>NC_043010.1:55965453-55970453 GCF_006345805.1 Octopus sinensis | reverse complement strand
GATATAACTGCTGTTTCTAGCAGTCTGGGTGACCATTTAGAAACCTCCTAATTTCGTACCGCTTGTGTTGATCACACACACAGACACAATCATGCACGCACACACACACAAACACTGACACACATAGACAGACAGACACACACACACACACACACACACACACACACACACACACACTCAATACACTAATTAACTTTTATCATTTCATTTCCGATTCTGAAAGCTGTGATGGCTGAACTCTTACATCATAATTAGTGACATAATTAATGACACAATCGCCAGGTTTATAGATCTTCATCTCTTGTTGAAGTCGTTGTTTAGCCCTAGGCCACAGCTGAGCCAGTAAATCTATGATCAAAGGCATCACGAACCTGAGCCTTTTATTCTTTTTCAATATTACAATATTTAGTGAATCCTTCATTTTCTAAGACGATGAGGTGTGGTTTTCAGAGAAATTTTGCTGTTATTTCTAGCAGGCTGACTGAGCTTCCGGAAGTCCTTTTGTTGTGTTGTATTATAATCTATGATACCCCAGTTAATAAATTTTAATCTATGATACCCCAGGTAATGTGTTTTAATCAATGACACCACCCAGTTAATATATTTTAATCTCTGATACCCTGTATTGTGTATTTCAATCGGTGACACCACCCAGGTAATCTGTGACATCCCTAGTTAACATTATATGTGTACTTTCAGCTATTTATTTATATTTTATCAGTGTTTACAAAACTGTTATGACTTGTGTTGTCAACACGCCAAACCTGCTTAAACTCGAGCCACAATCGCTTTTACCAGATAAAAAAAAAAAGAAAATGAAAAACAATATTTGTTGAAAGGCGAATTGGATGCAGTTGTGGGTGTCATATTTCTTGTGCCAAGCAAAACAGAAGATATTTCCCTCACGTTTCCCTTCAACCGCCCTCAAACCTCCCTCGTATCTCTTCATATCTCTTATTTACTTACAGTAGCAACAAAAACGAACTTCAAATCTCGGTATCTTGACAGAATTACCAAGGGAAGCCAGACATACAGACAGACTCGAAGGTTTGTTTAACCCGGAGTAAACTATGATCAAGAATGAGGATCAAAAGACGCTCTGACCGTGACTATCTCCTCTTTTGCTTAGACACAGAGTAAGATTTAGTTAAAATGTCTCTCATTGTTATTTGGACTCAGATCAGTTCGGGTCAAATGATGATCTAACCTTCGTTTTCCAGGCATAGTCTATCTCAGACTACAACATCTAATGTATCCATTTCGTTTTAAGATGTTAAAGAAGGGTTTGTGAGAAATATGGCTGTATATCCTGGTGGTCAGGTACGGGATCTCGAACTATTAATCCTCATGAACGGAAGGTGAGAACGAAATCAATCAATTCCGCCCACAACCGCAATGTTTCTTTACAGCGAAGGGCAGAGGAATTTCTAAGAAATTAGGGTCAGCAGAGAAATGTATAAAGGGCAGTGAACATCGAGGCGGTGGTGTAAGGGACCACTTGGTTGTAATTAACTTTTATATAGAAAAGACAGGGATGGAGAGGGAGAGAGGGAGAGAGGGAGAGAGGGAGAGAGTGTCTTGTAAAAGAGAAATAAGTAGCAGCGAGACGGATAGAAAGACAGAGACAGAGAGGGGATAAGAGCGAGGGAGAAGCGAAATGAGTGGATTAAAAGGGAGAAGAGACTAACAGAAAACGGTTGGGAAATAAAGAGAGGAGGAAAAAAGAAAGGAAGAAAGAGATAGATAGATAGATAGATAGATAGATAGATAGATAGAGTGAGAAAGGGTGACATGAAAGTGAGATAGAGAGAGATAGAAAGAGAGAGAGAGAGAGGAAGAAAGAGTTTAGGAAGGTGTGAAATAATGGGGGGAAGTAGGGGGTGAAGCAAGAATGAAGGAGCCCCTTCAGTTAATTTTCTAAAGACGTAATGAAGATGTAACAAATCGGACATTTTTTTATCTTCTTTTTCACCAGTTTTCCATTTTTCTCATCAATAACTCGTAGTTTTAACAAAACTGTATAAGATGTCCTATTACCGCTGCCACATTGCTAACCACACCTTGTAAGGTCTATGGGGGGTGGCGGGGGGGGGCAGAGGCAAGGAGGCTCTTTCTCAAATTACTTCCAACTAAAATATCAACCATCATTAATAATAATTATTGAAAAATAAATCTATTTTGCCCACCATTCTCTATACATCTTTATTACACACACACACACAAACACACCAGCACTGATTAGACATCTATTATACACCAGCAGAATGTATATAGGCGTAGACGGTGAGTTGGCAGACTCGCTAGTACGCCGGGCGAAAATGCTTCACAGTATTTCGTCCGTCCTTACGTTCTGAGTTCAAATTCCACCAAGGCTGTCCTCACCTTTCATCCTTTCGGGGGTCGATAAAATAAGGACCTGTTGAGCAATGGGGGTCGGCGTAATCGGCTTAACTACTCCTGAGTAAGAGCATAAAAATCTGCATCCCACCGCCAAGCCATGTGGAGCCAGTGTGGCAGGGCAGGCTCATCAAACCAGTATGATCTTACGCGCAAATTCATGGCCTTCACACTAGACCGTCAGATCGTGATTGGTGGAGAGAACAAGCTGTGGCATTCGTCCTGCACGGAAGAGAAAATAGGCAACCCAATCCAGTCCAAAGGCGCAGAAGTGGCTGTGTGGTAAGAAGCTTGCTTCTCAGACACCTGGTTTCGGGTTCAGTCCCACTGCATGTCGCCTTGGGCAAGTGCCTTCTGCTATAGTCTCGGGCCGACCAAAGCTATGCGAATAGATTTGGTAAGAGGAAACTGAAATATGCGTGTGCGTTTGTCCCTTACCACCGCTTGACAACCGGTGATGGTGTGTTTACTTTCCGGTAACTTACCGGTTTGACAATTAGTGACCGACGGAATATGTACCAGGCCTAAAAAAAAAAAAACAAATAAGTACTGAGGCCCATTCGTTCAAACTAAAAGTTCTTCAAGTCGAAGGACTGAAACAAGTAAAAGATAAAAGATGTGTATGTATATATATATATATATATATACACACACACACTGTGTGCTTCTCACTTGTGTATATACTACCACAACTGAATCGACCACCACGATTATCACCACCTCTACCACTATTGTTGCTGCACTACCATAACTACCACCACTGCAACATCAGTTCCCGCCCACCAGCGCCGCCAGCCAATGCAACCACGACCACCACCACCGGTAACAGCCCCAGGTTTAACTCCAAAGTGATTTACTGTCGGTTGTAAGGTATCAATAATGTGACTAGTTACCTCATTAGTTGGGATTGTATATCGCTGTTGTATGAGTAGGGATGGCGAAGGACAGAGACGCACACACGCCCTATTGATCCCCCGACCACCACTGTCCCCTATTACGTACAACCCCCACATGGATTGAATGTGTAGCGAGGAGGTGGGGACAGGGAGAGACGGCAGGGTTTGACTTTCGGGGGAGAATTTTGATAAGAAGCAGATGTATCAATATCTTCGCTAATAGAAAAATTGAATCTCTCTCTCCCTCCCTCTCTCTCTCTCTCTCTCTCTCTCTCTCTCTCTCACAAAGTCTCTCTTTTGTCTTCATCTCTTTCTCTCTCCCCCACACACATATATACACACACACATATATATGAACATATACATATATACACATATACATAAGCACGCACGTATATACAAACACACCAATATGCAGACATATATGTACATATACACCTATGTGTGTGTGTATATATATATTTATATATATATATCAAATATGTGTGTGCGTGTTTGTATATAAAGTTGTACTTCAGTATCAGGTAGAGAGAGACATGCTATGCATGCATGCGTGCGTGCGTGTGTTGTATTACAATAAATGAGATTATTCGCAAAAGGCTGAGATATTTTGCTGAGGACGAGTCTTTGCAGCGAGTCAGGAATTCGGTTGGTTGGATGGAATTTTATATTCAAGAAGAAGAGGCAAAACTATTTGAACCCGCAAAACTATTTGTAAATAAGAAAAGTGTAAATTATACTGAATGAGGGAGAGGGATATGGATGGTAGGGAGGGATTAGGGTGGGAGGCGACGAGAAAAGGGCCAAGCGATCTCAAATGGGATGCAGAAAATAAGGAGTAAATTTGGGGAGATGAAAGAATGAAACTGAAAGAGAATAATAAGTTAGGGAGCCAGAATTGTGGAGAAAATAGGGATTTAGGTGTGTGGAGAAAAGTGAAAGGTTACAAATAATTGATATTAGGAAGGAATGTAAAAAGGAAAGCGGAGCATTCCAAAATTATGGAAGTACAGCCATAATTACAATACTAGAAATAGGAGTCAGGAGGACTTCTCATGTAATTCTCTGGAGGATGTTATGATAGTATTATGGACTGATGTTTTACTAATTTTGTATTGTAATGTGATACAATGTACGAGGTGACAGCGCTAAGGCGGTGACGTGTATGAAAACAAACTTGTTACCAGTTCAGATATGCTTGAAGCATATTCGATCCCGTAAGAAAGTGGTTATCTCCTCTTCAGAGACCGGAAAAGCAAATGCAGATGGATTCCTGTTTTTGAAGAGATAACATGCTCCCAAAAGTCAGGTTAGGGGGCGCTGCGACCTACCTCGGTGTATTTACAGCTATTTGTCGACATTGAGACATTTTCGCTCTGACGAAATGCAGTGCATAGCTTCCTGACGGGTTCCAATATTCCCCGAGCACTTTTGACCTGGTAACAAATTTGTATATAAACAATGTATTGTGATGTGCTGCATAGGTCCCTTCTTGAAACAGACCAACACGAGTAAGTTGATAATTAATGTGATTGTACGACAAACTATATTCTACTAAAACAAAAATGGCCAACTCCGAGACATCTGGTTGCCAGGCTGTTCACAAGAAAACCAAGATGTCGGTCAGGATATATTGATTGAGAATTACATAATAATAATTTACACTCTACACTTGGCGATAATGATTACTCTTTGATTCGTTACCAC
>NC_043010.1:55912574-55965353 GCF_006345805.1 Octopus sinensis | reverse complement strand
TTTATATATATATATATATATATATATATACATATATATATATATATATATTAAGGTATGTAGAAAAATACAACATGGACAAGAACGTATAACTCATAGAAGACGATACATAAACATGGACAGGACATTCGAACCCCTCAGTCTTCAGTCAAGAACCGGATCATATATATATAATATATATATATATATATATAATATATATATATATATATATATATATATATATATAATGTGTGCATTACGTAATCGGTCGATTCAGCTGAAAATATGCACAGCTATGTTTAAGGTGCTGGCAAGTTTGCATGACAACTATTTTTTCCTCAAATGAAAGGCGTCACCTCTAGGAAAAAAAATTCCTCATCTTATAAAATGTGGCCCCAGTAGACCCGAATGAAATCGGGTTATATTAACCAAAATGTGAAAAGGGGTCTAAATGGGGCTGGAAGGGGATTTAAATTTAAAGGAGCGGGTGTTTAGGAATTCTCTGTTACATCAAGCTAAAAAAATTGCGCCAGCCTTTTAATCATCAATGTGTTGCCGTCCACGATAAAGAAGTTTTGAATGCTTGCCATGGTGAGTCTACTGTCGTGAGAAAGAATCACTTCAAAACTTGGTGTTTACGAATTTTCTTTTACATCAAGTTCAGAATTTTACGCCAGCCGTTAAACTGTCAATATGTTGCTGTCCGTCGTTAAGAAATGCCAGCCATGGTGACTCTACTATCCTCAGATTCTATCCCTTCAAACTTTGGTTTCCAATATTTTATTATTTTTATTCAGCTCGCAAGTTCGTCTGTCCCTTTTAAATGTTAGCGTTTTGCTGTCTGCCTTGAAGCAGACCTTTCCGTTGCCACTGCCTGATATTTATGATTGATCTTTCTAAATATTTTACTTCTCAACTTACTCAAGATCTTCTGTTGTTTATAAATGGTAGAGAGATAGATAGAGAGTAAGAGAAAGCGAGGGAGAGTCCGAGAGAAAAGAAAAGTCAGAGAGTGGGAAAGTGAGAGAGAAAGGAGAGAGAAACAAAGACGGAGAATCATCATCATCATCATCATCGTTTAACGTCCGTTTTCCGTGCTAGCACGGGTTGGACAGTGCGACCGGGGTCTGGGGAGCCAGGAGGCTGCACCAGGCTCCAGTCTGATCTGGTAGTGTTTCTACAGGGGGATGACCTTCCTAACGCCAACCACTCTGTGAGTGTAGTGGGTGCTTTTTTCGTGCCGCCGGCACAGGTGCCAGGGGGGCTCGCTGCGGCAATGATCGGTTGGTGCTTTTTACGTGCCACCGGCACAGAAGCAAGTCAAGGCGGCGCTGCAATCGACCACGTTCGGATGGTGATTTTTACGTGCTGAAAGGAAGGAACAGAAAGTAACAACCACACTCTTACCCGCGCGTAGAGCGGGTCACCTTCAGCTAGTATATATATATATGTTTATATATATATGTATATAAATATATATGTATATATATAAATATAAATATATGTTTATATATATATGTATATAAATATATATGTATATATATATTTTTATATGTATATAAATATATATATTTATATATATTTGTATATAAATATATATGTATATATTTAAATATATATACATATACATAAACATATATATACAGTTGCGGCCAAAATGTTCAGAACGGCATTGTTTTCGTCAGTAAAAGTAGATATAATTTTTTATCAAAGTTGTTTTATATTCTATAATTTTCACAGACAATAAATACAATATTATTTGTTATTGCCTGAGATGTTGGTGTAATTTGAGAGGATAATACAAAAGACATGCTCAACTGGTAAAGGTCAAGTAGGATATTTGCTGTAGCCCATCTTTTGTACCAAGGCAATACAATGTTGATGATAACACTTCCAATCAGTTAAGATCAAAAGCCATGAGAGCCACTCCCTCATCATCATCACCACCACCACCACCACCATCATCATCATCATGTTATTGTAGTGGTGGTGTTAAAGTGATGCTGGTGGTAACTAGTTTTCGAACTCATTGCTGTCCTCTCAGTTTTTTCTGTATTTGTGATGGGAGCGATTATTGATTGTTTTCCCACCTGCGTCTCATTACGATGGTTTGCCAGGTTCTAGTTTCTTCTTTGTACTCTTCATTTAACGAGAAACTGGGAGAAGTGGTTAATGGTTGGTTAAAGAATCTTTTCTACACAAGGCCCGCAGTTTTGAGGGAGGGGGCCAGTCGATTAGATCGATCCCAGTACGCAACTCGTACTTAATTTATCAACCCCGGTGGAATTTGAACTCAGAACGTAAAGACAGACGGAATACCGCTAAGCATGTCGCTCGGCGTGCGAACGTTTCTGCCTTATTAGTTGGTTAAAGAATGAGTGCTGTTTTGGCTCACGTCAGTGCAGTACTGGGGACGGGCAGTTCCCATTTCTACTGACTCTTTCGAAATTGTGGTACTCTTCTTCGATGTCTTGATTGTGGTTTTCGTTATTGCTACATTGTTGATGATGTTGGCAGAAAATGAGTTTTTTTTTTTACTTCACTGTCTGAAGTGAATCTTGTGGTGTTTGGTGCAACAGCATGTCTAACTCCTCCCCCTCCCGTCTTCCACATTAACCTTTATTAAATCTTCGCTCTTCAAATAAATGGACTCGAAAATCTTTGAGATGTACTCGAGAATGAGCATCATCTGCACCGTTGTTCTGCGAGGAAAGTTGGTCTCCAGTTGACAATCTCCTAATCTAGGTTGAGATGATCTTCGTTTCATGAATCAAGTTCATTAACGTCATGTGACATAATGCTGAATATCGCCATGGTTACACTCACCAATTCATATTGCATAGCAATAATAAATTCTCCGTGGAGGACCAGAATGACTTGACTGTTTTCCTCACCTCCCACGGACTCTTTCTTACTTCTTCATTTTGGCAATGCGATGGTAGAAGGCCGAAAGTCTCCAACGCTGAAAGTTCTCTTTATTTGCAAGTGAATATTTCAACCAGGATCGACTTTGGTGAACCACATTGTCTTGTTTATGGGACAAAACTATTACGTTTGATAATGGTGAGCATGATGTGGTGGTGTTGCTGTTGTGGTTGCTAATAGTTGATCTACAAATTGTGTCCATTCATTTAAACGCACCTATTACTGCACTACTGGTAGTTGTGACGGTCCCGGTTGGGCTGTTTTCTCGCTGTTCTTGCTGCTATCGTTATGCGCAACGATGGCGGCCGAGTTTGTTTCATTGTTGCTAATATTTTTTCCCTACCAAAGAAGACAAGACTTTATTTGTGATAACGAAAGTGAGTTTCTCCTCCCATCCTTTTCTCCATTTAAGTTGTATTTCCTCTTATTGTCCACTCCACTTCGTCACATGATAACATTTCTTCGAGAAGTGATCATTTTTAAAGATTTTATTTGCTACTACAAATTCTTTTAATAGGTTTGGCCCCTTATTGGGGCTGAAAAACGAAATGACCGCACTTCTCCCTTTTTCGCTCTTCTTACGATCTCTTCCCGAATCAGATGCGCAACAAAAACATAACAACAAATTCGTAAATTGATAAACTAACAATTGTTTCCAGATTAGCAGAGCAGCAAACCTACGTAACGCACTGTTAAGCAATATAAATAATAATAATAATAATAATAATAATAATAATGGTGATGACGATGATGACGACGACAACAACAACAACAACTGGAGAAGAAAAGAATGAAAGCATAAAATGGAAGAAATTTTAAAGTGAGGTTATTAAGGAAATAAAGATTTAAAAGGATTTAGCGCAAAATTTGTTTATACTAAAACACACATACACACACACACACACAAACATGCACGCACGCGCACGTCTATGTGTGTATGTGTGTGTGTATGCATGTATATATATATATATATATATATATGCACGCGCACGTACATACACATATGTGATATGCTCACATATGTGTATATATTCAAGTCTACACACACACTCGTATAGATATGCACGCGCACACACACACAGTCATAGACTTCTATCCAGATGTCACTTATACATATGCTTGAATACGTTAGTTATAAAATGTGAGAGAGAGACGAATGTGTGTGTGTGCGTGTGCGTGCGTGTGTGTGCGTGTGTGTGCGAGTGCGTGTGAACATACGTACTACATCTATAACACATGCGGTCTCTTCTGCTTGAGAAGTTACACAAAGTCGGCTGGCACTACGAATTAGTGCTGATTGCCTTTATCTCCGTTGGTATGCGTGTGGTTCCCTAACACCCCGCCTCCACCTCGGCTCCTTGCTCAGTCAAGAATGTTTCTCTCCCAACACAAAGATCTTCTGCTAAAGTTTCATTTTACACTAATTAACTTCAGCTTAACATTTATTTATTACTTCGAAAAATCATTTTTCACTTTACTTCTTCCTTTTATCTTTAAAAATGAGAAATTTTGCACTTTTTCTACTTAAATATAAATAACAAATTGATATTATTTTCATAATATTTTGTCTTTGGCAACAAGACACACAGCTTTTTTTACCAAAATGTCTGGCTGTTTTGCAGATTTCCTAAATAATTCTAATTTATTACATCAACCTAAGTATATTTACTTTGTGATTCTCTCATCATTTCTTCATTAAACATAGTGAAGTCTCGATTTCTCTGAGAAGGACCCAATAAAACGGAAACATGTCGACAGTTGGCCCCCGCCTGCTGCTTACCTGTCTAAAGAAACAAAATATTAGTCAATGACAAACTTTTCTTTTTTTGATCCTACCATAAAACCCCGTTGATCCAACTATAGTTCAAATTGTTATTGTTGTTTTTTACTCGTTATACGCAGTATATGTAAATCCCCTATATGTAAATAATAATAATAATAATTATTATTATTATTATTTCTTTACCACCCACAAGGGGCTAAACACAGAGAGGACAGACAAACGGATTATGTCGATTACATCGACCCCAGTACGTAACTGGTACTTAATTTATCGACCCCGAAAGGATGAAAGGCAAAGACAACCTCGGCGGAATTTGAACTCAGAACGTAACGGCAGACGAAATACCGCTAAGCATTTCGTCCGGCGTGCTAACGTTTCTGCCAGCTCGCCGCCTTCATAATAATAATAATAATAATAATAATAATAATATCAACAAAAACAGTCCATTCTTTATTGGCCATAATGGTTACACACAAAAACGAAGGTTGATACAACGCAAAGGACAGAGGGGATTTACATTTACTGCGTATAACGAGTAAAAACAACAATAACAATTAACAATAAAAATTTGAACTATAAAATTGGTCAAAAGGGAGGGAATCTTCAGCCAGGGTGCAACATCTGGACACCCTGAACGCCAACTACACCTCGGGTGAGCACCCCTTCTTCTCTCTATTCTCTCTGGCCTACATGCGCATGTTCAGAATAGGGCTATTCACATGGACCCTCCACATTCACCCACCTTGAAACAAAGTTACTGGGGGTAGGGCAGACTTTTCCTCTCTACCGTCATCTCCCTTTTCACGTGGAACTTGAAAAAGTTGCGGAGGCTCTGGTCGAAGAGGAACATGTCTATCGTCAATCCTTTCAACCTCGCCCACCACACCACCCCTTTCGTTACAGCCACCAGACAGAGGAAAACTGCCTGCCCTTCCTGTCCAAAAGAAGGTGTTGGGCGATCTTCAGATAGACTCGGCCGATAATCGGATCCGCCGTACACGCAATAACAGCTGTTCGACAAAGCTCCACAAGTCAGCACTTGATGAGTGCATGCATAACGGTTTCATGGCCCTGCTCACATCTCGGACAGTTCCGTCTGACAGCACTTCTGTACCTGTAGAGGTTGTCTCGAACCGGCAGAGCCGCCCGGTAACACTGCCAGGCCAGGGTTTTTGGGAAATTATCCATACGCCCCTGACCGAAAGTCCTCCGGAAAATACCAGCCAACTGATCTCTCCCGATGCCCAAATTCCCCGAGGACATCGTCGCTCTTGCCCGCCACTAATCCCCAACAAATGTCCAATGTGGAACTTCCAGCGACCGCGTTGTCCGACTGGTGGAGGGCTGTGAGCGCTTGCCGACCTTTAGGTACCAAGTGCCCTTTTTCGGTCTACGCTTGATCCAGGACTATAACTCAGTCAATGAGACGAGCAGCGGAAAAACCTTTCTGTCAAACGGCGACCACATCTGTTCACCGTTGAGGAAACGCTGGAGATGTCACAGCCTCAGCACAGGTCTGCACATCCTTAGCCATTGCATCCCCAGTCCTCTACTCAGCGACTGCTAACAGCAGAGAGAGCCTCTGACGAGCGGAAAAACAACCTTCCCATGACAGTCAGGCGCTAGTAGATGATGGATGCAGTGTACGCATTCACCACCTCTGCTCTACCCTTCAGAGATAGCTTCCTCTTAAAGACTGGCCACACTGGTCGTTACCCCACGTCAGTTCTTATCCACCTAGCCCTATGACACTGTCGGTTGGCATGGACCCACCGATTTCTCTTCTTTAATCTTCGCTCCTGTCACCGCTTCATATTCCCTTAGGGTAGTGCCGATCACTTTAATTTCGAGACGTCCGACACTATCACGTAACTGCTTCTGCATATGTCGACACGAATCTTCCGCATCAGTTCATGCGGGATGCCCCTTGAAACATCCAACAGTGGGCATCCTTGACGGATGTGCGATGCTAAACGATTTTGATAAGTGGCCATTTACTTTGCCAGCCGAACAGATTTGGCTGTACATTGCAGCGATCCAGCCTCTGAGAACCGGACCGAAACCGGCCGATACGAGAAAAACCTCCAGGTATTGGTGGTCGACCCTATCAAAAGCCTTCATTGATCAAGGCCCCACCTATGCCAGGTTTTCCACCGTCTGGTTGCTATGGCGAGGGAGGTAGTGTGGTGGACGAGATTGAAAGGACTGAAGGCAAATACTGCCCTCTTTGGCCAAGCCCTCATAAACTTTTAAAGTTCCACTTCAGAAGGAAGGTGAGAGTAGAGAAGGAAGTTTCCCCACCACGCAAGTAAATTTGCTGAAAGGTGGGTGCGAGTTGCGAGGATGAACCGTGTGAATGGACCTACTCTCAACTTTCGTTTTAAACTGGTGGAGTTGAGAAGGAGAGAGACGCCTACTGAGGTGCATCTGGCGTTCGAGAAAACCAAAATGTGTGGGGTTCCTCGGTTGCCTCTGTAAGGAACTTTCCCTTTTGGGGGAATTTTATTGTTTAATTGTATAGTTAATTATCATTGCCATTTTATCATTTACTCGATTTTTATGTTAAACTCCACGTGCCGCCAGTTTTGTATTGTCCCCATTTGTTTTGTGTTCGGCCCGCCCCAACATCATCATTATTATTATTATTATTATTATTATTATTATTAATGCGGCGAGCTGGCAGAATCGTTAGCACGTCGGGCGAAATGCGTAGCCGTATTTCGTCTGCCGTTACGTTCTGAGTTCAAATTCCGCCGAGGTCGACTTTGCCTTTCATCCTTTCCGGGTTGATAAATTAAGTACCAGTTACGCATTGGGGTCGATAGAATCTACTTAATCCGTTTGTCTGTCCTTGTTTGTCCCCTCTATGTTTAGCCCCTTGTGGGCAATAAAGAAATAGGTATTTCGTCCGCCGCCACGTTCTGAGTTCAAATTCCGCCGAGGTCGATTGTGCCTTTCATTCTTTTGTGGTCGATGAACTAAGTAGCAGTTACGCACTGGGGTTGATGTAATCGACTTAATCCATTCCCCCCACAAATTTGAGGCCTTGTGATTCCGGTAGAAAGACTTATTATTATTATTATTATTATTATTATTATTATTATTATTATTAAGGTCGTGAGCTGGCAGAATCGTTAGCACGCCGGGCGAAATGCTAAGCGGTATTTCGTCTACCGCTTCGTTCTGAGTTCAAATTCGGCCGAAGTTGACTGACTTTGCCTTTCGTCTTTTCAGGGTCAATAAATTAAGTATCAGTGATACACTAGGGTCAGTATAATCGATTAGTCTCCTCCCACCAAATTTCATGCTTTGTACATCCTGTAGAAAGGATTATCAATAATGTTAATACGCCAACTTGTTGTTTTTGTACGTCCGTACCTGTGGTGTGTGTCACACCTCAAAGGAAGTGAGTAACAAAGCGGGAGAGAAGAGGACAGAGAGGAAGTGTGAGAGAGAGAGAGAGTGAGTGGCAACGGCGTTCGTTTTGTGTTTTTAAATGTTTATCACATCGCAAGAAAATTTATACATAGATACATACACATACGGAACAGTCTGCTCGTAAAATTAACGCGCAAATGGCTGAATACACCACAGACATGCATGCTATAAGGTAGTTCTCTTGGAGATTCAGCCTCACAAAGGAGGCTGGCCTCTTTGAATTACAGCTACAACTCATTTTTGCCAGCTGAGTGGACTGCAGCAAGGTAAAGTAGAGTACCTTGCTCAAGAACACAGGCACCGCAGGGAATCGTACTCATGACTTTACAATCGTGGGCCGAATACTCCTAACCACTGAGCCACGCACCTTCACTCTCTTAACCGTAGAGAAAAGGAGTGACGCGACAGAGAAAGGAAAGCCTCAGTCATTTCCAATCACAATTAGAAAGAAATACGATCGATCTTTTCTAGTTTCTTTACTTTTAACAATGAAGAAGACCTTTAGTAATGAATCGAGAGAAAGTCTTTCAGGTGTTTGTTTTTATCCTGGAAGTTCCAGAACGATCGAGTGTTAGTTCTCTCTTCTTTCCCCCACCCACCGGTGCTTATTCACATTCCTTCATAGTTCTCCATGTCTTTTAGTTGGGAGAAAGACCATGTTTTTTTTTCCGGCACATTTAACGTTTCTTTACAAACTACAAACGGGCTCCAACCTCCCTTCCCTTTTTCTTTTCATACAAAAACTAATGCAAATTTCGAACGGGGTATAACTGTGAAAAGAGCCCAGAAAAATGGGTGATACCCCCTACAAAATGAGTTAGGGAGAAAGGTTGCCAACAGGTGGCTACACGAAATTCAATTTTATACTTTGAAGAGTGTCTTCTACAGTCTCGGGCTGACCAAACTTACAGGGAATAAGTCCAGGGGTCGATTTCTTTGACTAAAGGGTGGTGCTCCAGCATGGCCGCAGTCAAATGACTGAAACAAGTAAAAGAATAAAAGAATACCAGAAGAACGTTCCGTACCACGAAACCAAAAAGGTTCTTTGAATATGTTTGATGTATTTTAAGGTTAAACAGTAATTCTGTTTATGTTTGCGTAACTGAGATATTTTGGTTTGATTATATGATTATCGGTTTTACACTTCTTTCTATATTCTGTAACTGTCACAATATAGAAACATTTATCATGGCGCCAGCACACAATTTGCAGATGCTTACAGCGCCTTCCATAATGTTAAGGGGATGCCAACCATTTTCTCGAATCATAACTTAGGACTACAAATGTATAGTCCGAGACAGAAAATACAAAAACGCAGGCAACTAGAAGCAACCGACTTCTTTCCAGCTAGAACTTTCATAAATCCAACTGGAAAGCTATTGAAAAAGTCCTGCAACAAAACCGGTCTGACAGTCTTTCTCTGCAGAATATCAGCATAAAGCTAAAACACTTTATGATAATCATGCAAGGCATATGCAATAAGTTTGTTCCAGAGAGAATTTCAAACCGACAGAAAAAGATAAATCCCCCAAAATAGGAAAATTCTAAATAGAAGACAAGCAAAGATCTCAAATCGTCCTAATGAGCTACTAACGGAAAGTGAGGAGCCCTATTTCGAACGAGCTTTGCCGAAGATGGTAAAACATGAGGTCACTGTTCAAAGAAAATGACTGACTGACTGCGGACCCCCAAGAGATAAGTAAATTACTGAATTTGCAATGCAAAAGTGTTTCACAACTTTGGCAGAAAACTAGCAAATAAATATGCCAGACGAGTTCTTTGACATCACATCTGTACACAAAGGGATGGTAATTATCGATTACGTCGAAATAAAATAAACTGGTATAATATCAGCCATTGATTATTCCCATCAGTTCTGAAAAATTCAAAGATCACTGCAAATCCTCTTCCAACACTTACTTGCAAGCGGTAAATTTACCAGAAAGTTAAAGAAGGACATAATATGTTCTAGCCATAAACGAGGAAGCAGAGAAGAAGCTAAAAATTGTAGACTTGTCTCTCTCTCTAACCTAACACATCAGTAAAATTATTGTAACAAAAAAAAAAAAAAATCAAAGGCCCTTGATATGATTGATCGCTGAATATGACACGGCATAGTTGGAAAACTGAGAGAGTGTTTACATGACTTCCTTAAAAGATAGTGCCCTCCAATGGAGCCCTCTCCGAAGAGACGTTAATAATGAGTGGAGTGCTTCAGGGAATTGTCTTGGAGTCGCTGCTGTTTGTGGAAGCTCTCTCAGACATGCCATCTGTTATACCAACAACCATTCTTACTAGCTTGGCCGACGTTACAAACGTTGCACAGCCAAGAATCCCCTTGATGCTAATCTTCAACAGAAAGATCTAGATGCCATATATAAATGAGCTGAAGAAAACAACGCAGTTTAATGCAGGGCAATTCCAAGCTGTCCCCTATCAGCCAACTTGTGCTAAAGTACCGAAATAAAAGTACTTTGGAACAAAAGGAGTAGTCATGCTATAATCAACACAATTTGTGACCTAGTGATTGATAGGAGCATCGATGCTTCGTTTAATGTACATATCACCAAGATGGTGGCAATGTGCTGGCGAATGACTGGATTGATTCTGAGAACTTTCAGAAAGGTACCAGGAATCTATGCTGGTCCTATGGACTGCAGCTCTCAGTTATGGTCACCCCATAGTCTCAAGTTAACAGCGGAACTAGCAGCAATTCAATCGTGCTAGACCAGAAACATTACATCAATAAAACACTCGTGCTACTGTGAGAAACTAGAAAATTATGACTCTACTCCCTGGAGTGAAGATTGGAGACATATGTAATGATACACCTATGAAAGAACTGAAGGGGGCTGGCACCAAACTTTGGCATCAACAGTTTTATTAGACCCCGATGAGGACGCCATATATATATATAATATATATATATATATATATATATATATTAAAAATGGTGGGTTATTAGTAATTAAAACCTAAAGGCAAAATTGATAGAGGTCACTAAAACGACAGAAGGTTCTGATTAGCACTGCTTTTGCTAAGGATAAGAGTGAAACTAACTCAAATCCACAGGCGCACTGTTTTAAGTGACTGACAAAGGGAGGTAAGTCCCCAGCGATTTCGGATTTTAATGTAGACCATCTTAATCCTCATCAGCGACTCTTAGCGCCTAAGGTTAAACTCAACTATCTGTAAACTGTAGAAAAATGTGCTGATTTCCAAAACTGTAAAAGTGTAAACAACAAAATTAAAAGGATGGCTTATTAGCAATTAGAACTTAAAGGCAAAATTAATAGTTCGTCCCTTCAAGGCAGTACCCCGGCATGGCCGCAGTCAACTGACTGAAACAAGTAAAATAAAAGATAAACGAAAAAAGTGCTTAATGCAATCCGTATCTCAGTATATCTATTGAATATATATCAACTGACATGTATGAAGCTGTATGAAAACCATTTCAGAAACTTGGGAAAATTCTCTCACAGAGTTGTTTCCCTTAGAAAGAGTGTTATCTTCTTAGAGTTATTTCCCCTTGAAAATAATTATTTCCCTTTAGTTCAAGAAACTAAATTCTAAGATGAAAAGAGTCTAATTAAATAGTTGACACATTTCTCATTTGTTATTAAAGTAATTATTCTAATGGGCATTTTAGAATTACTATAACTAAAATATTAGAATTCATTTTAGATTATGGCCGTCAATCGTATGCAGAAGTGGACTTGAAGAAAAAAGTTCTAGAAATGTGACAGATGAGTGCTGCGAATGTTGACATCTTTGGGCAATTTCCTGTAGTGAAGTCGGTTGGTGTTTCTTTCTATCAGGGTCAGTGCATCAGACCATCATAGCACCAACTTTGGCGACTAGTTTTATCTTAATATCGCTTTGGCTGAGGTGTTTACAGAGTGAAGAGAGTTTTGAACGTGGGGTAAATAATTTATTTTATAGTAGATCGACAGAGAGGAGGGAAACATTTCAACCTTTATAAACTCTCCGAGACCAATGGGGTTCACGTTCTTCAACAGTTGCAATTTGACAGTTGTACGGAGAACCGACAATGTGGAGAAGGAAAAAGACTAGTCGTCATGGCTTAATGCATCGTCGGTAGTGGTGGGCACAGTAATAGAAGTAACGTGAGCAGAGGTGACACAAGACTTGCATTCTCCAAGGGACAGAGGTCACAACAGTAGCAGTAGAACAAATAGACAGGAGTACATCAGTAGAGAAGAAGTTTTAGAGTGTGTTGGCATAACTTGAAGGCAATCAAGCAAGTGGCTTTTCTTTGATTGTCACTTTCTGCGTATAGCAGTAATACTGTGGGAGATATCTCTTTGTGTATAAACTATACCATTCTGGATGTTGAAGTGTTACGTCACTGAGTGTTTCAATTCAGCCTCGTATAGGGATAGTAAGTACTTTGTGTGTGTGAGATAAAATATTTTCCGTCTTTGAAGGCAAATGCCATCCTTATTAATGTGGTCGTTGCTATGTTGGAGGTGTGTATTTGCCTGGATCATTAGCGATGGTGATTCCGAGCATTTGTAGCAGTGGTGGTACTAGCTGTGTGCTGTTCATATTTAGAGGAGATGGACTGTTATGCTTATGTGTAGTGATTGTTTCTTTATGCTTTTGAAGGGGAAGAATATTTTTACTGTCCCAGTAAGTTCACAAAGGGTAAGTAGGTTAGGTATGAGGAGTCTCGCTTGAATGCAGATGACGTTTAGGAGCAGAAGTTAAGGGAGAAGTGAAAGAAGGCGATTGGGTGGGTTATGCTGGGGTTGACAGTAAATTGGTTGTTAATCTAGGAGAGGAAATGTGTGAAATCGAAATGGAATAATCGGCAAAAATATTTCATTCCCTTTAGTTTCAGACGTCATCTCATCTATGCAGTTTCCATTTACTTCTCCTATATTCCTGAACTCCACCATTTTCTTCAAAAACACTACAATCTCGGCTGCTTCTCTAAACGTCAGCACTTAGAAGAAATCTGTTACCCTTTCCTTGACTATTCTGCTGACTTCCTCTCAGTGTTAAGAGTTCCACAACGCAACGGTCTTCGACATTCCCTGAAGCAAAGAGAAATGATAAAATTTCACATTTAGTTCTACTTCAGCCACGACTATTAATAAACAATACAAACCACGCCATAACACAAATGCTGTGGTCATTGAAGAAGGTGAACGTTGAGAACTAGATTGAAAAGATAGGAGTAAATGTGAAGACAGCATCTACAGACACAGTGTTACTTGGACCTGCACGAATCCTTCGCAGAGTTTCGAAATGTGAATGAAGAGTATCAGCTTTTGGTCTACTGGTTGTGATGCAGTTGACATTTTGTTACATTCTCCAAGAAAATTGCTGTGTTAAACAATATAATAATAATAATAATAATAATGATAATGATAATAATCCTTTCTACTACAGGCACAAGACCTGAAATTTGGAGGAGGGGAATAGTTGGTCCCATCGAGCCCCAGTGCTTGGTTGCTACTTAATTTATCAACCCCAAAAGGGTGAAAGGCAAATTCGATCTCGGCAGATTTCTGAACTGAGAACGTAGCGGCAGGCGAAATACTACTAAGCATTTTGCCCACCATGCTAACAATTCGACCAGAGTACTGATAATCCTTTCTACTGAAAGCACAAGGCCTGGAGTTTGGGTGGGGGTGGGGAGACTTGTCGATTGCATTTCCCTCTGTGTATTACGGGTATTACGGGTACTTAATTTATCAACCCCGAAACGATTAAAGGCAAAGTTGACCTTGGTAGAATGATAATAATAATAACAACAACAATAACAACACCACCACACCAAATACACAGTAAGTACGTAAAATTTATTATTTATGTATACATGCAACTGTTCATGCATACATGTGCACATTTTAATCTTTATAAGCAACATAAATAATGCACACACACCCACACACACACGCACAAACATGTCCCGAGCAACGCAAAACCAAACAAAGCGACTTTCCACGAAGGGACGCAAAAAGGAGCAAATTAGTCACTGAGTTTAAAACATCACTAAACAGGTATACCGGGAAACAACTACAGAAAGAAAAAGAAACTGGAGGCGAATTTCGATCTGTGAGCATTATGTGACTACGCTATGACTACCGCTAAAGTTGTAACTGCTCAACAAGGAATGCAGGTTCTGCGATACATTCGATGAAATAATAGACCATTCTGTTTCGCGATGTCTTTTACCGACACTAAGCGAATAGAAAATTCGTCAGTATTTACATTGGAAAATACGTAAACTTGTCTCTCTTGCTTTCTTGTATGAACATCATCCTGGGCCAGTTATTGAAGGTAAAAATGTCACCATCTTCTGGTATTTTCCAGTCAACACTGACAGAATGAGCCAGGCTAATTGACCAGACATAATTATTAAAGACATGGAAGAAACTACTTGTAGTAAAAAAAAATATCTGTAAAAGAATATGACAAACCTAGTAAATATAAAGACATGAAAATTGAAATACAAAAGATATGGCATCTTAAAGCAAAATTGTTCCTGTTATTGTAGGTGTCCTAGGTGTGATTAAAAAAAGGGATGTCAGAAACATCAAGACAACATCCCAAGAGAACCATGTCTCAAAGAATTCCAGAAGATTCTGCTGACAAGTACTGCCCACAAGTGAATGTCCATTTTTCTCGCTTTCTACTTGTGTGTATTGAAGTGAATCTTGTGGTGATTGGATGTAGTTGGCGTCTTTTTTCTAGCATAGTGAGATCCTGTGCCCTTAATTATAATTATATTCTATATAACTATATATCTATATAGGGATTTTACCTAAAAGATTTTTTTATATGCTGGCAACTGATAAAATTCATTAATTTTTAATGATTTTATCCCTTAATTATGTTTTGGTTTTATCTTTTAATTATGTTTAGATGTATTTCATTCACTTCGGGACAGTTTATTTACTTCTGCACTGTTCTGACCAAATACACACGTGTTGAGGTGGTCTATGAAATTCGTGGTATAACCCACTGATGAAGGAACAGTTCTTATACTTCTTCTGAAATTGATCAATCTAGGATTATCTGAATTATTTTGTGAATTGTTTGGTTTGTCCACTTTTCCCACTTTCTCCCTGCCTATATTGAAGTGAATTTTGGACATAGTTAGCATCTCTTTCTAGCATATAGGCACAGTGGTTTCTGTGCCCTTTATTAATATTATATTCTATATAACTACATATCTATATATGGAGTTTACCTAAAATGTTTTTTATCAGCTGGCCACTGATAAAATTCATTAATTTTTCCTGATTTTATCCTTTAATTATGTTAATTCTTAAACAAGAATATTATTGATGATGACTTCGAAGCTTTGACCGGTTAACCCATTAATTACAATAACACGCACACACACACATCTATTTATGTATCATACTTAATGTAAATACATCATTGAAAGGCAAGCTACTGCAAAATTCGTCTGAGCTGGCATCTCTTATGGATGAGCTATGTTTAAAAGTACAATATATAACAATATATACAATATACAATATATAAACGAAAATCGTCCCAGCAGAGTTAACAAGAACGCCAGATGCATTTTGGACCTCTTGGACCATATCAATAGTGTGTACTTACAACCAGCCACACGCTTAGATTAGATTTCTCGTCCCCAACATGGGAACCTGCAGATAAAATACTGATATTATGAATGGCCGCTCGGCTGAATCAGAATGCAGCTGACAAAAATGATTATTGTGGTGGGTTGGCTTTCTGTCCAGTGGGGAGTACATACACCTGAGAATCCAGGAAACTGGCTCTCCAGAAGAAGCTATGGTATTCAATAAATTATTTAATGCACTATATATATATTTATATATACATGGTTTGATCAATAAATATCCGGACCGTTGCCATAGTAACGAACCTAAAGCACGTAGAGTGAAGCCGATTGACCTTCAACTCTGCTGTGCAAGTGCACTAAGCTTTAACGTTCTAGCTCTCTTCTGCTGTTTTTAGCAGTGCTTGGAAGGAACGTGTGTAGCGTGTGATCGTCACATTGACCATGACAGAGAAAACTGAGCAGAGAAATCTGCATCAAATTTTGCCAAAAGCTTGGCGATGCTTGCTCAGAGGCCTAAGCAAAGTTTTCAAAATGTTTTCATAGTTCTTGACACAATCAAGATCTTGTGCAACTGAAACCCAAGTGTCTTTTTGATCACATGAGAACAGTTTTGGCACAAACTTGGCAGACATGTGTCTCACACCCAAATCTTCAATGATAATGGACTGAACTGAACCATAACTAATCTGCACATCCTCTAATAGCTCAAGTTAGAAATCGGGTAACAGGTTAAATCTATCACTCATGCAGTCCATGGTGGGGTTCAAGCCCAGAATTCGGTAAGGTGTCCCATTTAATAATCTAGTGATTCCACAGATCTCCCTTCCACAAAGAAGAAAGTTGACCTTGATAAGATCTGAACTTAGAACGGATGAAAGTGACAGAAATTCCACACAAGAGTTTGTCTGATGCTCTAAACAACTCAACCAATTAATTCCTTTTGAAATGATCCTCACAGAAAATTCGCCACAGCTTCTGTCAATTTGTACTCAAAGTTGTTTGGTTTTTATTGAAGTTTGAGCAGTTTTTGTTGAGATCAAACTAATTATGTTTAAATATGTAGAATTGATTACTGTTTTCCTTATAATCAATTAAGCCACTAGTTCTACAGAACTCTGGTCAGCGATTGCTGCAAAATAGCGAATTAAATCATTAGAACTAAAAGTATTGCTACACCATAATATGCAAAAGCTCTGCCTGCTTCGACGAACCCTATCCTCCGATCCTGGTTCAAGGCACACTGCTGCCCGGTCAGTCTCACTTTCACATGGACACCATCAAAAATATTTCAACAGTCCAGACAGGTTTCGTAGATTTAGTTTATTTGTAGCATTATTTCACTGAATCAATTTAATGACATTTAACCAATTTTCCAAAGAAACTCTCAATTATTCGATCTGTCTGTCTATACTGTTTCTAACAATAATTTTTGAATGATAATTAGTAATTAGCAAGACCATTAGTACTTAATCATAATCAAAAACTAAGGAGAATTTAAACCAATTGAAATTACAGTCATGTTGAAAAAGGATGCCAATTGTATTAGTGACAAATATTGGCAAGAGAATGCTAGAATCTAAAATGGTAAATAGTGACAACTCTGGACATGTTTCAGTCTTAACAGACCTCCTCTGTGAAGTACTGTCTAGCACAATCAACAGATCAAGAATGTATTTAAAGTAGACAGAGATTTTGTGTGAATGTCCAAAATGAGGAAATCTGATCGAGGTCAACTTTGTCTTTCTTCTTTCTGGATGGGTGATTTGTGGAAACTCTAGATTATTAAATGGGATACCTTACAGTAGTTGTTCCGGTTCTTTGAATTCTGGCCTCGAACCCCACCGTGGACTGCTTGAGTGATAGATTTAACCTGTCACCAGATTTCACACTTGTACCTGGTTGTTGGGTGCTCATCCGTTCCAAGAACGTAGTTCAGATGTCCATTTGAGGATTCTTACCCGCTTGCCATCCAAGTCTGAGAAGCCATGTAAAGAGCCGTGAGTACTGTCCCTTCTGACTATGGAATAAATTCTTTTAAAAAAGAGAAATATTTTTATCAGAAATGATATTGATTGTCGAGGAATTCGGGTTTTAAGAATTAAGTGTTGAATATTTAATATGTCCACAAATAAATTTTCTTGACAGGAAAAATTCCTTTTAGGAATTGGAATACATAAATAATAACATGTAAATATTAGGCTGAAGAATCCCTTTGCATACAAAAAAGTTGAAAGCTGCCCGTGGGACACGAACCCCATATCTGTTATGTAAAGCATTAATGCGTTTCAAGATCAAATTCCCATAAAGAATTCATGTTTCCTTAAAAGTTTATAAATTCTTGACTTTTCTTGAAAAATTTTTATTCAGGAGGGAGGCATTTTTTGTTTATTCCTTTTCAAAAAGATCAACAAAATGATGACTGCATCTCAAGATATAACAGAAACTTCAGCATTTTGTTTGATATTTAGTTTATATATTTGATAATAGATTTATATATTTCATTGCTAGTCTTATCTAACACCTATTAAAACTACCATCGTTCAAGTTTTATGAAATCTGATTTTTAAAGCCGCAATTTTGGATGACACCCAAATGGATTTTAGTTGTGCCTGGAGTTATTTCCCTTTACTCGTTGTTCTACTTTATTTGCCTCGTGTCGTTAACAACTGTTGACCGGTAAAGTGATCCACAAAAAGCATCTTTCAATGGAAACGACTGAAATAATGGAGGTGCTTTTATCTGGTCCCTCGACAAATCAGAAATAGAAATGAAATGTCGCTCAAATCACATCTTGAAAAAAAAAAAAAATGAAGGGGACGTTCGTCTTAGCTATACTTGATATTTGAATGAAATATAGGATGGCCACAACTGGAATGTCATTGATTATATGTCAGCTGGATTAGAAGAACAACCATATGCGTTAGATATAGCAGTGAAATACCTTCGGATCCCAGCCTATTACTGATGGCTGCATTATACATAAAGATAATATGGTTGTTGTTGGAACAATTCTATTGAATTAGAGCTGAAAGGCAACTTGGCGAGGCAGGAATGGCATTTCAATTTGATTTCTTTTATGATAGAAATTCTTGAGAATAGCGTCGTGAATGGTCGTTTCCAATGACTCGATTCCCAGTTTCCCACATTCCTGACAGTGTTAAACGAGTGTCCGTGTCACGCGGCGGAAATCATTCCATCAAACAATTTTTTCGATGCAGCCATTTATTAGGTTTCTCCCAAATCTGTATATCTTTTGCACGCGCTTCAGTCATTAGAATGTAGCCACTCTGGAGCACTGCCTTCAAAGGTTTAGTCGTGAACTTGAGGGAAATTTGGCTGCAAGAAATAGCAGCCAAAATCTCCATCACATATCCGCAAATATACCTAAACTTTAAGTGCTTGTACTATTGATCTCTTTTTGACCCTCAGTCAAGTTATAGGGATGTAAACAAAGCAACACAAGCGGCGGGTACTCGCACAAAGATTTGGCTGCTATTTAGTGCAGGGTTAGCTACCACCCAGGAGTCTGTCTCCTTCACACGCACACACGACTGCGATTTGAAGAAGATTTGTCTATTTCTGTGCGAAGGTACGTGACTTGTGGTTATGGAGCTGAGCTCATAATCATAAGGTGCGTTGTATCCTTCAGCAAGGCACTTCATTTTCCTTTGCCAGCCGAGAGTTGGAGCATTCCTCTCTTGCTGTTACATCCTTGACGTTCCGCTCTGTCAACAATAAGACGATCACGTAGGTTCCTTTCCTGCTAATGATTACATCAGTACTTTAAAAACTTGGCCGGCCTTCTGAAGTAGGATCCGTGGTTGGAGAGGCGTTGCTTGAATGTGTTACCGGAGCAACCGATGCATCTCCGTGGTCGGGTGTTGACGATGGTGTCTCTCCCGTCACTACTGGGGTTGGTAATGGTGCTGTTGTTGTTGCTATGGTCGTCATCGTTGATGGAGCTGCTGTCACTGCTGTTATAGACATCAATGGCTAATTCCGTTTGGCGATGCTGTCGTTGTTGTTGTTGCTATCGCTGGTTCTATTCGTGTCTCTGCTGCTGAGACTATTGCAACCGTGGAGCTTGCTACTGCAGTAGCCGTTGGGCAAGCTGCTGATGGGTTCGCAGTGGCCTCTCACTGGGCATCTGTTGTGGTCCATGCATGAGCATGTTGCTTCCGCTAGTGGTCCAGGGGTGTTAACTAGAACGCTCTTAACATTGGGGGCACAGCCAAAAGAGACCCTAAGGTTGTGCCTGTTGAAAATGTGTCTATACCTATGTGAACCTGTGAAATGTTTATCTATTAACTTAAGGAATATCCTACCTACAGACGTTTCTACGTTAAGAGAGAAGGGTGGGGACAAACCAAATGATATTTCTGCGATACTTCTACGGATGTTGGGGCCCAGCATGTAGGATATGCGGTCCCTAAATCCGGTAGCAGCTAGAGCCTCGTTGTAGTAGGAGGCTGCTGCATCAAAAAAATCTCTTGACTGGAGGAAAGGTTCGTGATCCTATTGCTAACATTCTTCACCAGGTTTTTGAATACAATGGGTGGGTGACAGGAGGCTGTGCTGATGTACGTCAGCCTCTCATTTGGCGATAGGGCCCTTGTGTACCGGAGCCCAAGTCGAGCGTGACGTCTTAAGAAGTCCGCGGGGTGAGATTGGTCTCGAAGGTAATTTTCAGTCCCATAGATCCAAGTGTGCTAATTAGATCTTTCCTAAGCCTGTCTGGGGTAGGCCCTTTTGCTTCTCTAAAGATGGCCAGGGCGTCATCTCTGTAGAGACCAAAGAGGACAGAGGCGAACTTTCTCTTAAGGGTATCAGTGATATACAACTCCATGACGTCACATATATCAGCGCTGTCATAGGACCCCATCGCTACGTCAAAGGAGCCCGCGGGGTCGGATTGCTTGACCCAGGTCGAACCGTTATTGAATAGTACTGCGTTCCTGGCGTGCATAATGACTTCTATATCTCTGTCGTTAACTTCAGTGAAGCTCTTAGCAAAGGAAAGCTCCATGACCAGTAACCCTTTTGATATAGATGGGTAAAAATCGACTTTCAACCTGGGTGAATTTTGCTCTGCCCCCTCCCCTTGTTGGTATTCAACCATGCAATCACCTCGTTGGTGCTACACCATAGCGAAAGGTTGGTGGCTCTTCTTATGTCGTTATTGATGTTTCTCAATATATACTTGTTCGCTAAACCGATCTCGGATTTGGCCGGATTAATCAGGCGGCATTTAAGGTTTGAGGCAAAGTTTGGTTTATTATCTTTGATGGTAATAAAGGTGTTCCTTTTATCTAAGATCTCTACCCTTTCAGCTATATCTAAGTCGTTGGTTAATTGTTTGGCTTCACAGTTGATGTTGTATGTGTGGTGGGGAAGTGCGCCTATAATTCTGTGTAATATTATTTTATTGTAGTCTTATCCGAAAAGGTTAGGGGTCTATCCGAGTTTCTTAGCAATCTGATGTTGGCACCGAGGTTACGTTGGAAGAAACAAGAGGGCTTATGGAATTTTAGCTTGGAAAGGATGCCTTGTAGGTCGGCTTCAAAGGCCTCAAGGTCCTTGATCTTGGGTTGGATATTTCCTAGATTTGATCCCATAGGTGTTGCTCTCCGGGAATGGCGTGGCTAGGTCGTAGTAGAAGGCTTTCCATCTCATTCACCTAATTTATTTCTTTATTGCCCACTGGGGGATAAACATAGAGGGGGAAAACAGGGACGAAGGGATTAAGTCTCTTACATTGACCCCAGTGCGTAACTGGTACTTATTTAATCGACCCCGAAAGGATGAAAGACAAAGTCAATCTCAGCGGAATTTGAACTCAGAACGTAAAGACAGACGAAATACCTACTTCTTTACTACTCACAAGGAGTTAAACACAGAGGGGACAAACAAGGACGGACAAACGGATTAAGTCGATTACATCGACTCCAGTGCGTAGCTGGTACTTAATTTATCGACTCCGAAAGGATAAAAGGCGAAGTCAACCTTGGCGGAATTTGAACTCAGAACGTAACGGCAGACGGAATACCGCTAAGCAGTTCACTCGGCGTGCTAGCGTTTCTGACAGCTCATTCACTTTATTATGTCCATCATTTCTTCTAGCAGTATTCGAGGCTACAGCTCATTAGATGGTATAGGTATATTCTCAGTGGTGTAGTCAAGGTCAAAACGTTTCATATTCATGAGAGACCAAGTGTTTCCGTAATATGTATAAGCGTGGCCTGCTGGTCAGCTATTTAACACAAACCACGTGGTCTTTGTAAAACACTGGCCAGGGAGCGAGATGGATCGTCGGTAAACCATAAATCCGAGAAAAAAAAAGGACACTCTAAGTTATAGAGAAGTATATAATATAAATAAAGTTAGATAAGGCCTCTTTATGGGATTGCCCTGGGTTTCACGTCCACAAAGCGCTTAGCTTTATGGCGATACATTACGTCACTAGGCAGCCATATATGGCAGCTGAAAGACGAAGCGATTCCATACACAATAGCATGGAGAATCCTCGAAAATCTAGGCTCCTCCATACGTTGTAAACTATGTATAGTGGAAGGATTCTAAAGGACTCCCTCGACCCGGGGAATATCCTTAACTCCAGAACGGAGGTCTTCGGACCGTTCTTGCATTTCAAGAAATTCCTGCTGGCCTACTGGAACCCACAAGATAATAGGATCACTTGTGATCGATAGCCAAAGGGAAACAATCCCCAGTTGTTGACACCGAATGGCAAGCTCCTTTCCTCCTCCATATTTTAGAAAGGCCATAAGTCAACCGGTTATAATTGTAGAATCGTTCGAGTAAATAAGGGATTAAGAAATAATGCGTGAAACTTCTCCCAGACTTATTTCTTAATCCCTGAAACTATGTTTGAATTTTAAATTCCACGCTCTAAAGTAATTCCTCACATTTTGCTTGTTCATTTTTGTCTTCCCAATAAGCATCTATGATGAACCACTTGTAGCCATTCTCTGCTCGACAGCCAAAGCACCACTCTTGTTTTAGTTGCAGTTGAAATCAGAATTTTAATGGTAATCCAGCCTCAGTACTTATCGTAATTCCCCATTACATTGCATCATGAGACGGAATTTTTACACACACACACACACACCGGTGGGATGCAGTTTGGTTAAGTGATGCTATTGGTTGGGCGGTTTGTTTTGAATTTTTACAGGTTTCTCCTCTGACATCTTTTTGTTGTCTCCCGTCTCATGCGACAACACTCTGAAATGTTCTTTAAGCTCTGACACATTCCATAGTAACTCGCCCCCCCCCCTATTTTAATGGAGCTGTATGAGTCGATTGACTGTGACGACGGCGACAAGCTGGTTACAGTTGCCATTTATTTACACTTTTCACATCGATAATCTCTTCTTCTTTCTCGGGAGAGTAGAGAAAGGGAGATAACTGTACAATAAGAACTTTTTTTCTTAATAGGCACACAAAACTGAGAATTTGAATTTAAACGCATTGCTCGCGCGCGCGCACACACACACACACACACACTAGTTGTTGGCCAACTGGTATATATATGGTATTGGTAATGACCTACAAATATATATCCACTTGGTGTTGATCAAGTGCAGTGTGTATATAATGGTATTGCATGTGTGTGTATGTTAAGGCGTTGATCAACTGAAATAATAAACAACAAACAAGTGAAAAAATAATTTTAATTAAGAATACAGATTAAGTAGAAAGAATTTCTTTAACGCTAATGTACGCGTGCACACACACACACACACACACCACACACACACACACACACACACACACACACACACATTTTCCTTTACAAACGAGATAATGTCTCTTCAAACATTTTGTTTTTATCTTCAGTTTCTTGAGGCAGAATGTTGCCATTGTTGGCGGCGAATCTTGCAGCAAAGCATTTCACAATTCTGGCACTCAGCGGAGCCTGAAAACAGAGGAAATATTTGCTAAGATCAACAAATCTCACTATTTACATAAACTTTTCATCCAAACATTACAAGTCAACTTGTTTCTTAGAAGTTGCTCAAATTGCTAGAAGTAACAGCTAAAACTCCCTCAAATCAAAACCTACAAACATAAAAAGGAAGGCCATATTGAGTAATGTGATCCTGGTTAAACTCTGGAAAGAGAAATTTTTGGTCACAGTTGGGACACACTAACACTGACAGCTACAAAATAGGCTATATATTCCTAGATACACTATGCCTGAATAAAAGATAGGAGAGATGCATTTGGAATAGTTTTAATCATAGGCTTGTTGAATCAGACAACAACAGAAACCAAATGACAGCCTTTCTGAATTGAAAGATTGGTCATGGCTGGAATGTATTGATCATGGATTCACTATCTCTTGATGAACGACAGAATGGTCTAATAGGAATACTTTTGATCAAAATGGCTCCTAGATTAGGAATAACCTGAGTCTAAACAACAAGAAGAACATTAATAAATGAAAATGTTTGAAAGTAATCAGGAAGAAAGGTTAAAGATTTACCTGTTGTGTTAATTTGATACCGTGGAGTTTATGCTTTCTGTGGTAAAGTACGATAGAATCGAGATACGGGTAGGGTTGTTTGTCCAGATAGAACAGACCATCACTTTGTGTTACCATATGATGTCGCAACACATCGTCACTTCTGAAGAATAGACAAATTAGAATTATAGATGGCAATTTAGTCGAAAGAAATTAACATTTTGCAGAAAACAACTTTTACAGCAATTAATATTGGCAAAGATGAGATTTTATTAAGGCAAAGCCACGAAGGTTGACTTTGCTTTTTATCCTTTCAGGGTTGATAAAATAGGTTCCAGTTAAGCATAGGGGTTAATTAATTGACGAGCCCCACTCACAAGCCTTGTGTCTATAGCTGAAAGGATTATTATTACAGCCATGAACTGGCAGAATCTGCTGGACAAACTGCTTAGAGGCATTTTATCCATATTTATGTTCAATTCTACCGAGGTCAACTTGGACTTTCATCTTTCTGAGTTGATAAAATAAATTCTAGTTGAGCACTAGGGTTAATGTAATCAACTTAGATCCTCTCCTGAAATTGCTGCCACTGTGCCAAAACTTGAAGACATTATAATTATTATTATTATTATTATTTCAGTTTTGCTTCCATTTTTTGCTAAGTGTCTTCCCAACACCTAGGGCAAAGAAACACACTAGGCCATTAAAATAAATGCACTAAAGTCAAATTTTGTGAGAGAAAAAAAGAGAAAAAGGAACAGGAAAAGCAAACCAAATAAAAGAAAAAATTAAAATCAAAAGGAAAAGGGGAAAAAGAAAGAAAATCCCAGCAAAAATGCTCTTCTCAATATGTGTGACAAACCATTTTATTATTATTATTATTATTATTCAAGGTGGCGAACTGCCAGAATCGTTAGCAGGCCGGATGAAATGCCTAGCCATATTTTGTCTGTCACTATGTTCTGAGTTCAAACTCCACCAAGATCAACTTGGCTTTCATCTTTTCAGGGTAGATAAATTAAGTACCAGTGAAACGCTGGGGTCAATATAATTGACTAGTCCCCTCCCCCAAAATTGCTGCTCTTGTGGCAAAATTTGAAACCATTATTATTATCATTGATGCCAGTGTTGCATAACTGGCCCATTTAAAAGTACCCTTCAATCGTGGGGCAATATGCTGTGCTTGAGAAGACCTGTTGAGCCAAGTGAAATCATAGTTTTGGTTGATGCCAGTGCTGCCTAAATGGCACCTGTGCCAGTGGCACATAAAAAGCACCCACTACTACCTTGGAGTGGTTAGCATTAGGAAGGGCATCCAGCTGTAGAAACCTTGCCAGATCAGATTGGAGCCTGGTGCAGCCTCCCAGCTTGCCAGTTCTCAGTCAAACCATCCGACCCAAGCCAGCGTGGAAAGCAGATGTTAAATTATTATTATTATTCTATGTTTGACTTTTGCTTTACATTTGTACAAGTTGCCTCCAAGTCTCACCCAGAGACCTCAAGAGACAACAAGCTGGAAGTTCATGTTGTTGTTATGCCTAGTGTGTCATATATTTGGTTTTGTATTTAGTGTTGTACTAGTGAATGTCTAAAAAAATCATATGAAAATTATGTTTGTTTTAAAACTTGAGATTACATAGAAAGTATTTTGCGCAGGATATGAGCAGTTCTCATGAGCACTATCTTTTGAATTTCTGCCATTTTGGAGTTTCCTGGTATCTTTTGCTATCATTCCCAGGGCACCTATGACAACAGGTATTGTTTTAGTTTTCAGGTTCCACATTTTGCTGATTTCTATTTCAAGATCTTTATATTTGCTCAGTTTTTGGTAGGTCTTGACAGATACGTTTATATCGATTGGGACAGTCATATCAATGAGGAGGCATGTTCTTTGTCTGAAGTCTTTCAATATGATGTCTGGCCTAATTGCATCTATCTTTCTGTCAGTTTGAATGGTGAAGTTCCAGAGGAGTGAGATGTGGTCATTTTCAAGCACTGGAGGTGGTTTGTGTTCCCACCAGTTTTTTTCATGGGGCAAATCCAGGTTTTTGCAAATTACCCAGTGAATATATTGCCTGTTGAGATACTCTGTAGGTGCTAGAAGACTGCACTTGGAGACAACATGATCAAGGGTTTCATTTTGTTGTTGACATACATGACATGTTGGGCTACTGCCGTTCTTTAATATGTTGGCCTGGTAGTTCCTTGTTGGTAGGCATTGATCTTGAGTTGCTATGATAAACCCTTCTGTTTCAGATTTTAAGCCAGAGGACATTAGCCATTGATGGGTCAGGGCTTTATCAACATCGGCATTATTTGCTCTCTTTAAGAGAGGTTTTTCTTGCTATTTATCATTCAGAATATCTAAGACAGCAGTTTTAGCACGGGTTTTCATGCGCTTAGCTTTTTCTGTGCCTGTTTCTTGTATGTCTATCTCTACTTCCGAAATTTGTTGTATTCGGAATTCACTTAGATATTCCTTTGCCTGTTTTATTACTGAGTATGATGCTTTCTTGTTTTCATGTTTTGAGACAAGTTTTAGCATCCAGTCCTCAGAGTTTTTCAGGTAGGTGTCTAGGCCAATTGTAGTAATCTTCATTGTTATTGCCAGTTGTATAAGACCATGGCCTCCCTCTTTTCTTGGCAGATAAAGTCGTTCTTAGGGTGGTGCATTCTATGCATTGTCAACAGTTTTCATATTTTTCTGTCAAGATTACATATTTCAGTAATTGACCAGTTAACGATATTGAAACTGGTATGGCTAAAGCATTGATCGCTTCGATCCTGTTTCTCGCATTCAGCTGTCTTGAGTATTGCTCTTACTCTGCGATAACATTCTCTCCTGATCCTTTCCTTCATCTCTGAATGCCTTATTCTGTCCCCTTCAATTACCCCTAGGTACTTGTAGTTCTCTGCTGGGTCTAACTCTTTTATGACATGCTGCTGGCCAAGGTTAACGTTTGATGTTTCTGTCATTTTTCCTTTGATAAAGGTAGCTTTTGCGCACTTATCGAGGCCAAATTGCATTCTGATGTCATCACTGAATTGTTTAACAATCACTAGTAAGCCCTTGAGTTGTTGGTCATTTTTTGCAAAGAGTTTTAAATCATCCATGTAAATGAGATGATTTATATTTTTATCAAACATTTTATATCCGTATGCGCGTCATTGAGCAATTTTGAGAGAGGTATTAAGGCTAAACAAAAGATGAGTGGTGATAGTGAGTCACCCTGGAAAATGCCACATGAAATTTTTACATCACCAGCATTTAGAGATTCATTGTCACTGTTCAAAGTTAGTGTGGTTCTCCATGATCTCATACTTACAGTCAAAAAGTTTCGCAGAGTAGGTGCTATTTTATACATTTCCAGGCATTTCTTAATCCAGCTATGTGGTAGGCGATAAAAACCTTTTTATAGTCTATCCAGACTATTGACAAGTTTTTGTGTCGTTTGTGACAATCTTCTAAGATCATCTTATTGATGAGTAGTTGATCTTTACAACCATAGAATCCACGTTTACACCCTTTCTGTTCATTAGGGAATATGCTGCTATCTGTTAAAAAACTATAGGTATATTCCATCAGGACAGATGTTAGCGTTTTATACATAGTTGTTAAGAAGGTTATGGGTCTATAGTTTTTGGGTTCATTTGTTTCTTCACTTTTTGAAAGCAGGAATGTTAACCCATTAACTAGCCAAGGAGGCATCCTACTAGGGTGTTGCAAAACATCATTGTAAAGTTCTGTTAGCAGTTCATGGCTCTCTGGGAAGGCATTCAACCAGAAGTTAGGAATTTTATCCTTTCCTGGAGACTTCCATTTGCTTGACCTCCTGAGAGCAGACCTTATATCTTCTACCTTGACACCCTCCTACTTTTGCTCTTCTAAGGAGTCCAGTTCTGTAGATATTCTATCAATCCAGGGGGTCTTTTCGTTGTGTGTTTTTTCTTCTGCCCAAATTTTATTCCAAATTCCCTGCACTTCTTCTTTTGATGGTACAGACTTTACAGTAGCTGGTGTTTTCCCTATCTTCCTGTAAAAATTTTTGGGGTTATTTTTGAACATGTTGTTTTCCTTGAAGAATCTAACATGCTTTTCATACCTCGCTATGAGGGCAGCTTTAGCAGATACCTTTTGCTTGATGGTTTCTATGGTGGCATCAATATCAAGTATAGTTTTCATATTATATTTTTTCATTAATTTTGGGGTTTTTGTAAGTTTGGTAGTCTTGTCAACCTTAAGGTTTTTCAAATATTCAATGTCAGACCTAAGTAGTTTAATTTATTGTTGGATACGCTCTTGCTAAGAAGGCTTTTTGTGGGAATGTTGCCATTTTCTAATCTTTTCACCACATAGAATCGTTGAGATTTTCGTGGATGCATAGTACAGGTGGTTGAGATCTGTGATATCAACATCATTAGCTGAAATTATATCCTTAAGTGCAAGGCGGATTTTACCAATTATTTTCATGTTTTGGTTAGTGTTGTGGATTTTTGGGAGGGTATCGCGTTCATCCATACTGGTTTCTTTCATTTTCAGCCATTCAATCAGGATTTGATTTTTTAGCTCATGTTCTGTTGGGTCAATATTTGTGTGAGTTTCTTCATCTATTTGATGTTCATCTGTCTTAGTGTTTATGATTGGTTCAGTGAGTATTTCACTTTGCCTATCACTTATACTAACTCTTTCAATCTTTACTGCGTTTTTATTAGCCCTGGGCTGGTCTATAATTATTTCCTCTGTATTATCTTCTTTAACTGCAGCTTCGTTCATTTTATCCATTACTGCTTATCTAATTTGGTCAATCTCTACTTCAGTCAGTAATTTTTTTTTTATAATGTTTCTTCTGACGTTGGCAAGTTTGTTACTGTCTGTGTAGGGTCTTACTTCAGGGTGTTTCTGTCTCCAGTTTAAGTATGTTTGTACAGCATTAGATTTATCTGTGGGGAAATATATGGCATGGTAGAAGGCCACAAGAACTTCTTTATTATCTTTCCTAGACCATTTTTCCTTCTTTTTTTTTTTGGTTATTTGATGACGGGCATGGATGGCCATCTGTTGGAATATTCCAGTTGTGGGGTATGTCCAGCTCCTGTGTGTCGGGAAGATTTGAACCAGTAGCTGATTTTTCAATCAGAATTTGGTTCAATATTCGGGTACATGGTCTTTTGTAATCCGCTCGATGACCATTGCGGTTTGTAATTTGTTTTGTTAACAGTGAGGCATGACGAGTTTCGACTCTTACATTAGGAGACGGATCTGTCAGTTTAGGCTTCTCTGCATGTAAACATTGTTTGTAGCGTAGCGTCTAAAGGCTAGCAGATCTGTATTCGTCTGTATTTTTTTGTTGATAGATTTATCTCTGAACATAGTTTTTTTTCTTCTTTTTTTCTTTATTATTATTATTATTATTATATTATTATTATTATTATTATTATTATATTATTATTATATTTCTCAGAACTTTTGATTTTACTTGCTCTGGTTGATTCTGTGAGAGTGGACAGCAACATGTTGTCAGTGGTCTAACAGGGTCCCTTTCCATAAACTATAGGCTTTGGTACTTGGATGTTAACTATCATGGAAGACACTCAACACTCAAGCACCACTCTCAAAATCCTAGCTCTTCCCAATAAAGCAGGTTTTCGGAGCCCGCTCTGTCCTCATGTCATTTCCAATTCCTCCAATATATTCCTCTTTGCCTTTATCAGGTTTCTCCTTGAGTGGCTGTAATTAGTCTTTCTCTCTCCTTTCAACTTTCCATCCAACCAGACTCACCATTCTTTCACATCTAATATTCTCAGTTTGTTGCATGAACTGACCATGTCATTCCATTTCTTTCTCTTTGTTCTGTTGTTCCTCCTTTTCTCTTTGAATTCTCCTACTCTTTTGCTCACTTTTTGGGCGTCTTTGCAGCTGATAGTATTTTGTCTTTACTCTGCACAAAATAATTTCTCAAACCCAGCATCACAGTACTAACCATGTCTTCTATGTCTAGTAATCCTCTTGGTCGGTAGGAATCGGTTGGTATTACTTTTGGGGTGGAGTGCATTGTGAACAGCTTTCTAATTATTCTATCCAAGTTCTGTAGCTCAGCTTTGTCCAGTTTAGAAAGGGGGAAGAGTATTTCAATACTGGCATTACCCACGTATTTATGGTTTTAATGATGTTCCTGACATTTAATTTTCTTTCAAGTACCTTCCTAAGTCTCCCCTTGTACTCTTTAGTGACTTTCTCTCTTTCATTTCTCTTTCCATTAACTTGTATCATTCTAAGATATCTATACCCCTCATTACTCCACAGTGATCAAATGATGTTGTCTTGCAGTAATTTTATGCTACCTGAGTTGCCCTTCAGTCCCTCTTCATTATTACTACTGCACATTTATTTACCCTAAACTGCATTCCAATATTTTTACTGAATATTCTCACCTGCCACCATCTATATCTCTCTCTTCCCACTTACTCAATCATCCTATTTATATTCTGATCCCAATTCTTTGTGAGTATGCCTGACATTTTTGCCACCATCTCTATCCTGCTGTCTCCCACTCCCGCTCTCTCTCCGTCTCCTGCATTTCCCTCAAGTTGGGTAACTGTGTATTTCCTTTGCAGCAGCGCACCTGTTCCTATTTTCCTGGTCCCTCTCTCTGGCTGGGTAACCTTGTACTTCCTCTACAGCAAGGCACCTGTATCTGTCTCACTATAACCTTTTCATCATCCAACACAAGATCACCTCCTCCAATGCCTCCTCCCTTCCTGAAAGTTGGGTTTTTTTTTTGTGTTGCAAGTACTTGGTGACCCTGTCAGTGCCAGTGTCACTTAAAAGCACCCAGTCCACAATGTAAAGTGGTTGGTGTTTGGAGGGGCATCCAGCTGTACAAACCTTGCCAAAACTGACATCCCCTGTTCTTGTGCCATGTAAAAAGCACTAAGTCCACTCTGCCGAGTGGTTGGTGTTAGGAAGGGCATCCAGCTGTAAAAATCCTGCCAAAACAGTCGCAGAAGTCTGGTGCAGGTTTCTCCCTGGTTGGCTTCTGTGAAACCATCCAAGGTCTTTCTTGAGCTGTTCAATTTGGTTCTCAAGCCTTCGTTCCCACCATGGGAACATTTGACCCCAAGTTTTTGCATAGCAATAAAGGCACTGTGCAATATGTGAGGTTGCTTAGAACTGTTATGTTTCTGATTTTCATAAACAGTTCATCCACCATTTTTGCTTCTTTATACAGTTTACCTCTTTTGATTCCTCTCAGAGCTGGCAGCCTTTTTATTTCGCTATTTTGCATCTCATTCAAGTGTAGTAACAAGTTTCTTTCTCTGTAATAGTCCTTCCACAAAGTAGAATTTACCATCATCCAAGAAGTTTCTTTTGTGGGTATTTTATTGCTCCCCCCCACCTCTGATAACCCTTGTTTTTATTCTATCTTTTGTTCCTCACACCCTTTCCCTATTCTAGAGATCTCCACTTCCAACTGTCTTTGTCCTGTAGTGAAATATTTAAGATTAAATCAAATCTCACTTGTGCCTCAGAAAATCTAATCTATGCTATTACATTCTTAGGTAGTCTTCAGTTCGTATATCCTCCACAAATCTAACATCCAACCAGTTTAAGCTCTCTCTCACAAAGACAGACTATAATGAAGATCTTTACCTGACAGAGAGATAAATTTGGTTAGATTCATAATCCTTGTACATCAGGTAGGTTCCAGGTGATGTGTCTTTGAGCGCCATCTCTGCCTCGTACTTTCCGAAAGATATTGGGTTGATCCTGAAAAATATTGCCATCAATGTAAAATGTCTGCAAATACCAGAGCTAGCTCAGTAATTAATTAGACATAGTAGACAGATAGTGCAAGTGGGTAAACAAGTAGCTATACACACACACATATACAGAGAGAGAGAGAGAGAGAGTGAGAGAGAGAGAGAGAGTGAGAGAGAGAGTGAGAGAGAGAGAGATTAAGTCTACCGTCCAAAAATTGGTACGGACCAACTCAATGAGTTTCGGATCTTTTCCTTTTGAACGGCACTTTGTAACGTAATTTCTAGGTAATTAAAAAGTTTTAAACTCCATATACTGGCAAAATGTGTTTATAAAACATCATTTTCTCTTAGCTTTATTGAGAAAATTCTATATGTTGTAAGATATTTCGTCTGAAATTTCGAGCATTTCGGCAATTTTAACCAATCGATTACCTCCATTTAGGTAAACAACATTCCATGCTGTATGAATATGTCCCTCCTTTAAGAAACAGATTGGGTTTATTTACATTTGTAAAAAAAAAAAGATACCCTTCCCTCACCCCTAACCCTAACCCTAAATCTAAAATAGATTGAAATGCAATAGATCGATACTAGGGTTATAATTATGGGTGACAATTTCATACGACACCGCTACGGAAAATGGGATTTTTTTCTAGCGGTGTCAAATGAAAATGTCACCCATATTTATAACCCTAGTATCGATTTATTGCATTTCAATCTATTTTAGATTTAGGGTTAGAGTTAGGATTAGGATTAGGGGTGGGGGAAGGGTATCTTTTTTCTTCACAAATGTAAATAAACCCAATCTGTTTCTTAAAGGAGGGACATATTTATTATGCACAGAATGTTATTTACCTAAATGGAGGTAATCGATTGGTTAAAATTGCCGAAATGCTCGAAATTAAAGACGAAATATGTTACAACATATAGAATTTTCTCAATAAAGCCAAGAAAAAACGATGTTTTATAAACACATTCTACCCGTATACGAAGTTTAAAACTTTTTAGTTACCTAGAAATTATGTTACAAAGTGCCGTTCAAAAGGAAAAGATCCTGAGTTTCTGCATAATTTCTGACTACAAAGATTAACGGACAAGTATTTGGTTGACAAGGTTACGGCAGGAGAGAGACTCTTGTCTCTTGTACAAGACAGTGAGTTCGTATACAAAATAAGGTGATTGTGAAGTAAAATTCTTAACCTCACAATATAGAATTTTCGGTACTACTTTGGCGTGTGATCTACAGCTTAAAGGACGATTGCTTTAGGTTACATTTTAGTTTACTTTTCAATTTCTAAAAACCCTTAAGATGTTGGCTAAAGATTTTTACAATACGATCAGCGAAGTGACGAAGGCTGTTGAATTTTTACGAAGAAATAACCTTTTAGATGACGAAGAAAATGTTGCACCATGACATCGTTGTGATGGCGAAGTGAAGGAAGCTCGCGGAAAAGGGGGAAACGGTGGAATTTAGCCAACTTTACATTGTAAAACTCGCAGCTGTCAAACTTGTGTGATCTAGGCGCTTGTTTTAATTATCATGTTGTTTATTATTGATTTCTTATTATTTACTTAGACATAAATGAAACATGGTTTTATTATTATTGAAATAGTAAGAATTTTGAAAAAATACATTTACAATGCTAAGTATGTACAAAAGAATTCATAAAACAGTTGAATAGTAATTTGATAATAAAGATGAAATACAAATAATTTTGTCGATGAATTGAGTGAACATCTGCTAGGGACACAAGAACATCTTAAGGGTTTTTAGAAATTTAAAAATAAACTAAAAAGTAACCTAAAATAATTGCCCTTGAATTTGTAGATCACACGCCAAAGTAGTACAGAATTTTTCAGTTTTAGCTAAAGAAAAAAAAAAGAAAATCACACCTAAGTTTAATGTCTTCCATATAAAAATAAATACGAATATAACATTAAGGGAAATGGAAAGATATGGAATAATCCCTCTGGAACTTTTGAATACAGAAAACCAGAGGAATTGTATTTTAGTAAGGAATAACATTCAAGCTGGTTTCAAGGAAGGTAAACCTTTTCACACACTTTCATTAGATTTTTAGGAGGCATTTTCTATTTTTCCATATTCTGAGTAAAACAAACCCGCTAGAAACAGCAGCAAAGATCACTCAAATCACATTTAGCCATCTTAAACAAAAAACACATTAGATAGTAGTTTTAAATACACTATCTGATCGGATGGTCTGAGCGGATCTTTTTACGGACTCTTGTGGTCTGCTGAGCAGATTTTTTAAAATAAATTTACTCAAGCGGAAGATGCAGTGAGACAGACGAGACTGATAAAGTTAGTAAACCACTGAGATAACCTTAGCGTGCAACCTACAAGAAATAGTAGCTACATCTCTCTTAAATTAAAGCTTAACATCTTAAATATAAGAGATACTTAGTAATGTGATCTGAGGTGTACTATTCAAGACAGTTGTGGATGGAATGCTTTTGAATATGGCTTATCTAGATCAGGATTGATTTCGATCTAAAACCAAAGGTAGGAGGGAAATGTGCTTAGATTTGGTTTTCATTGTTGTGGTGTGCGGTTGAGAGATAAACTTTCGCTTTGACAAACAGCAGGTTCTATCACTTGTAACATTTCTCTGTAGACAGAATCAAAGTCGAGCTAATGAATCACTCATAAATATTAGCGTGGGGAACACTGATACCGTGAAGTACTTGGGTAGCTCAAGGGGCTAGAAATAAGCAAATCTCCCAACTAAAAAATCTTTAAAATACTCGACTGAAATGAGGATCACGTTAATGTTGTCCTAGATTAACTGTGTTTCAAAAGGAGGGAATGGTCGTGGCAGGAATGTCTTTGATCATAGGTGTGCTCGATCAGGGTTGGCAACAATACAACCAGGTCTGTTTAGACATGGTTGTCAATAGATGCAATATTCTTTTTTTTTTTTACCAAAGAACACAACGTCACCGATGACAGGATATGAACTAGTAACTTGTAGTCTACAGGTGCACTGCTCCCTTTAACTAATACCATATCAGCCCACCGTCCCAACAACACAGTTCTGTCAAAAGTCACATTTAGAAGAAGCTGGTTACTTCACTCATCGAAACCTGTCTATTCTTGTCTATCCATTTAGATTCTACTTCGCACAATAATCATATTCATGTTTGTGGAACAATACAACCTGACAGATAAAAACAGAAGATACAGACGGGGGAGGGGTGCTAGGGGAAGGAGTCGGACGGTCAATCATTTCACCTGTCACTCTTAGCCAGACATATTTACCAATACAATTTAGTAATCAAACATCAAACAAGATCACACACGTTTGCTATCATCATCATCATCATCATCATCGTGGTCATTCTTATCGTCACTACCACCACCACCATTTCTCACTGAGCGTAAATGTCCTCCATTATTATAGCTTACTTATCAGATAAAATGCGACGATGGTGGACAGATAGAAAATGCTACATGAAAGAAATGTCGAATCGTAAAACCAGCCAACAAAGACAATAGGATAAACTTGCAGAATTGGCTGACCAGAAGAAGTGAAACAACCGGATGAAGAGTAACGAAGGAGTTTAGACAAAAAGACGGAGAGATACAAGTTTCCACAGACTGCGGAGTATACATTATACGTGGTCTCAGATCTGCGACCATGTGACCCCAATCGGAGATGATATGTAATATACGTGAGTCCAATGTAGGATCATGTATGATACATGTGACCCCAATCTGGTTATCATCTATTATACATGTGGGTCCAATCAGTGATCATTTATAATACGTTTCATATCGTTAACAGTGGTTATATCTCCAATTGCTCCCACACAACATATCTATAATAGAAATATCAATACACAATAGACAATGAAAGTATAGAAACTCAGAGAAACAGTACGCAACGGGCGTTGTCCCACCAATCCACATTCCAAAAGATTGTGGTAACTTTATCCAAGTCCGTGTTGTTATTGCATCAGCAGTGTAGTGACTGTAGCAATAATGTAGTTACTATAGTAACCGTGTAATGTAAGCCGGGATATATATCGCCAGTGTCACCCCAAATATTTCTTCAATCTATTATAAGTCTGTTTTCAATATCTCATTGAGACAACTATTTCTGTTATGTAGACAGAAGCCGTGTGTGTGTGAGCTAAACTTCACACACGCACGCACGCGCGCCTTCTGTTCAAAGGGGCCCCAAAATTTTAGAAAATGCTATTTGTTTCTAATTTAATCAGATTTGTCTCCTTCAAGATAGCCCCTCCATCACTATGTTTTTTTGTTTTTTTTTCAAATTCTGGAATGTCTTGATTAGTAATCGTTTCTTGCTGCGAATTGTCTTCGATCTCTTCTAACTTCTGAATTGAAGATGCATTTAGGAATAGAAAAGTCCTTCAGGGTCAAATCCGTGATGTAGAAAGGCTAAGGGATGAGTGCTGTCTCGAACTTGTCAAAACATTACGGATAAGGAACGAGGCTTGAGCAAGTGCAGCTTGCAGGTTTTGATTGTCCTTACCTAAGGCCCTTTTTTTCACATCATTTCTATCTAATGCCCCAGGACAAACATAACTCTTTAGTGACTGTCTGACCTCATGGAACAAACTGATAATAAACTATGGCCTTCCAAATCAAAATAGATGAAAAGACTATCAACACCTGAATAAATCTAACGTGTTTTGGTTTGGTTGCCATGCTGACGATCGACGCTGCTATGGCAACTGTCTTTTCCCTTCAATATCACCATAGCCTTACACCCACCTTTCAATAATTATTATGACTTTTCAGAAAGTTTTTAGAGACATTCAAACGATCGAAAAACTCACGATTAACTGCAACTCTGTTCAGTTTTTGTTAACAAATTTTGTGGCAACAGGACTCTCCATCGTTTCTTCTTTTAAGATTATGTGACATGAATTTTTACAGATCATTTCTTCTTCGGAAACATAAAAGACACTCAAGTGGCGATTGCCAAGGATTACCGCTGCACTTTCACAATATGACCGTCGTCCGTTAGAGTAGGGGCGTTTCAGTGGCTGTTCTTTCCTCCAATTAAAATGCTGGCATCACTCGCCACGTTGCGCACTACTTAAGCGATCTTCCCTTTGCACCCATTGCAATATTTGAAAAGTTTCCGTAAACGTTTTTCCGATTTCAAGCAGAATTTCATACCAATACAACGGGTAGAAATGAACTGAAGTATTATAGAAAGCAGTAAGAAGGAAACAAATCTTTATATTTCACTCTTAGTTACTAGAGTCAGGCTACATATATAAACGCCACAATGCAAACAAGACAAAAAGAATATAATTAAAACAAGCTAAGACTGGGAGATTCGTTCTATCCTCTTTTTCTTAGCTCTGACTCCATTAATAAACCTATTGAGCAAATCCACCAATTTTTAGAGATGCTATAAAAAAATATAAATCATTTCCTCTTGGAGATGACTTCGACATATATACAAAGGACAATATCTATTCAGAAAACTTACTGAAAAACTATTCATAAATTAACCAAGATAAAAACTGAACGAGAGATTAACCAGATGTACCAAAACCCTAACAAGTCGAAGAAACCAGAATCACCTTGACAAATCCTTCAAATCAGATGAAATTGAAGAAAATTAAAAAGAAGTGTCAAACTAATATTAAATTTGACCTCAATGTTGGTGTTACACTAATAATTATAAACTCATTAGCCATCTAGCTTAGACAGAAAGCCAACAGAAATGTCGTCAGTCCAATCACACAACACGCACGAAAAGCAAACACTATCCAACAAAACAGCACATTGCGCATGCTCGACACAACAAACGAAACAAAAATAACACAAGAAATCACAAGCCAAATCCTACAAAAAATAAACAAAAAAAAAACTAATGTAAATCACAAACATCACCAAAAGACAATTTCTATTCATAAAGGGGTCATCAAGAGAGAAATGCTGAAGGCCCCGGACCGCTGCATATTCTCTCCCGATCACCCCCCGGAAACCTACTTCCGGCTAATGGTGACGCAGTTAAAATTGTTGAAAACATTATAAGACACTAATTTAGGGATCCAATGAATATTTGCATTAATAAAAGTTGTCTGAACAAATTTGCTATTTTTCTTTCTTTCTTTTTTTTTTTTTACTTCTAAATCAAAATATTACCAGAATTTCATTTCTGATTTCGAAAATGTCTTTACAAGCTAACAGTGGCGTACTCGCCTTCACTTGTACTCTATTATTCTCAGTCGTACTTCAAAATACTTTAGTCTGCCCAATTGTACGGCGAAAGTATTTACTCTCGACATTTTCGGTAGCCTCAGGGAAAAGTAAAACTCCAAGGTTGCTTATTACAGAGGTTTACGTAAATCCATAAGACCATCACCCTTGATCTTTCTTACACCGATTTCACCCATCCAATAAATGGCCAAAAGGAGAGGTGTTTAATAGATTTGCTTGAAATAGTAGTTACAGCTTCCTTAAAACACACCGTCTTAAAACTGGGAAAGACACATGTCCCAGGTACGCCAAGGAAGACGGGTTAGTAACAGTTGGAACATTTCTGATAAAAGGTGAGATCAATCAGAGATGACTTCGTTCGAAACACCAACACCCACAACATAATCTGAACTGCCTGCCTCACTGACACCCCACCACTCTGCCTGACTGCTACCCCACCTTCCTGCTTGCCCATCTCTCTATCTCGCTACATATTTCAAGCTACATAAATTAAATAGTAATATTAACTTAGTTATATTCTTGTTGGTCTCTTTAGTTAGATGAGTATATCTGTCTTTCTAGCTGTCCTAATTAATGCCTGTCGTAATTTGATTTCAATTAAAGTCTAAGAGATGTGAGTGGTTGACTAGATTAGTCAACTCTGATCTTTCTCATTCTACCCTCCTCCCCACAAAACTTGACACCACTTGAGGGGCTGTTTTGTTATATTTTATCTCTGACGTCTTTCACTTTCTCTCTTCAAACCAACCAAATAAGCCGGATTTGACTGTTATTTCTAACAGGCCAAGCGTTTTCTACGTAGTCTAGCGGTATGCAAGAAATAACAGTCAAACTCCTATCGTTTAAAAGCAGAATATATTGGCAATGCACAAGTGAATATACAGAGTGTCGAGACGATCACGAAAGGAACAACTTTGATCATAATATACCTGGTTGATCAGCTTGACTCAGGGCTAAATAACAACTTTCTTCCTACACATGATGACTTATTCTGCCGCCGCCGTCGCCACCAGCCCTCTTCCCCCCCCCACCCACAGAGTTATTTCCTTATTCTGGGAGACTGATAGTCAAGTTTCTATTTCCTCACCAATTAAGATTTAATGAATTACGAAGCCGACACCAACTCCTCACTGTGACACAGCGCTGCCATAAGTGGCCTCATCGTTTCCCTCTCAACTCTCTTACCTTTGCAAAGACAAGGACTTGAAGCGCGCGCGCGTATGTATGCACGTGTGTGCGTGTATGCATGTGTGTGTAAGTTTGTATCTCAGTGGGTCATTAGGCAAGGTTTCGTGTCGATGTTTCATCACAACATGACTAATTTCCACAAACATATGCTCTCTCTCTCTCTCTCTCTCTCTCTCTCTCTCTCTCTCTCTCTCTCTCTCTCTCTCTCTCTCACACACACACACACAAATATATAGACTCGAAAATGTATACATTTTTTACATATATATATTTGAGCAAAATGGTGAGTTTTGATAAACTCCTGGTGATGCGAGCGAGGAATAAAACAGTAAAATATGGCGTTGACAAGAAACAACTAAGATGTCTGGACGTCTCAGAATCCAGTTTTAAATATTCCACTACATATATGCATAGATAGATACATACATACATGCATAGACGCGCGCACACACACACACACACATCTGTATCGATCAGACTATGTTGCTGTACATCCCTGATCACAATGCTTTTCCAATTCTTTCTTGATTGCGTCATTCTTTTCCATCTTGTTATAAATCGTTTAACTAAATCGTCTTCCCATCGTCGTGGAGGCCTTTCAAATGGTCATTTCAGATCTCTTAGATATCAGTCGGCAACTGGACGGGTCCACCTGTTGTTTGTAAACATTACGACGGGACTCGAGCTCCCGGTATTTTGCGATTACGTTGTTCACCCAGCTCCGTTCTCGAATTGTCTCCTTTTGGATATGCTCTCGTAATTGTGTTTCTAACATATATCTTTCCATGGCACTTTGCGTCGTAGCCAACCGATGTTCTTCCCTATTCGTAGTAACCCACCTCTCTATAACAGCACAAGTAAACCAGCGCTGCTGAAGAGACTACCACATAAGGTCTTGTTCAGCTTTGCTTTGAGCATATCTTTATTGAGCTACACACCTTTTAACCGACCATATATATCAGGCTGAAGTAAGTAACGTTTTGAAACACGAAATTCATCACAATATATTTCAACAATACGGAAATTTTATTCATCAACGTAAGTAACGTTACAATCAACACATTTTTGCCAACGAGTTACAAGTTTGTTTATTCCAGTAACATAAAAATCTGGAGTTCTGGAGCTGATGGACTCTTTGAACACACTTTCAGCATCGGTTTGATTTTTGAACTCCTCTCGCAGGAAACCATCAAGGTGCTTGAAAATGTGGTAGTCAGCAGGTAAAAGGTCTGGGGAGTAGCAGTTTTTCGTTTATCTTGGCAATATGTTTCTGAAGTAATGTTTTTCCGGGTTTTAAGAAGTTATAGTGGATGAATCCAGCACTACACCACTAAACAGTCACCATAACCTTCTTTTTGAAGAGCTCGGGTTTAGGGAAGGTTTTCAGTGCTTCGTTTTCGTCCAACCATACGTGTATATATATATATATTATATATATATATATATATATATATAATATATATATATATATATATATATAATTGTTAAAGAGGACAACAAGCGTTAAGGCAAGGCAAACATCTCAAGTCATATACAATATTATTATTAGAAAAAATTCAAAGTCTTACTGCTGTTTCTAGGGTATCCCAGAGCATGGGATATTCCGTCATCAGAGACAAATAGGGAAAATGAGAAGGGTATAGATGAATGAAATGACGACATAGAGGAGGACAAGAGAGAAGGAATAAGGAGATGAAGAAAGGGAAGGAAAAAGAAGCGTAAAAGTTCACAGTTGAATTGTCCGATCATGTAGAAGTCCTTAGGTGCAATCCTGTGTAAATCTATGGAGGTTAAAGTCCTTATTCCTTCTCTCCTATCATCTATGTCGTCATTTCGTTAATCTACTCCTTTCTCATTTCCTTATTTGTCTCCGATCATGGAGCAGCTCACACCCTGGGATATCTCGTAGTAGCCACCAATAAGAAATACGATTTATCTTATTGCTATCCCCAGCGGTATGCCCTTCTGACAAATTTCAAGCCACTGACTGCCGACAACCCTGATATACCACCTTACTACTAACTCCTACTCTGCTCCAAGGTCACCGTCACCAGCCAACCTCATGAGCTGGACCGCCAATTACCAAACCCAAACGCTTACCAATCCCCAACGCTTACCAACACCCAGTGCTTGTTATGTGCATATATACTCATGCATGCACTGTACATATGAATGAATATCCATGTGTGGATGTGTGTGCGCGTGCATGTGTATGCATGTGTGTGTATGTACGCGTGTGTGTGTGCGCGCACACGTGTCCGATCATATATATGTGTGTGTATATATATATATATATATATATATAATGTATGTGTGTGGGTGTGCGCGGCGCACGCTCGCATCAATACAGATATGCACGCAAAACCATGTGAGCGCGTCCACACAGCCACATATACAACTATACACACACGCATACCGTCCCTTCCTAACCTCCCTTCCAACAACCTGACAGAATTTCTCTCCACCACGTGGTCGATTTCCATGCGATTTTTTCCAACTAACTGTCGTCACTGACATACTGTTATACCAGTACCAAACCACGACACCACGTGACACTCTACCAATCGCAACCCACCTTACGATAATAACAATGGAGCTATGAGAGTTCAAAAGGAAGTGGATACATCGTCATGTTTAATAGAATAATGATTGTTTTAATCCCTTCAAATTTGTCCAAAACTATGATGAAGAAAGAATTATACGGATACAAGATCCATTTGTATTTTTCATGCATAAAATGAGGACGGCCAAAGTATCTCCTATATTTCGGAGGGTCTGGCCTGGTTTTATTTGTCAGTCTTTGAACTGCTGCACTAAAGCAATTCTCGTTAAAGACTTCACAGGGGATATTTCGGTGGGAGTTGTGTCAGCGGACTATGTTAGGGCTTAATAGACATATGTTGATGGTCAATGTTACATAAAATAGGGAGATTTGATAGACAGGCCGAAGTGATTCAAAGAATTGGAAAATGATGGTGGCAGGGTGTTTGGGGACAGATTTGAAGGCTAAGAAATGGCATTCATGAGTTTTGGTTGATGCTTATATTGTACTTCGTCTTCTAGCATTCTCGTTACTGAATGGCTCAGCCACCTCACTATAAAAGTCGGTAACTTTGACAAACACCACAAAGTATATTTATACTCTCTCCAAGTTCGTTTATCTAAATCTACGTGCGTGTGTGCGCACGCGTTGATATAGGTTTATATAAATAAAACTGACTTTAAAATGAAGGACCATTTAATACTTTCAAAAGGAAATGTTTGACAGTGACTTTAAAATTTCACCAGTTTGGGCTCGACGAGATTGTCTTTCTGTATGTGTGCGCGTGTATAGGTACACCCACCCACACACAATAATTAGAGACTTATTCCTCCTCGAGATTGTATGTGTTTTGCTTGTTCGTGGGGGTATAGTGCTTTGGGGATTACGACTTCATAGCACTGGGTGCTAGAATACCCGAAATCCATAGACGGGTGAAACAACTCGCTTCCAATCTCATTCACAAGTGATGCATACCGAAATTTCGCCATTTTTGTGGCTTATCAATATCACGTACCTGAATTGAACCAGGGACGAACCGAATCGCCAGTCTATGACTATATGTGAGTACCATTTGCTGGTATGCCACGGCGATGAATACATCAGGTTACATTCCATGATGAATTCAAAGCAGCGCTAGTGTTGTGAACGTCATCGACTGCATATACTCAATATCTGTGTTTGTGGTCAATAATATTACAGCACTATCGTTGCTTTTAATTCGTAATTGAATACACACACACACATATATCATACACACAGTTATATGTGTTACCCAAGACATACCCAGACGTTATTCGCGCGCGCGATGGACTATTGTGCAGTGTTTACCAAATATCACCGTGCATTAGTCGACCAAAGGCGATGAAAGAAGTTACTTTATCCAAATTGTCGTGCAGTGTGTTGGAACCTAGAACCATGTAGTTGTGAACTTCTTAACCAAAATAACCATGCCTGCCTCTGCCCATTTGTCAACAAATATCATTTGATATTCATGTTTCTGCAGATCATTCTCCTTGAAATTTTACCAAAATAATATTCCAATTTTTATAGTATCTTTGTTTTGTGTTCCTACAAAACTAGGTTAGGACACCGAAGGAATAAAATATGATAATTGGCAGGAAAAGAGGGAAGCTGAGTTTGATGATGCAAGCATTCGTTTTTAAATATTTTATTAAAATTTGGAAAATAGGCTTGGGTGTCGAAATGGTAGATTTTTATTGAGAAATCATTTTGACAAGGAAAAATAATGAGAATAACTGAAGGGGAGAATGGACAGAATTATCAAGGAGCAAAAAGGACATACTCGGGAAATAGATAGGGAAGAGGACGTCATCAACCTAAACTTTAAAGGATTTTAAAGGATGCTGAGAGAATTTGAGACTAGAACTTTGTTTTTGCAGAGAGAGAGAGAGAGGTGGGAAAAGCAAGAAAACAATGGGCAGAATTGTTATTTTCAGTGTGGAGGGATAGAAGTAATGATGACTTTTCAATTAAGACTCATCCTCCCGCACTTGTAGTGCTGGTGTCTTGCCTTAACTATGCAATACGACAGGATGGTCATGGACAAAATATTTTCCAAGTAATTTACAGAACCAGTTTTGACTTGCGACCATCAACAATAACTACTACTACTACTACTACTACTACTACTACTACTACTACTACTAATAATAATAATAATAATAATAATAATAATAATAATAATCCTTTCTACTATCTACTAAAGGCCTGAAATTTGGGTGGGAGGGGACTAGTCGATTACATTGACACTCATGTTTCACTGGTACTTAATTTATCGACCCCATGGGAACTGCTCATATCCTACGAAAAATATTGTAAACATTGTAAAAAGTACTCTTAAACGTACGTAACAAACACCTTTTACTGTCATTTTAAGACCTCACTATCATCTAAGAATCAAATTATTTTAAAAACAAATTTTAAATTTTTTTGATGTTTTGACAGACACTTTCTACAATAAAACTCTGTGCAAAACCAAAAATATGGCACCCTAGTCATAACACCAACTGGAGGATTACAAGCGTGAGACGGGCGGTAGCTGATCAATGTAGCTAAATAGCTGCCTTCACTGACAGAGGTGACCTGTGGCGCCTTCTCCGTTCACCAAATAGACGCAACTTTTAATCCGTCTCATGTTGAGTTTATGCTTTCTGAAAGCAAGGTGAAGTGTCTCCTCCATTGTAGTCATGTCGCTATAGCCGTGGTTGAGCGTAGGGTTCGTACACTGGTCGCTCGTATTGCAGTGTACTCCCTGGTTGATTATGTTGCTTACCTGGGCATATGATATGGAAAAAATGTCTCACCCCTTTTACACTTTTCCCCTCTCAATTGTGTTGATTGTCTCCAAAGGAATGACAAAGTCAGTACGTTTTGAAAATCAGCAAGGTTGCAGGATTTCCCAGAAGATGGTTTCGCTCAGTCCTCCCCACCAGCTGCCTTAGGGGTCCTCTCTCCGGATTTTCTGTAGGGTTTACACCCCTAGCCTTTCACACTCCAGTGTGTATAAACAAAAAAAGGAGGGATAGCATAGGATTTACATGTATATATGAATATAAAAGTAATATAAAAATATGAATATAAAAAGGAATATAAAAATAGGATCTAATTTTTTCATTCGCAAAAGATGCAATTTTTTAAAAGGAAGTAAAAAACTCTGAAAATCGGCTATAATAATGTATTTGCCTGCACGTGTTTACTTTATGCGTATTTCAGTATTATGTATACCTGTCGTGTATTTGCGTACATCGTTAATATATAAGAGTGTGTGTGTGTGAAAAGGGGGCGTCTGTCTCCAAAACTCCAAAGTTGAGTAACGTTTTCATGCTTGGATTTGTAAACTACGATAAGAATAACACTGGTCAACAAAGAATTTGTCCCCAAAATATATGAAATAGAAACTATGTAAAAATACCAACACACAGAAGCACAGAAAAATATGTAATATACTAACACAGAGAAAAATTAAAACAAAATACGTGGGTGACAAGAATCTCGTGGTGTTAAGAAGAATCAAGACGGAACAACGTGCGGCACAGACACAGGTGAAGTGAAACACAGCGTGTGGTTGTCATGGTAACAAGTTGCTAATGCAACGCTGTCTGTTGATTGGTTAAAATTACCCAAATTTCCCAACTTTAATTCCTAATAACATCAAATTCTTTAATTTACGAGATAAAGTAATTGCTCGATCGTAATCAAAATTCAGAGTTGCATCGATACACCGAAATTGAAAGCAATCTGAGCAAAATTAGGGAGGGGGGTGGCTCATTGTGCGAATGAGAAAGATCTTTAAAATATAAATATGAAAAGAAGCTTAAAAAATATTCTACACACACACACAAAACCATCGCACATATATGATAAGGTATCCAAAAGTAACGTTCTATGTATGACCAGTCTGTTGTAGTTGAGGCTTCTGTTGTCGCTGGCAGCCACTGCTGCGACCCTCAGTTTGCTGACCGGCCTCATCCGTGTTATGCGTCTTTGTATTGCAGTGCTTCTCCCCTGTTTGGCCGAAACGAAGAAACAGCGTGCTTCCGTGAAATTCTGCTGGGTAAAACGGCCGCCGAATCAGTTATCATGATTCAAACAGCTTACAAGGACACTGCCATGAGCAAAACACTAGTTTTCGAGTTGTTTTCACGTTTTAGGAATGGCCACTTGTTGCTTGAAGCCCAACCTCGTTCAGGGCGAACGTCGACACCCTGAACGAATGAAAATATGAAAATTCATGAACTGATCTTGAACTTGTCGATATGACTGGTGTATTCTGAAGCTCCTGCCAACGAATTTTGAGCGAGAAATTACGAATGAAAAGAATCTTAGTTGCTAGCTGTTTAGTCGACTATACCCACAGTATTGGGGAAACAAGGAAAGATAGAACAGAGGATAGGGCAGGGGTGGGATAAAACACCACCACTTATGGATGGGTAGTAGGGGAGAGGCTACGTCATAGCGGAATGCGTAGGACCAATGGAGGAGATTATTTAGTGATTTTTATCGTTGTATTACTCTAATACGGAGAATCTTGCCTCTTATACAATCATGTAATAATTCTGCTTGTCACTCCGTTACTTAGCTCGTCCGTAACGTGATTAGCTGAAGGGTGGATGGGGTTAGGTGTATTTTTTAAAACTAAATTAAATGTATAATTTGTCTTTTAACTAAGTTTGTTTTCCTCCGTTACTTAGCGTGCCTGTAACACTCTCGCGTGATTAGCTGAAGGGAAAGGTAAAGAGTGAAAGAAAAAGAGGATGAGGTGAAGAGTGAGAGAGAAAGATGGGAGTGTTGCGTAGTAATTCTATAAAATTGTGCATAAAGTATATAAAGTATATATATAAAACGCATTAAGTAATCGTTATATTCCAATTTCCTTCACTTTTCAATGATTAACAGATAAGTGACTATCTTTTGATACAGACACTACACAGGTTGGGCTTTCAGGTTTTGGATAAAGTTTTCATAAGTAAACCCAATAAGTTTACCATTAATTCCGTGAAATAGTCACGGGTCCCGCTAGTATAAAAATATTTCTCATGGCACAGTAAACAAAATGGAAAAGGTGTTATCCCGGATAATAGCGAGGGAGATGCACTGGAACAACCACTCTGACGTACGGGGCTTGCACTTGCGAACAGCAATCTCTGTCCTAAATGCGGTGAGTGGGGATGTGACCCGGGGAACAAGGACACCGGATGTCTCAACTACCACAGACTCAACCATAAACCTGTCAGAGAGCGACCGATGCCATGACAGTTTTTTTTTTCTCGGCCTGACGAGCAGCGTAGCCTGAGCTTGTAGCTGACAACACCAAGCTGCCGCTGGAGAATGTGTCATAGCATGTGACATCCCAGGTGGAGGGTCTGCCACCACAGAACTGGAAAATTGTCATACCGTCCGGCCTTCTACTGTTACTTCGGTTAAGCTCTGCTGGCTCGAGCAGGGAAGGGAAGCCTGCAGTACATGCTTTACGATCTTGTTACGGACAACATGGCGTGGAAGGCGGCCAGTACTATGACGGCATGACAATGGGTGGAGGCCGTTTAAAAATTCTCAATAGATCCGTAGCGGCATTCACGAAGCGCACAGATCTGGAGTCCAAGCCTCGTGGAAAAGCCAATGCGCTTGTGGGTATGTCTGCCAACCGCGGTAAATTAGCCAGACGGTGTAGGGCAGGCTTTCTTTAGGCTACCATTTCTAGGCTCCTTACTGGGGTGAGCAGTGCGTTCCTAAAAAGGGCTGCCCAGTCGCCTAAGATGCTTCCGGAGTCCTCCGCTGTTCCGAGTTCGAAGAACAACGACCAAAGTCCCAGGCCACCAACGTGCAGGTTCGTGACTATCACTTTCAGTGGCTATCTCCAACTGTCACTTTTGTCATTCCCCTGTCTCCGCAGGATTTCAGTGGGAAGTAGGGGCTGGGATACAGAGACACCTGTGCGAGAGGTTGATTAAAGTGGAAGAGTCGCTGCATGTGGACAATCCCACTTTCTCGGCAGAAAAGACCCTGATCGGTGGCATCAAGAACCGTTACGTCTGGAAACCTCCCTACTACAATGGATGACCACAGAGTCCGCGCGTCTTGTTCTGCTCTAAGGGCTCCACAATGCCTGCTGGAACTGCCTTCTTAGCCGTTGGACCACTTTTGGTCTCGTCCACCCAGTCCGCCGGAACCAGTCTTCGCATGCCAAAGGTAGGCGAACCCTGATTTACTCATCGAGGGCTTCAGACCCGTCGGCTACCCTCACCCAGCTTAGCTGGCCTGTCGAAGCTGTTGCCCGGGGTGTATCCGCTGTTGCATGCATACAGTCACGAGGAGTCATAGGTGAGAGCTGTAAGTCAAGTGGGTTCCAAGGTGGGCGGACCAACTCTAAAAGGATGCGATAATCCCCGCCCCCATCGGAGGTGCTACTCCCACCCGACTACCCCAGGCATAAAATAAAATAAAAAAGGAATATAACGATATAAAAATATAAAGGGAAGTTTTAAAATGTACGATATATATAGATTTGCCATACACACACATATATATCAGGTCACTTCCGAGTGCTACTGGTAACATGTAACCCAGTACAACCTGTGGCATGATCGGATCGTCGGCGACTGAACCGATAACCCCACCAGGCTTGCTTGGTGAGGAGGGTGATTATTGGACATCCTGTAGGATAAAAAACAAAATCTGTCAAAGGGCGGAAGAACTCATGTGTATCAAAAGCCCTACAATAGCATGCACATATCTATGTTACAGTTTTTCTGATTTCCTTGATTTTCCTCTCCTACTGACTACCATGTAACCCAGTACTACCTACCGCATGAGAGCAGACAGAGATCGTTAGCCTTGGCAGACAGTCCATCAAGGAGAAGGAAAACTCTGACTCCAAGCCTCTGCTGTTCTTTTGGAACTTGTAGTGTTGTGCATAGGCAACATTCTGCCCCTCATAATACATCGCTCAGGTTTGGATCCAACCACCACTATACATCATTCATCAACACACCCACACCGTACACCAGGCCAAGATGCTCCAGCTTCGCCTATAGCGTGGACACAAAACGGGCAGCAGCAATTACTGTCGATAAGGTTTCAATCATTGGCATTAGGCAACGCGCCAGGGGTTTCTCCCGACGTTGGAAGAGATTTTTGGATCTCACTGGATAGCTATCGCCTACCTTAAGTTGGGCACCACCCAGTTAGTAAGGCGCTGTCCCGTCACAGTTTGCTTTCCTCATTGGATGCACGATTTTTAAGGATCCATCCGAATAACAGACGACAAACTCTGCACCAGATAAAACAGCAAAACAACAAAAGCGACCATCTTTAAAACAGAGAACTTGGATTATCCGGACAAAGATAACTGACCTTTCCGACAACAAACTGAACATAAGCGACTCCAGAGAAACAGCCATGATTAACACTGAATTGAAGAGACTGAATGTGAACATTGCCACCCTTCTCAACACGCTCTTACCGACTGTGACACAGAGTACTCCTTGGTGTGTTGTAGGATCTGAGGAGATTCTATAGAGTCAAGAAACAGGAGAATCCCCACCTTAATGTCAGCAAGATGTCTCAACTGGACCATGAAGAGCAATCCACGGTGACTTTTAAGAAAGAGCTTTGCACCTTGCAGCCAGCAGACTGCGACAAAGAAGTGGGAAATTTTGCGAAACATCATACACAGCACAGCCTCGGCTACCTTTGGAAAGAGGGTCTCGAATTCGCACGACTGGTTTGAGGCCAAGTCCACCAAGACGACCCCTGTTATTGAGGCTAAACGTGCTGCAATAGTAAAAGCGATCACCCAGCAAGAGGAACCTGCAGAGTCTCAGGGCTGCCAGAGGCAAGATACAATGGACTGTCAGGTGCTGTGCCAGTGAGTACGGGACACAACTCAGTGAGGACATCCAGACAGCCGCCGTATCAGGGAACATCAGAAGCATGTTAAGAGGCATCAAAAAAGCACTAGGACCAGTTCAGAGCAAGACAGTTCCCCTTAAATTCAGCACTGGGGAAATAATCACTAACAGAAGTCAGCATGGAGAAATGGGTGGAACATTACTCTGATCTCTACTCCAGACAGAACACAGTGTCCCACTCGGCTCTTGATGCCACTGAGCCTGACGCTGAGCCAACCCTGATCGAGTTCAGCAAGGCTATAGATGGCTTGGCCTCGGGCAAGGCTCCGGGCAGCGATGGGATTCCCCCAGACCTGATCAAGCAATGCAAGACTACCCTACTGCAGCCACTTCATGGGGTCTTCTGTCAGTTCAGGCAAGAAAGTGCTAAAGGGTGAAAGAAGCAACTGCAACAACTTCAGGGGCATCTCCCTTCTCAGTGTTGTCGGCATGGTATTCACACGGGTCATCGACCTCGGCTACAATACAGGAGATTTGACGGTCCTTGTCTTCAACGCAGAGTAATGGGAGAGCCTCCTGCTCACCGGCCAACATGGAGGAGCACCTTGAATGAACATCGCAAGTCAGGGGAAAAGAGGTTAATGAGCGCAGCAGCAAACAAGCGATATATCGACCCTATCCACGGAACCACAGAGATCACCGGTGACCGACCAGGCTATCAGATGTTGCTACACATCGCTGGTCACAATGTGTTTCGCATTGTTTTAGCCTTTAAATGACGCCACCCCGCTGGCTAAGCGAGCAGGCCAACAGAAGAAAGAGTGAGAGAAAGTTGTGGCGAAAGAGTACAGCAGGGATCGCCCCCCCCACCCTGCTGGAGCCTCGTGGAGCTTTAGGTGTTTTCGCTCAATAAACACTCACAACGCTTGGTCTGGAAATCGAAACCGCGATCCTACGACCGCGAGTCCGCTGCCCTAACCACTGGGCCATTGCGCCTCCACTCCACACACACACACACATATATATATATATATGTGTGTGTATGTGTGTCTGCCCTCTACCACTGTTTGACAACCGATGCTGGTGTGTTTACATCCCCATAACTTAGCGGTTCGGCTAAAATCACCGAGAAAATAAGTAAGAAGCTATAAAAAAATTAGTACTGGGGTCGATTCTTTCGACTAGAATTTTTCAAGGCGGTGCCCCAGCATGGCCGCAGTCTACAGTCTAATGAGAGAAACAAGTAAAAGGTAAAAATAGGATATTCACATTCTATCACATATATAAGTCGACACACACATACACCTGTACGTATATCCACACACACACACACACACACACACACACATATATATATATATATATATATATATATATATATATATATATATATATATATGATTGATTGATTGATTGATTGATTCTAGTTTCAGCTTATGAGCTGTGGCCATGCTGGGGCACCGCCATTTGGTGTTGCTACTTGGTTTCACATCATGGAGGCTTTCTAGCAACTGCTATTTGGTGCATGAGAGAGTTCGATGCAGCTGCCCTCATCTGCCCCTCCTGCCGTGAAGTTGGTTCATCTGGGACACCTGACAGGAAGAGATCCAGCTTCATTTTAAAGACATCTGTATCCACCCCATGCAGGTCTCTCAGGTTCTTCAGGAGGATATTGAAGAGCTGTGGGCCTCGGAAGCCCAGGCTATCACAGAATCTTGTCCTACATCTTGATGGCAGGTTTGGAGTCCTAGGCACCACGCAGTGGCGCCCAGTTCTGGCATTTGCGTAACTCTCGATGCCAAAGTTCAGGACACTTCCCTCCAGGATCTTCCAGATGTATATTATGGCATATCTTTCCCGCCTACGCTCCAGGGAATATAATTTTAATCTCTTGAGTCTTTCCCAGTAGCTTACATTCTGCATAGAGGCTATCTTCTTTGTGTAGCTTCGTTGGATCGCCTCAAGTTCTGTGATCAACTTGACACTGGATGGTGACCATAGCTGAGAGCAATAGTCAAAGTGGCTTAGGACAAGTGTCTTCCAGAGGACCATCATGGTTTCTTGTTCTCTTGTTCTAAAGGTTCTAAGAATCCATCCAGCCAGCCGTCTACATTTCATTGTCAGTTTAGCAACATGTACATGAAAGGTCGCGTCATCACTCATGTGAATACCCAGGTCACGCACTGATTGTGCCTCTGGGATTGCAATCCCTCCGGGTCCAGTGTATTCATTGGGTATTGCATTCAGTTTTGCATGCTGATAGTATAAAGCTTGAAACTTTCCAGCATTGAACTGCATGCTATTCTTTTCAGCCCACTTGTATATTTCGTCCAGCTCACATTGCAGGTGTTTAGTGTCCTCAGGGTTCTGTATTGCCTGTGAAACTTTTGTATCATCTGCATAACTTGTGATCGTGGCTCTCTGCGTGGCTGAGGGCATGTCTGAGAGGGCCATTATGAACAGTAGTGGTCCCAGAACAGTGCTCTGCGGAACACCGCTCACTATTTGTGTTTAATGGAGGTGGCCCCATTGGCTACTACCACCTGACTTCTATCCTTCAGAAAGTCATGAAGCCATTCTCCCAGTTTTCCAACTATGTTGAGATCACGCAGTTTGTGACATATCATTCCATGATCGACTTTATCAAAAGCCTTTGCAAAGTCGAGATATATCACTTCCACATTTGAGTGGTTGAGCAGCCGTTTCAGCACCCAGTCATAGTGTTGTAGGAGCTGAGTTAAACAGCTTCTCCCTGGTCGGAAACCATGTTGGGTGTCGGGCAGCAAGTCATTCTCTTCAAGGAAGGTGATCAGTTTCCTTCTGACTATTCGTTCCATGACCTTGCTGATATGTGAGGTCAGAGAAATATGTCTATAGTTCTTGGCTTCCGCTCTGCTACCTCCTTTATGAATGGGGCATATTTTACCTTCCTTCAGTTTTCCTGGAAGTTTGCCAGCTGCAAGGAAGCTCTGAAAGAGGAACTGCAG
>NC_043010.1:55900074-55902574 GCF_006345805.1 Octopus sinensis | reverse complement strand
GGGGAGACCACAGGGGGCAGCAGCATTCGAGGTATGGCCGTGCAAAGTAGGAGAAAAGAGGAATGATGACACCTTGTTCTCTGGACCGGAAGGATCTTAGGATCCAGGAGCTCATCTTACGAGCTATATCGACCTTAGTGTTGATGTGGGCACTCCAGCTAAGATTGTTATCAACAATTACTCCTAGGTCTCTGATATTATTACAGGCTGTGAGTGGTTCTCCTGAAGGAAGAGAGTATGGTTGTTTTAGCATAGTCTTTCTTCCAAAATGCATCAGCTCAAATTTTCCCTCGTTTAGTTGCATTTTGTTTCTGTCTGCCCATTGACTCACAGCATATAGATCAGACTGGAGTTCAGTTCGGTCTTCTTCTTCAGCGAATATTTTCACTTTGCTGTGTTTTATGACGCTAGAAAAGTCGTTTATATAGACTATAATGAGGAGCGGGCCCAAGACAGTCCGCCGAGGGGAACCACTGGTGACTTTTACCGGGCTTCAGTGGATTCCACCGATCACAAGATTTTGTGATCTGTTCTCCAGGAAATACTCAATCCGGTGTTGAAGTTCTCCACGGATTCCAACATTTGACAATTTTGACAGTAGGATATTATGGTCAACATTGTCGAACGCTTTACTGAAGTCAAGATATATGACATCAGAGCTCGAACTTGATCCCAAGGTTTTAAGGATATCATCGATGTGGTATAAGAGCTGACCTATTCTTATTTGCAGATGAATGAAACGCTTTTTGGTCCAGTTTGATTTTTTTTTATTACCCAGTTCCTCTGCAGCTCTTTGATTTTTCAATGCTGGTTTTCATGTTTTCCAACTCCAGCCTTTTCATTGTTGTTGAATGTGGATGTTGCATGTGGGAGTATTTTGATTGATTGATTTTTTTATTAAGTCTTTTGATGCGTCTGATGAGTGTTTCTCTCTCTCTCTCTCTCTCTCTCTCTCTCTCGCTCTCTCTCTCTCTCTCTCTCTCTCTCTCTCTCTCTCTCTCTCTCTCTAGGAGCCTGTTTCTGTTTGTGTAAATGGATTTCGTAGGAGCGTGTTTTGATCATGTATAGGTGACAATGTCCTCAAAGTGCTGCCATGTGGTTTCAGTGTCAGTGGAACTGAGAATGAAGGACCAGTCGATAAAGGACAGATCCTTTCTGATTGATCCCCAATCCGCTTTGTGGAAGTTTATGTTGTCAAATAAGTGCAGTGGAGTTGGACTGGATGGTTTTGTTTTGATATGCCGGAAATTAAACTTGCAGAGTATCATGTTATAATCCGAGAGGAGAGTTTTTCAACTGAAATACTATGAATGGAACTCGTGGTTTGTTAATATTAGATCTAAGATCGTTTTATTCTGTCTTGTTGGTTCGACCACTAGCCGTGTCAGAGAAAAATTCATCCATTAGATTAAAGAGTAATTCTGCTGCTGCTTTGTCAGGTGTAGTGCATTTGCCCCACTTCAGACTATATGTGAGCCAGTTTATTTAAGGGAAGTTAAGATTACCCGTCACCAGCATGTTTCCGGAGTTGTATTTCTGAAGGAAGGAGTTGATTTTGTTGCGGCATTTGTAGTGGATCTTGCAGGCATGGCGTGGATTCGATCCTCGATAGCCAAATTTAAATTAACAGTCCAACGGCACTTTTCTCACGGTAAAACTATAGTTTTTCTGTGAGTGACGGCAGTTACATTTACCAGATATCTTTGCTGGTCCGGAATAATGTCTTGGCCACTTGACTCTTCTGACCTCTTCTATTTCTAGAATAGAGATATCACAGACCTTCAACGAAATCTACTGCTCTCAACAATATGTCCATCTTTCTGGCTAATTGTGGATAGTTATAAAAACAAGAAGACAGGCAGGCGGTGGACCGGCTCCAGCAAAATGCTGTCTTGACTGAGGTAACTTCACAGAGTGACAACTATGGAATTAACCAGCGTAGAATCTGCTTCGTCCCACATTCTCTTGCTTTCATTAGCTCAATTTCTCTTCTCTGCAACATTATCATATCTCTCGCTAATACTACTATGAAATCGTGTACACCCATATACAGGCCGGAATTAACTTTCTTTACTTTGCATGCTTTACGAACTGTGTCATATACTATTACACTAGCCTAGCCGTCGTGGTATGGCATATATTAAAGAAACGGCAAATAAGTATCTCTTTACAACTTCATTCACTGTTCTTCCTTCATCTTACATAATGGCAATCAACTAACAACAAACCATTACAATTTGATGGCCCTCGACTTCAACGAAGAACCAACCGTAACAAACTGGTGACATCTCCGATGTTCCATCCTATTGCTTATCAATTATTGTTTGCCAATTAATTTCTGCCGTTACACATTCTTCAAAGCACTTTAGAGATACTTGGGGAGGCCTGTAGAGAGCAACAATGATTATGTCGCGTTGGCCTTGTTGAATAGGGATTTGGGTTCACAGTAGCCATAGGAAAATATGTCCTTGGCATCAACTGAAAAGGAGTCATGGAGAAA
>NC_043010.1:55757574-55887574 GCF_006345805.1 Octopus sinensis | reverse complement strand
TGCTGTGATCGAATGTGACTTTTTAGCCCAGCTAAAGATCTACAATGTACAGAATTGGCAACTAAAACCTTTACCGGTAATAGCCGGCTGTAGTTGTAACTGGGCTTCATGTATCTTTGCATGTCGTTTAAGTCCTTCTGCCAAATTACACTCTCTTCCACATGCCCGACAGATATGATTAGTATGGTGTGTTACACCACCACCAGTGGCCAGGTTGTCACTCATCTGTCTCGCTCTATGACTACGAAGATGACTCTTGAGTGCAGCTTTACTGAGGCAGGGTCTTGCACAGACATTGCATGTCAGCATCAAAGGAAGACCCTTCCCTTCTGGAAGTGTAACAGCGATGCCCTTCCTGACATCCCTCCTTACTTTCTCATGTGCAACTCGAGATTTCTCAAAAGTGGCTGTCCCCTCATGCACAATCCTTCTCCACCTGCTACGATCAATAGCTATGCCTTCCCATGTGTCAGGAGAGATGCAAGCATCTCTTAAGGAAGCCTTCAGCAAGTCCTTATACCTCTTTTTTGGTTTATGTGGAGGTCGTTCTCCTTTAGCTAACTCTCCATAAAAGAGTTGTTTTGGCATCCTTGAATCCTTCATCCTAACCAGATGACCACTCCATCTGAGCCTTTGCTTTAACACAAGAGCTTCTATACTTTCACACCGAGAGCCTTCCAATATTTCAAGATCACTGATGCAGTCCTTCCACTTAATGCCATAGATCCGTCTGAGGCACATCTGATGGAAACGTTCTAGTTGTTTAAGGTGGTATCGATATGTGACCCACGTCTCGCAGGCATAGAGAAGAGAAGGGAGCACACATGCCTTGTACACCTTTATCTTTGTCTTTCTGCATATGTCTCGCCGACTCCAGAGGCGCTTTTCTAGCCTTCCGAAAGCAACACTTGCTTTCCTAATTCTATATGGAATTTCATCATCCAAATTGCTATATCTATTAATAGTGCTTCCCAGGTAGACAAACTGATCAACTGCATCAAGCCGTTTACCATTCACATAGATATTTGGTACACTATACTGCTTACCAGGGGTAGGTTGATGCATGACAACAGTTTTCTTGAGATTGACTGTCAATCCTAAGGCAGTGCAAGCATCAGAGAATGCATTCAAAATGTGTTGCATATCAATCTCTGTGTGTGCTACTAGCTCACAATCATCTGCATACAAAAGGTCCCTTATGATAGAGGTAAATACCTTTGTTTTTGCAGCCAGGCGCCTGATATTAAATATGCTGCCAGAGGTTCGATAATGGACGTAAACACCGTATCTGCAGTTTCTGAATGCAATACAGAACATCATTGCAAAATATATGGAAAATAGGGTCGGTGCCAGAATATCCCCCTGTTTCACTCCATTTTGTATTGAAATGGGCTCCGACATGTTCTCGCTAACATTCACCCTACCATTCATGTCTTCATGAAAAGACCTAACCAAAGCAAGGAACTTTTCATGACACCCAAGTTTCTGGAGGACTTTCCACAATGCTTTTCTATTGACGGTATCAAAGGCTTTTGTCAGATAGACAAAAACCTGATACAAATCCAGACCCTGTTCCACACACTTCTCCTGAAGCTGTCTAGCTGAAAAGATCCTATCAGCAGTGCCACGTCCCACATGAAAGCCAGATTGACTTTCTGGAAGAACACAATCTGCAACGTGTTTCAGCAGACGATCCAGAAGTACCCTGCATAAAACCTTTCCTACGACAGACAGCAATGATACTCCCCTATAATTACCACAATCATTCCTGTTGCCCTTTCCCTTATACAGGACCACCATTACTGCATCTCTCCAGTCCTCAGGTACAAATTCACTAGTCCATATCTTACCAAACAAAGAGTGAAGTTTCTGCAGAAGTTTCCCACCACCATGCTGTAACAACTCCGCATGTATGCCATCCATACCCGGAGACTTCCCATTATTCAACCTTGAGACAGCCATTGCAACTTATTCCAACTTTGGTGGTTCTGCGAGTGCTGCCTTCACAGGTAATCCAGGGATGAGATTGAGAACATCCTCACTAACTACAGACTGCTGATTCAAAAGTTCATCAAAGTGTTCTTGCCACCTTCGCAGAATTCCTTGTGAATCACGAAGAAGTTCTTTACCATCCCTGCTTCGAATTGGTGTCATCAGGGAAGATGTCGGTCCATAAACTTCTCGCAAGAGACCATACAACAGCTTTGTGTTATTGGAATCTGATGCCTTCTTACTCCACCACGTATCCCTCATCTGAGAGAGCTTTTGCCTCACACGTGATTTTTCGTCCTTGAGTTCCCTATGCAACACTTCCCTTTCCTGTGGCTTTACTGACAAATAGCGTGACAAAATACGTCTTTTATCAGCCAATAAATCATCTATATGTTCATCATTTTCTTTGAACCAATCTTGATACTTTCTTTGTATCAATCCCAGAACTTTCTTGTCTATATCATAAACTGACTTTTTAAGGGTCAGCCAATCCTCCCCAATATCTGCAGCATTCATTTCCACTCGTAAAGTTCTCTTCACACTATTATACCTAAGACGATCAACATTCAGTATTTTAGGCAGGGTAATCCCTGCAGCTCGGATTTTATGTTTTGTGACTAATTTTACTTTTGCGCGTACTAAGCGGTGGTCATCCAACACTCAGCTCCACGAAGAACACGAACACACTGCACATCCTGTCTGTCACGCGCCCTAACTAGGATGTAATGCCATTCTTTAGATGTAGGGTGCATCCATGTAGTCTTAAGCTTATTCTTTTGTTGAAACATGGTATTGGTAACACACAGACGCAGCTCCTCACACATATGCAGCAAAAGCATGCCATTACTATTACACTTCCCCACCCCATGCTTTCCAATTACAGTCCAGGTGTTAAAATCCCTACCCACTCTAGCATTAAAGTCACCCAGTACGATGACTCTGTCTGCCGAGGGATATTTCTTATAATGTCCTTCAAAGCATGGTAGAAAGAAAGTTTTTCGTCATCAGTATAGCACATAGTTGGAGCATACACACTCACCAAGGTCATATAATTTCCTTTAGACAAAGAAATTCTCATGGACATAAGACGCTCATTAATTCCGATTGGGAATTCTTCCAACTTGTCCACAAGAGTAGTCTTAACAGCAAATGCCACTCCAGCTTCTCCTCTAGACTTTTCATTCCTCCCTTTCCAAAAGAATGTATATTTTCCACAAGATTCTTTAAGATGACCATCTCCAGGTAATCTCGTCTCAGATAGAGCAACGATGTCAAGATCATAGCGTTGAAGCTCCTTCGCATATATATATATATACCTACGCACATCCTCATACGTGCATGCATGTACACACTCATACACACACATATACTCACACGTACACACACACATATACTCACACGTACACACACACATATACTCACACGTACACACACACATATACTCACACGTACACACACACATACATCTTCACATGCGTACATACGTATCGATCTATGTACACTCATACGGTTATCTATAACTACATATATGTACCTCAGTATCATGCCTCTCAACATGTATGTATGGATTTCTACATGTAAATGGGAGAAAGCAGTGGTTATAGATGGGTACTCCCGAGTGGAGTCTGGGTGTTACCCCATTCGGATTTACAGTTGAGAGTGAGTCTGTATTCTTGTATACAGACAGCTTTGCATCAGTGGGATGTGTAGATAAGATGTCTAACCTAAGTCTCCCTAAGGAGCTATTGTGACAGTCTGCAGAATGCTAATAGAAGATGGAGTTTTTTTTATCAATGTAGTTGTCCAGGTGTTCTTTGAACCTATCATTGATGCTGCTAGAGGTCTCACCAATATGATGACTCTGGGATAATCGCGCAAGCCCCTTCTAAGGCACTTAATCTGGTATACAGTGGTTTTCTTTTTACAGTTCATATGTGGGTTTGTAGAACATACTGCACAATTATTCTGACACGTGATTCTATCAAATGGGTATGATTTACTTAATACAGATTTGATAAATCCTAGCTGTCGTTTCTACAATTTTGATCTTAAGGCCAGTTGTGCACAGGATTTTCTTGAATGCCTTACTTAATTTGTTCCTGGGTGTAGCGTCAATAAACATTACACTGTGAAATTTCTTGTTACCATAGTAAGTATTATTCTTATTTCTTTTGTTGGTGTCCCTCTCCAACCAATTCCAGAACTTGTTGCGGTATAGAGGGCATATACCATTTTCGTCATCTCTTAGAATGCGTTCGAATCTCGTTTCCGCTCCTTTGTACACTCTGATTCTATCGTACTGTGTGTATCCGGAACGATGCATTCGGAATGTGTAGTGCTGGATGTGTTGTTGTTGTTCTTGTGGTTGGCATAGTGGGGATACGTTCCTCATTACTCTGCCACGAGGATGTTGATTTTGGTAGTCCTCGACATTGCTGGGTGGGAAAAGCATATACAAGATTATTGCATGACAGATATTCGCCGGTACAAGTCGGGGTCAGGAAGAGGCCTAGTTCATATACATCCACGTTTTTAAATATCATATTACTCTCACAAATTAACTCGATAGCAATGGAAGTATATAGTGATACCACATCCATGCTATCTACGATGTGGTCACTGATGTCGCATGTGTTGTTGCATTCGCGGATCCTGTTAAGGAGGTCGTCAGTACTATCAGATACATCTGTAGATAATTCTATCATAGGTCGTAGGAATTGTGAGAGATATGATAGTTTGTGGCTGTTCCTGGCGATGGACCTGATTGACTTGAAGCGATCTTTGCCAATCATGACCTGGATCTCACTAACAAATTCAGGAGTTCTTTTCTTATCAGAACGATCAGAGTGAGTTTTCCGAGCTGCCGTACCTTTGCCATCACCATTAGACTCATCCAACTCTTTACGAATCCTCCTCACCGTCCTCAGATTGACACCCAAACACTCTGAAATGTTCGTATTGCAGCGAATGCTAAGCAGAACTGCTCGTCGTTTCCAAATTTCTGACAGAGTGAATTGTGCCATGGTTTTCTCACAAACGGTGCCCTACTATACTCTGTAGTCGACAAAATCAAAACCAAACCATGCGCATGCGCGAAATTAAAAATATAAAATGGCGACAATCCACCCATCGCACAATGTACGATGGATAATTGTCAGCTGATTATAGCTGTCTCTTATGTAACTTTTAATAGAAGAATGAGAACATTACATCATTATAAAAGACTGTAATCATCAGAGTAGAAGTCATTTTTCAACATAAAAGAATCTCCAAGAACACAGCCGGCCAATGTTGCTCACTTATCGACACATCCTGCCCGTTTGGTTCCAGGGTCGTAAAGAAAGAAGAAGAAGAAATAGAACACCTTAAAATTTGAAATAGGAAGAATTTGGAGCATGGGAACATTAAAGGTCGTTCCTACAAAAATTGGTGCGTTGGGAACCGTAAACACAGCTATATATTTCTTTACTACCCACAAGGGGCTAAACATAGAGGTACAAACAAGGACAGACAAAGGGATTAAGTCGATTACACCGACCCAGTGCGAAACTGGTACTTTATTTATCGACCCCGAGAGGATAAAGGCAAAGTCGACCTCGGCGGAATTTGAACTCAGAACGTGACGACATACGAAATACCGCTAAGCATTTCGCCCGGCGCGCCGCCTCACCGTAAACACAGATTTAGACAAATGTTTGAAGGAGATTGGAATAGAATGTCCGGTAGAGCGCCTACAAGAAGTTTGTCTCTTGAGGACAGCAAGGATTGTCAGGAGGGTTCTAAGCATTTGAAAGGGAGCTGAAAACTTGTGGATTCCTAAGGTTACAGTTAGTAACCCGCGACCCACATATATCTCCTACGATGAATAAGACCCAACCTGAGACAAACCAAAATAATAAGAATAATACTGGCTTCAATTTTTGGCACAAGGCCAGCCATTTTGGGGGAGGGGATGTATCGATTACATCGACTCCAATACTCAGCTACTACTTATTTAATCGACCCCGAAAGGATAAAAGGCAAAGTCGACGCCGGCGGAATTTGAACTCAGAACGTAGCAGCAAACGAAATACCACCAAGCGTTTCGTCTTGCATGTTAATGATGCTGCCAACTCGTCGCTTTTGATGATGATGATGATGATAATAATAATAATATAATAATAATAATAATAATAATAATAGTAATAATAATAATAATAATAATAATAATAATCCTTCCTACTATGGGCACAAGGCCTGAAATTTGGGGAGGGGGATAGTCAATTACATCGACTCCAGTACACAACTGGTACTTAATTCATCGACCCTTAAAGGATGAAAGGCAAAGTCGACCTCGGCGGAATTTGAACTCAGAACGTAACGGCTGACGAAATCCTGCTAAGCATTTCGTGCTGCATGTTAATGAGTCTGCCAGCTCGCCACCTTTGATAATAATACTAATAACGCGGAAGATGTTCAGGATAACTTCAACCGCATCTCACTGCATCACCCAAGATGAGAGCTTGTTATTTATTTTTCAGTTTTCTTTTTATTGTTGAATGTTATTAAATTTTGTTAACATTATCCCAACCGTGAAACAATATCATTATGTGTGATTAAAAATAGTTGCCAGCTGTTATTTGGGTTAGGATTAGGGGAACAACAAGGAGTCACCGGATGAAACCTATTTTTCCCTTATATACTTTTTCGCATTTATCAGCGATTTATTTAACACGTTGTTTTTAGAATCAAATTCCCGTGATAAACGAGGTTAAATGTATTTCAATCTCATGATATTCAAATATCATCACACACACACACATTAAATTTCGTACTCTGCACATTATTCTTTTGCGTCTGTGTCCTGATAATTCATAAGTTGCAATAACGTGTGTGTATTTACATCCCTATCCTAGCAACAGTCGCTAAGTACTCACAGTGGAAACAACAGCACCAGTAGTAGTAGTAGTTGTAGTAGCAACGATGGTAGTGGTGCTGGTTGTAGCAGCAGTGGCAGCGGCGACAGGTGGTGGTTGCAGTATTAGTAACGTGTATCGTTTCTTATCGATCATTTTACTTTGCTGTCCACCATTGATCTTTGTTTCCCTGCCTGACGGCCAAGTTGTCGTCACTTACTTTTCTTTAAAGTATCATTTATAGAATAAAATTGACCAACCGGATTTAGGTGAATGTTTCAAATAACAATATAACGTTTCTAATTGCCTGGCAGGTAGAAGGTACTTGAAAGATATTTAGGGCTCCGTGAAATGCCCTGTTTTGCCCCAGATGGCTTTCTCCATTTTAGGACTTACATTTTCATATTTTTTTATATTTCTCTATTTCATATTTTTCAATACATGCCCCCACCACTTCGATTGTTGATTTCCATTCGTTCTGACCTCTTCCTCACTAGATTTCCCCCTGTCTTTGTAATGTCATCTACTCGTCGTCCTTCTTTCAAAAACATTAATGTTATTTTTCCGTCCTTCTATTGTTATTTCGTTCTTCCACGGCACAGCCGAGCGTAGGTGTGTGTGTCTTGTTTTGCCTGCTGCATATTCTGTTTTGTTAAAAGTATTTTATTTGATATATGTGCAATGCTTGTTGATAATATCGACATAAGAGCAACCAGACAGTGAATGAGGCTAACGTAACTAAAGACTAACATCTTCACTATTACGACAACGAAAACGGAGGCGATCTCATCTTCTAGGTTAGTGGAGGAGACAATTGCCTGTAAGCTCTCCTGACCGTCGACGAGGAGAAAATGGGCATTTTTTTCTGATGACTCTCAATTCGGTAACATTGGAGAGCTTGCAAACTTCTTTGGTATTGCTAGTGCTACGATAGAAAGGCATCTTCTGTTCGAGAAAAGCTCTACAGGAACAGAAGTGCCAACTGCTGGATTTGTTCGAGATGCGCACAGGGCAACGAGATCCTCTTGTACAGGACCCAGGCATCACCGATTTGATTCGTGCGTTGAAAAGCTACTGTTATGTGTGGGATGAATTCAGCTATCGACCCGCCATCTTTGTTTAACAAGGAAGAACAGCTAGTTTTCTATCACCTCGTGGCTATCACAAAAGAAGTGGTGTCATGGACTTACCTGAAAGATTTGAAGATAAACATTTTTTTTTATCTCTGATTAAGCTTCCCACAATTTTTTTCCTATGAAGAAAATAAGACTGGAGAAGGAAGTGTTATTTTCTAATGTGTTTAACGAAAGTTGACTGACAGTGGTAAGACTAGCAAGGAATTATCCTGGGTAGTTTTCCACCCTAGTGTGAAGTTTTACATTTTGAATTTTTGTTGTTATGTTCCTTGTTTTTCTTGGTCTCTTTTTAGCTTTGTAAACTTCACACTCGTGAGTTTCTGTTATCTTGAGTATCGACATAAGCCAATGGTAAAACACATTCAGTTGGATCAAAACTGAGCTCTTATGATTGCAAAACTTTCCACGTAACGATTGAGCCATGGATTGAATTTTAAAAAAACCGTGACTACCATAGTCCTATATTATTTGTATTTAATAAGTTTGATGTGCTGTGATTAGTGTCTTTTTACTTGTAACTCTTCCGTTGATAAATTAGTTTTAAATGATGAAATCAGATCCATTCCAGGGCAAATATCCAAAGTGATTTCGGACATAAGTCTATCTAGGGATATATTTCTATGAAAATGGCTTCAGGTAATTCTGCTGGACTCTTGCGTCGAGTTCTCCCTAAAGCATCTGTGTATGTACTAATGTACATATTTTGAATAATATTAATCTTTACACACACACACACATACATACATACATACATACATGTATGTATTTGTATATAGACATTCATAATATACATAAGGAGAGAGACTTATGCATGCGTATATGTATGTATGTATGTATGTATGTATGTATGTATGTATGTATGTATGTATGTATGTATGTATGTATGTATGTATGTATGTATGTACGTACGTACGTACGTACGTACGTATGTATGTATGTATGTACGTATGTATGTACATGATTGTGAACGTGTGCATGTGCGTTTGTATATTATGTGTTATATATCGATACAATCCATTCTTAAAAGAACAACATGGTTGGGTAGCAAGCATTTTCTTCTGGCACAATGAAATCAATTATTCCAGCTTTCGTAGAGCGTTAGGAGTGTTCATGATTAACCTAGAATTAAGCATCACCTGATCATCTGTATAAGATTTGCCAGATTATTAACTAATAACTATAATTCTTGTATTAACTCGGCTCGCTTTAGTCCGAGTCCAGACAAAATAACAATCGCAACATACTTAAGATGTTTGCTTCTCTAAGTCATGACTTAATCAAAAGCCAAACAGCAACCCACGTGTGCAATTTGCAATAATATTTGTCGGAACTAATTAAACTTGACAAGATTATTGATCAGACAGACACATGTAAAAACGTCAAAATGACAAAATGCTCCATTGAAGGTGACTGTTAGACACATGGCTGAACAAAAATGTAGGGCGGCGCCTCCCCCACCTCGATCACATTCTTATCGTTTCTGTTCCTTTCTCTAAAGTGTGTAATTGACTTGTGTGGAGATATACTTGACAATCCTTCAATTGTTTGTTGATGTTAGAGGTTTGGTGGAGGACGATATCTACAGAGGAAGTATGTCAGACAGGTGAGTTACAAAAGATCACTGCTTCCTCCTTCTCTACTCCAGTCCCAGCCAGTTACTTTAACATTTACATAGCGCAAATAGTTAGCAGCGTCATTGGAAAATAGTGAAGTTACTGTTAACAACTTGTATGAATTTGTAGTTTAGAAGTTCGCTTCGTAATCACGTGGTTTCCAGCTCGTTCCCAGTATGCATTGCACAAGCGCCCGCTATCATAACCTTTAACGCTTATGTAAATATATTTGCAGCACTTAACGAATTTCAGTCCTGATCACATTAACTCGCCTCAAAAGAGACAAGAATCTCCACAACCTTCTAGTTAGAAAGCTGCTTAGCCTCGCCACCCCCAGCCATACTCAACCAGCTGTTTTCAAGTGGGTTCGCTACACGTTATGTCAACCAATAACGCCACAATGCTAATGCCAGCACCCTGTATCGAATCACTCAAAGCCTCAGCTCCATCTTCATCAACATAATATGCAAACGCTGCGATGGCATATATAAAAACTGGTGAAACGGTCGCCTGAATGATCGCTTTAATGCACCTTCTTCACTAAGTTTTTCAATGAATTCTCGACTAACACGTGCTCTTCAAAACATTTGCTCCCTCTGTATACCATCTTTCAGTATTTGATATGGAAACGGGTAAAGACCACCTTCGGTCGTGAATGACCATGGCAACCCTCTGAGACACAAACCCGGGCGTGGTTGTTTGTGGAAGACCAGCAGTCGCCCATGCAGACCAGCCTTCCCTCACCACATTGGACTGATGTTGTCCAAAGGAAAAGCAAACGCCAACACAGCTTGGCTCCAGTGACGTCTGCAGCGGATTTGGACTCACTACCTCATGATTGTCAACCCGACATTCTAACCACTGAGACATGCATATTGGCATATTTGTTAATATTGCCTTAAATCTACCATTCCTTTGCGTTCAACACTCCTCTCCTTCGTCGCTCTTATTTCCTTTCCACTCCCCTCCCAAATTCTTTCCCCACTTCGTACAATTACTAATTCTTCGCCATTTTCTATCATTCTCCTTTATGTCCAATCTCTCATGCACTAAGGGCGATGAAAAACCCCTCTCTCTCTCTCTCTCTCTCTCTCACACACACAAAGAAGGGCTTTATCCGAAATGTCATATTCTCTTCTCGCTATTGCACACAAACTTAAGAAACTTTATATACATTTTTTACCAAAGTAGAATACCACAAGTCTCGCCGCATTCTATTATTTTATCATTATATAAGTACAAGTTGTAAACTTCACGACTATAATTGTTCTATTTACCACAAAAGCTCGTTGGTTTACCATAAATATACGAGTAATTGTAAAGCATTACACCATTCGGTACAATACTTTAAAAACACTCTATTAAACATCACGTCTGTTTTTTACGGAATTCCCCAGAAAACTTACAATTAATGATGGATACAGTACTTTTAGTAAAACATAATACTATAATAAACAGGCAACATTCGGTGGTCACATGCAAAAATAGACGTCTGATGGATGACATATAATTGGTTTAACTTGAAATTCAGGTCGTAATGTCTACACCAATCACAACGAACTTCTCTACCATAATGATGCGGTAACACAATGCAACATCACTTCCTTCTGAAGATGAAACAGATCTAGAAACATTGATGACTGGTTGAAGAAATTTTCTGTTGCAGGCAAATTGTAAGATACTTGTAGGAATATATGAACAAAATTTTGATATCAAAATAAGCAAGAACTCGGTCATGTTTCAATAAATGTTTAAAAGAAAGATGTGTTTGTTAAATGTACTTATAGGTTGAATTGCAAGATGTCTGACTTAATGATATGCATTTTACAAATAGTGCACTGGTCACATGTGTTGTCTCTGGATTTATTAGCTTGTCAAGACACACACACACATAAAGAAAGAGATGGGGAGAGAGAAAATTGATACTATTCCTTACAAGTATAGGTTTGTGTATATAGATAGGTATTTTCATGAATAAATGTGTGAGTACTCTCACATACACACACATACACACCATTTAATATTCGCAGAATTTAAATGTGAGCTACGGTCCACTTCCCGTTATTACTGACATAAATGACATTAGAAATGTCATCAAACACAGTAAACGTTTCTTTCACAATACAAAATGTCATCAATGGTCCAGGTACCAGACAAACTCCAGTCTTACCTGTGTGCTACGATCCAATGAGAAACTCTGTTAAACGAGGTTAAAACTTGTGCTATTCCATTCTGGAAGAGACGATTACTTAAACAATTCTATTCTCTTCCACCGGGAGAGATTCTAATAACGTCAAATGTTAGCTGTGACCTAGATATAACTATCGACAAAAACCTAAGCTATATGTACACGATATTGTTTACATCCATCGAAGTGCTTCTAATTCTTATTTGAATGTGTGTGTGTGTGTGTGTGTGTGTGTGTGTGTGTGTGTGTGTGTGTAAACGTAGGCAGCCACAAGGTCTAAAGACCTGAAGCTGACTGTGGTGTTGTGCTTGACTGCCCTAGCCAGACATCAAAAGCTTACACACGCTGGAGCTGTTCAATCTAATGCCCCTCCGTATTCGCAAGATTCTTTGTAATTTTTACTTTTTTTGTAACAATGACTTATTCACCACAAACGCCCCCCAGCCCGATTCATCTTAGATGCTTTGTGTTTTTATCCTTTCATTTTCTTCTTAACCAATTCTTTCTCACTGTAACAAATAGATCTGAACTGCTAGAATCTCTCATCACCAACAATATTGCTTGAAGCGAAATCGAAATGTAAATTTCTGAACTTGTGAAGCATCGCATGTCACCTGAGGAGGCTCTTTTGCACTGTGCGGTGCATCTGGTGTTATTGCATCGTTCCACGCCTGCTAGGGAGCAGTGCAGTATGAAGCCGAAATGACTGTCGGACTAATAAATGCTTCTTTTAAAATATACCCTACGTGCACCTCGAAATTTCGGACATAGATCCGACGACGGACGCACGGTATCGCTGATGACGCCTGATAGCCATAAGTGGTGAACGTGCTCTGCAGACACACTACCTGGAGCTTACCCTGAAACAAGGTTTGAATACTGCATTTAGCACCTACTTTCTAAGCCTTAATTCTTTAACTTTAAATTCGACTTTATATATATATATGTTATGTGTTATTTCGTTCTAATGGGATAGACAACTCAATACGAAACATAGTTATTATTTTACGTGTTTATTTACTTTTCCATGTTACACGAACTGCGCTACTTTCAGCGCAGCGACACCTATATATCATTAGACACAGTGTAGTAATACTGTTTACTTTAAAACACAGTTTGTACTGTTCACTAACAAATTCTGCTGGGAATTTCATATCAGCTCTCAGTGGTGTCGCTCGTAGGGACAGAAGTGCCAGGTGTGGGTCTTCCTTAGTCTCTCGGCATTTGACTGGTGTTCTCTTCACTGTCTGCACCTGTCTTTCTATAAACCCATGACCTTTGGGGTAGTGTGGAGATGAGGTTGTAATATTGAACCCATACTCATCGGCTAGTTTTTTGAATTCTTGTGATGTGAACTGGGTTCTGTTGTCACATATGATCTGCTCTGGTATTCCTTGCTCTGCTAAAAGTCCTCGAGCCACTGTAGTGATTGTTTTGGCTCTCAGGTCTTTCACTTTTCTCACAAATGGAAATTTGGAGTAGTAGCAGACCATAATCAAATACCATTCTTGGCCCTCTGTGAACAGATCTACTCCAATAGTTTGCCATGGCCTTCTTAGGATGTCACTAGATATCATTTCCTCCTTTTGTTGTGAGTTTCTGTACTTCTGACAGATGTGGCATGTAGAAACTGTCTTCTCTATGTCTTTGTACATGCCTACCCAATATACTGCTGACTTGACTCGGAGCTTGCATTTCTCCATTCCGAGATGCCCTTGGTGGATCTTGTCAAGAATCTCTTTTTGCATTGACTTGGGTATAATTATTCGGGATCCAGCCATCAGGATTCCATTCTCCACTGATATATCATCATGGATGGCCCAATATTCACGAATTAGGGGCTGCACCTGATGTCTCTTTTCTGGCCACCCCTGAATCACCATCTGAGTAAGGAGCTGGAGTTCATCATCTTTGCTGGTCTCCTCTTTGATTTCTGCTAGTTTTGTGGTTGTTACATTCACAATGTGGTGGACCTTTATGCTTAGTCCTTCCATCTCCTGTTTGTCATGTGATGATAGTCTGGACAGAGTATCCGCCAATATCAGGTCTTTTCCTGGCTTGTACCTGATATCGTAGTCGTATGTTTGAAGCCTTAACAGTAATCTTTGCAGTCTGGCTGGTGCTTTCATGAGATTTTTTTCTATGTATTTGTTCTAGCGGGCGATGGTTTGTTTCAATGTTGAAATTTCTGCCATACAGGTATGTTTGGAACTTTTCACATCCATATACTACTGCCAGGAGTTCCCTTTCAATATTTGCGTACCTTGTCTTTGTGGGTGAGAGAGCTTTCGAGGCATATGCAATGGGTTTACCTTCCTGTATCAGTGCTGCGCCAACTCCTCTCATAGATGCATCGACTTGGAGTATTATTGGTTTGCGTCTGTCATAGTATTGCAGAGTTGTCTCCTTACTGATGAGCTTTTTGATTGCTTTGAAATCCTGTGTGTGTGAAGCACACCAATCAAACTCTACGTCATCTCTGTTTAGTTCCCGGAGATTTGCAGTGAGATCGGCCAGCTTGGGTATGAAGGCTCCCATGTAGTGGATGAGTCCTAGGAAACTCCTGAGTTCCTTCTTGTCTTTGGGTTCTTTAATGTCTCAGATGGCTTCCAGTTTAGCGGGGTATGGTTTAACTCCCTCTGCCGAGTATATAATTCCAAAGAATTTGCACTTCTTTGCTTTTACCACACACTTGTTTGCATTGAGTTTGATGCCTGCTTGTCGGGTTTTCTCCATAGCTTCATGTAAATTCAAGTCATGTGTGGTCTCATCCTTGCCATGCACTTGGATGTCATCTGCTATTCCTATTGCTCCCTTGCAGCCTTGGTAGGTCTCATCTATTTGGCGCTGGAAAACATCTTGGCTCACCTTCAATCCAAATGGGAGTCGGTTGAATCGATATCTGCCAAATGGTGTGTTGAAGGTAGTGAGCATGGATGACTCTTCGTCTATCTTTATATTCCAGTACCCATTACTGGCATCCAGTTTGCTGAATAATTTGGACCCAGCCAATGATGGTGTGATTTCTTCAAGGGTTGGAATTGGATGGTACTCTCTTTTTAAAGCCTTGTTCAGGTCCCTTGGGTCGAGGCATATCCGTAGTGTACCATTGGGTTTTTCCTTGATTACGATTGAATTCACCCAGTCTGTTGGTCGTGTCACTTTGGTGATTATTTCTTTTTTTTTTCCATTTTGTCCAACTCTGTCTTCAGCTTCTCTTTTAGTTCTAGAGGGACGCGGCGAGGTGGGTGAACAATTGGTTTGATATTGGGGTCGACTGTTATATGATATCGACATTTCACAAAGCACCCGACTGTATCGTCAAAGCATTCAGGGTACATGCTTATCAGTTCCTCTTTGTTTGTGATTGGTGGTCGGTCTTTGATAGGCATATCTCTGTCAATCCTGCTCGGAGTTGCCTTCACTTCACCATTGATTGACACAATATTTAGCTTTTTGCAGGTATTGAGTCCAAGAATTGCTGGTCCTTCTGTTCTTGTGACATAAAAAATAACACGTGATTATTTTTCCTTTGTGTGTCCCTGTAATTGTTGTTTTACCCAGTTGTGGAATCCTGGTACCTCCGTACGCAGTGAGGATTACATCACTTGGTGTGAGGATTCCTTCTTTGATTTTATCCTCTTGTGTCATGTGTTCTGGGAACATCTTCTTGTAAAGGTTGACAGGCAAGATATCACTCTCGGCTCCAATGTCAATCTTCAGCCTTAAGTCAATGTTTATTCTTTTCTTGCCAGCCTTCTTTTGAATTCTTATTGTTGTGTAGGCCTCATTTTTTTTCTGGTCGTCCGCTCCCATCTCATGCACATTTATTGTGCCGACTGCCAAGAATTCCTCCTCTGAGGTGTTTTGTTCCTGTTGTTGTGCATGTATATCTCTTTTTCTATTTCCGCTCCTCTTTGAAAATTGGGGCTTGTATTTCTGGGATTTTGTCAACCTACACATTTTTTTCCAGTGGTTAAGTTTTCCACATGCTTTGCAGTGTGTACCGAATGCAGGACATTTCTTCCGGTTATTGAATTCATGCTCTGTACCACAGTACTGGCATGTTCTTTGTTTGCGGGTATGTTTCGTCCTGTGCCTAGATACAATATCTACACTGCTGCCTAGTGAGCTTGTTTGTAAGGTAAGTGAGGCCATTTGTTTGGTAGTGGCTTCGAATGCTCATGCAGTGTCTACTGCTTCTATCAACTGGAGAGCGTCCTTACCTATGAGGGATTTCTGAACTTCTTTATGAGCACACCCCCATATTAATTGGTCAACAATTCTTTCGTCCTTATCTTTGAATTTGCATTTTTCGGCAACATTCTTTAGTCTGGACAGGAAATTGTCAATCGTTTCTTGTGGGTCTTGTTTCAGGCCCTGGAATTTGTATCTGTGAATTCTATGGTTCGACCTGGGCTCTAGGTGCCTTTCAAATTTCTCTAAAAGTGTGTCTGGGTTATTGCAATCCGATTCTGACATGTCCCAGCTGTTGAATAGGTCTAGACCTTTTTCGGTCGTCCATAAAAGGATATAGCTTACCTTTTCTTCTTCGGTTGTGCCTTTTAGGAAACTTTTGAAAACTAGTTGAGTTTTCTGTTTGAATTTCTTAAACGCTTCCACGATATCACCGGAGTCCCAATTCATGGTTGGATGTAGATTCATCTGTACGGCGACGGGGGTCGCCATTTTGGATTCTCGTGTATGTGTGTCCGAAGACGAAGCGATGTTTTGTTTGTTAATTTCTGGTTCGTTGTGTTTCTGTTTTGTTGTAAAGGCACAGTTTCCAATTAATTATCCCACCGCTACCACCATGTTATGTGTTATTTCGTTCTAATGGGATAGACAACTCAATACGAAGCATAGTTATTCTTTTACATGTTTATTTAATTTTCCATGTTATACGAACTGCGCTACTTTCAGCGCAGCGACACCTATATATCGTTAGACACAGCGTAGTAATACTATTTACTTTAAAACACAGTCCGTACTGTTCACTAACAAATAGTGCCAAAAGTGGGGATGTATTCTACACACGTATACACATAGATATGAATGTGTAACATATATATATATATATATTCGGTTAAGTAATTGAGATTCTAGTGAATTCTAAAGAATTCACATGAATATGGTCCTTAACTAGGATGTACCGGAAATCTATATGGTGTTAACCATACGACAAGTGGGGTGATTATAAATAGGAAAAAAGCAACAAGAATGGATTAAAATCTCGGTACGATCGTTTCGTACGAGGACATCTTTAATAAGCTACAAAAAATGCAGTGAATACAGATGGCTCGTACTCGTCAGCCGAAAAAAATATCAGAGAATTCCCAAACATCAAAAGGGGTAGATACAAAAGAGGTTGTAAGATTAACTGCATTGAAGAAAGTTCGATTCATGGAGATCCGATGAAAGGTTTTAAACCTACAGAATTTATGCATGTCTACATATAGCTCATATTGAATATTTGATCAAGTTGTATGAAGAAATTTTCGGATACAGTCATGCAAAATTTCTGAAAATCCGAGTAAGAGGCAAAGTGACTGCCACATCATGTAGAGGAAAGTCTGAGTAAAAACATAGTGACTGTCATATCGTGTAGAGGAACAGATTGTTATTGAAATTTACAAGAATCGCAGATAAGTTCGATTTTTTTGGAGATCCGATGAAAAAGTCTTGAACTTACAATATTTGTGTATGTCCTTATAGTTCCTATTGTGTTTCATTTCACCCATATGTTGTGTTGATTCTTCACACCACGAGATTTACTTCACCCGCGTGTTTGGTTTAAAAAAAAAATTATATTTATCAATTAGAATTTTATTATAGATATTTTTCGTCAATCGTCTTAATATTCTACATAATTTTCATATATAGCAAAAGCTGTTTGCGAGGTTTATACAGGTTCTTGGCATTAGGAAGGCGAATGGAATATGTGAACTCAGTACACAACCGCACACCTACACTTCAAGCACAATATTGACAAAACATCGGTGACTCAACGACTCAGTATTGCCAAGCTTCAGGGACTTATTGACTCAGATAGCTGGATTTATGATTTCACTAGATTAATTCTATTCATAAACATTTAAATTGGGAGTATTTCTTAAACCGTTAGCTTCACATTTCGACACCTTAACTAAAATTTAGTCCACGTAACAGGAACCAAGAGGGATATCGTGGAACAGAGAAACTGTGGATGATACAGATAATTTGACATTATTTTTGAATTCTGCATGCAAAAACATAAGAGAAAGGTATTCTTCTTGGGACAAATTCTTTGTTGACCAGTGTTATTCTTATCGTAGTTTACAAATCCAAGCATGAAAACGTTACTCAACTTTGGAGTTTTGGAGACAGACGCCCCCTTTTCACACACACACACTCTTATATATTAATGATGTACGCAAATACACGACAGGTATACATAATACTGAAATACGTATAAAGTAAACACGCAAATATAGCAAATTCAAAAATAATTTTTAAAACATACAATCAATGAAGAGACAAAAGAAACAGTAAGGTGATCCATGTTGATTTTATTAGGTATTTCTGTTTATTTAGAAACCTACAGTGAACAGGGGATTCCACATACGCTAAACTATAAATTTCACAGGGTACAACCTTACAGTTGACACTGCTCCGCTAAACGCAGAAAATTTCTATCTCGCTAATGGCTAAAAATACACAGTTTTTTTCGATTTCTAAACCTCTGTAACTTTTTCCTCCAGTTTTTTTCTCCGCAACATCATACCTCCATAGCAATAAGATTGGAAAACTATATTATTATAGCAGATTTTCAGATTTTTTTACTGTCTTTTAAAAAATGCATATTTTGCGAATGAACGAAAGAACTAGATCCTGCATGCCCCGCATCTAATTACCCATCTCGGCCATGTTCTTCATGTCAGAAATCATACGGGGTAAATAGTGCCGCAGCATGATATAATGATCAAAGAACTCAAACTTATTTATACTTATAAATTGAGGATATAATCAGTTAGCATGATTTGATCAGTGGCTAGCATATAAGAAACGACCATATCGGTAAAATTAATTTTCAAGTACATAATTATAAAAAGTATAATTATAATTGAGGGCACGGGAGTGCCAGCGCTTATACGCTAGAAGTAAATGTAAAATACCTACAATCCACTCTAATTTATTCTCTATTTATAACCCACATGTTAATTGGGTTATAAATTTCTTGCCTATAGAGAAAGATCCAGTTTCTGACCTAGATCCAAGGCTCCTTTATTGGAATTTCAACATCAACAACAGAGAGTATATATATATATATATATATATGCACATCCACTCTGGATGGGAACGACTCCCCATCCAGAGTGGAGTGAAACAGGGTTGCGTTATGGCGCCGACGCTCTTCGAAATTTTCTTCTCCCTTGTCCTGTCCTATGCCTTCAGAACGTCCGACGACGGAGTGTTCCTCCACACCAGGGCTGATGGTGGATTGTTCAATCTTGCGCGCCTCAGAGCTAAGACCAAAGTCCGTCAGGTGCTGATCAGAGAGATCCTCTTTGCTGACGATGCCGCCCTAACATCACACAACCAGCCGGGTCTCCAGAGGCTGGTCAGCTCCCTGGCGGATGCCTGCCAAGAGTTCGGCCTTACCATCGGCCTGAAAAAGACAGAGATCATGGGCCAGGACGTCGGAGGGGTCCCCAGCATCAGTGTCGGCGACCACAGCTTGCAGGTGGTGAACGAGTTCACTTACCTGGGATCGACGGTCTCCAGCAGCCTGTCCCTCGAGCCGGAGCTGAACAGACGGATTGGGAAGGCTGCTGCTGCCATGGCTAAGCTCTCCAGGAGAGTGTGGGAAAACAACATGCTCACAATAACCACCAAGATCGCAGTGTACCGAGCCTGTGTGCTGAGCACCCTACTCTACGGCAGCGAGAGCTGGACAACATACACCCGGCAAGAATGCCGCCTCAGCGGCTTCCACATGCGGTGTCTTCGACGGATCCTTGGCATCTCCTGGAAGGACCGAGTACCAAACAGAGTCATCCTAGAACAGACTAATATGCCAAGCATGCATGCCCTCCTCGTGCGGAGACGACTGCGCTGGCTCGGGCACGTCTGCCGCATGCAGGACGGTCGCATGCCTAAAGACATCCTGTACAGCGAACTCACCACGGGATCCCGACCCAAGGGACGTCCACAGCTACGACACAGGGATGTGTGCAAGCGCGACCTGAGGACTGCCAACATCTGTGTGGACACGTGGGAGGTAACAGCTGCTTACCGCTCTGCCTGGCGTCGGACAGTGAGGAAAGGCGTTTCCATGGCTGAGGAAAGGAGAGCACAGCTGTGGTCGGACAGGAGGAGGACAACTGCAGCAACACCCCACACGTACCCATCGATGTTCGTGTGCAGCAACTGTACCAGGGACTGCCACTCTAGAATTGGACTGTTCAGTCACAGCAGACGCTGCTCATCATCAAAGTAGGCCCCACCCTTGGCGCGACCCATTGTCTATCAAGACAGACGGGAGAAGAGAGATATGCACATGTGAATATGTGCATAAATATATGTGTATGTGTATATATGTATATATGCCTATATGAATGTATGTATATGTACATATATGTATGCATGTATACGCACGCACACACACATACATACACACACATATTATTTGGACGATATTTTCAACCGTATCTGATTCTTCAAGTGCTTCAGTTCTGTGTATATACATATATGTGGTGTATGCAGGAGATTTGAATTAAGGACATCCACCTTCTCTTCGTCGACGCAGACCTCTCCGATGGTAATGCACCCTTCCACGTGGCCAGGCACCTCGTTCTCAGGCCAGGCACCTCGTTCTCCCCCTCTCCACAGTCGTCATCCGACGAAGCGACAATCCTGCGAAGGTCCAAGACATGTCGCAGCATTTCATCCACGGAGACGTTTCTGGAATTGACCGTCGTCACCTTTCCTCTGTTCTATTGAGACGTACAGCGCACCTTCGGTGGCTTAACCCAGACTTCCTCCCCTATTTTCACGTAAGCGGGTCCCTTCTCTTCCTCGTGGCCCTCCGGCGCTTTACTGGGGATACCTCCATACATATTTAAATACCGCTCTGTGCGGCACAGATTCTTCGGCTTGTCCAGATCGGGGAAACATCTTGTACCAGAAAACTGATTCCAGCGGCGAAATGTGCTCTCTTTCCGCTATGGCGATTTCAAGTCGACAATCGTCGCTGCCTTGGTCGACTGTCTCCACGCACGTAACGCCTCGCCACAAACGTCCGTCGCCTCCCGTCTGGCATGATATATGCTCGTTTAGCTCACTGAAGTCCAGCACCGGTTTCACTTTTCCCTTCGTAGGCTGCACCACCTCCATCAGGGGTAGCACTCCACCCACTACCTCCTCTTCCCACGGGACAAGGACCCCTTCCTCGATCCACCTTTCCACCTCGTCATCAAACTCGACCCTGGCGTGACCTTTCAGGGTATACTGGTAGCAGCTCACTCTGTTTTTCAGCATTGGGGGCTCGTCCTTCCATCGCCACTCTAACGTCCACCGCTGACCATCGAACGCCGCCTGAAAAACTTTGTCCTCGATGGTGTAAGCAGCGCAGTCTCTCGCGGGCTCTGCTCTCTCTAGCGATCCTGACTCACAGCGCACGACGCCCCCACGCTTCTGAACGTGACCTCATCTACAAAACTGACGCCGCCGAGGCGGTTGATGGTGTGGTGTATGCAGGAGATTTGAAATAAGGATACTTATCTTCTCTTCGTCGACGCAGACCTCTCTGGTCGTAATGCACCCTTCCACGTGGCCCGACCCAAACGCTAGAAATAGCAGCTGCTTTTCCCCTACCTTGACAAAGCGCTCACACGTCCTACTCTGTCGGTTGCCCCGCTCGAAAAGGCCCAATGCTCCCCTGCTTGCGCGCGCGTCACTCCTGCCCTTTCCGGTCAGCTCCCCAGCTGCTGACGTCATCCCACAATATAGATTGCAGACATTTAGCAATGATTTCTCCCATCGTATGATGTACAATTTTCTACCATTGATAAAACTGTCGGCATTTTTCATGGTACGGGTGTGATAGTATCTTAATAAACGAATATTGTTGCCTTTAACGCAGTAGAGAACTAAACGGCATTAAAATAATAATGATTAAACCTAGTGGAAATCACATACACACACATTCGCATGTTTCTGTATATGTGAAATACACTCTTGTAATATACTTATGAACACATACGCGTGCGCGCACTCAGTTCTGGTATATATAACAGCCTCCACCTAACAATTCTACGCAAACAGGTGCTGGAGGCAGGTGGTGGCAGGTGTTGAGACTGTCACCATTAAGCCAACAGTAATTACTTAAATAAACACGAGTCCAGAAAATACAAAAGCAAAGTTTCGTGTGTGTATTCTGTATTGGTTAACTAATCTTTAACTTTCATAATAAGATTGGTGATGTTATGGTTGTTCAGATCCGCCATGAGTTATGAGGAGTTATGAGTTAAGAGAGGTTATGAAGCAGAACTCCGCCAATATTTCATTTGTTTACAGTTGACAACACATGCTGTCACGCACAAAATGACATCTTCCAAATCCTATTTTCCGACTGGGCAAAAATGATCAGACTTGAAACCTCTGTAACTTTTTTTTTTTAATTTCTGGAAAAAGCGAATAAACCCCTGAGATTCAGCGTGGAAAATTACATTAATACAGCAATTTTTTAAAAATTTCACTAAACTTTAAGATTTCCATAGATGCAGCCAAATGGAAAAGGTCTCAGTCATCATCTGACAGACCTCTGTGGGTAGTTGGCCGAACAACGTGTGAGTCACTGATGGACAGCCTCAGATAAGGAATAATTTCATAAGTCGGGGTCATCGTAACTCATTTGAATATGCTTCCTGTGTTTATGTATCATTGAATCAATAGCTACAGGGAGCGTGTCGTTTGATTGACAACGGTCTCTGCAGCATAGGGACAGTTCCCAGTTGGGCAAACTTCTGGACAGTATAAATGTTGATGTTGCATAGGATACGGTTGGCGAACTTTTCCATTTCCTCTTTCATGGATGCAAGAGGTTCGATGACTACTGATATCAGTGCATTGCAGAAGACGCTTTAGATGCTCTTGACGAGCAAGGAAAAAAAAAAGTAATGAAGCACCTATTCAAAAGATTCAGTGAGGCTGATAACGCCTTTTATGTAACACGAGATGATGATGAGGTTGACGTACGAGTAGAAAATAAATGGCTCCAAAACATTTTAACCATTGTTCGTCTTTGTTATCACGGTGGTGATTGTGACCCCGCTTGCCTAGATTTCTACACGAAGCAGCAACCATTTCTCCAGTATGCAAACCGACTATGTGAATATTTTATACACGGTAAAAGTCAAAAATGGCCACTTTATCTTTATGCACTGAAGATGATGATAAATTAGAGATATCTGGTGTATACGTGGTTGATGAAATCCTAACAAAAACAACACAGATTTGAGCAAATATGAACATCTTGGTGATATTAGCTTGCCATATTTTGATAGTTCTTATCAAGTAGATCTATTACTAGGTCAAGATCATACAGAAGCCTTTATACCATTGGAGGTACGTAAGGGTAACAAAGGTGAGCCCTTTGGTTGGGGTATCAATGGCCAGTCACTAGTTAAAAAGGTTAGTGGTCAAGACATATCTAGCTTTGTTACTATGTCTCCCCCTGTAGTTACAAATGACATACATAAATTATGGAAATTCGTAAACGATGGGATTTATAAAGTTGGTTGGTGACAAGATGATCCTTCAGTGATTGAATTATGGGATATGGAGTGTTTGAAAGTGGATTGTCATTATCAGTTACTGATTCCCTGGAAAGATAGGGATGAACCATTGCCAAATAATTATGCTAAATCCCGGTTAAAATCTACATTCAGGAAACGTGAAGGGGAAAATCTTATTCAAAGATATGACTTAGAAATCAACAAGTTAGTAATGGATATGCTGAGGTTGTTCCTCCAGAGCAAATCCGTGGTGTTGAACGTATATGGTATCTTGCTCCTCATGCAGTCATTTCTGATAAGAAACCTGGCAAAGTGCACATTGTATTTGATTGTGCAGCGAAATATCAGGGCAAATCTTTCAATGAACGTTGCAGACAAGGTCCTAATTAAGTTAGCAAATTATTGCATGTATTATTGAGATTTAGACAGCATCACTATTCCATTCTAGCTGATATTGAATCTATGTATCATCAAGTCAAGATTCCACTGAAAGATAGAGATGCTTTGAGATTTTTGTGGTATCAGGGTAGGGAAGTTGTTCACTATAGCCTGACGTCACATTTGTTTTGGGGTGTGTGGTGTGCTATTAGTTCTCCCTATACTCTTAAACGGATTGTTACAGAATGTGAAGATGCCAGTGCATTCGCAACTGACTCAATTGACAAGTCATTCTATGTAGATGATATTTTGAAATCTGTAGAAGATAAGACGAAGCTAGAATAATTCTGCGTGAAGTTCCCTTGGTTCTAGCTAGTGGTGGTTTCAATCTCACAAAATTTGTTGTCGATGATAGTTGTTGGAAGAAATTCCAGAGAATCATAGTGCAAAAGGAGTGAAGAGCTTCAGTACTGATTCATCGGGAAAGGTACTTGGTGTAAAATGGAATATCATGTCGGATGCTTTCGCCTTTGAGATCAGCGTAGAGAGAAATCAGATAGCCACGAGGAGGAAAATGTTGAGCATTGTGTCATCGATATATGACCTGCTTGGGTTTGTTGATCCCCAGATATCACTGGGCAAGTTAATGTTTCAGGATGCTACTCGTTGCAAATATGATTGGGATGAATCAGTTTCTTTGAAACTTTGCGAACAGTGAAGCAAATGGTTGGAAACATTGGAGTTTCCCAATCAAGCACAAATTCTGCGCTGCATTAAACCACTGGGTTTTGATGAGGCATATTTGAAATTACATCATTTTCCAGACGCAAGCCTGTCAGCCTACGGTTGTTGTAGCTATATCAGGTGTGTCGACAAGTTTGGAAAGATCCATACACAGCTTACCATAAGCAAAAGTAGAGTTTCACCTCTCAAACAATGTACTATCCCATGACTGGAATTACAAGCAGCCGCTTTGTCAGTCAGAGTTGACACTCTCTTGTGAAAGGAATTAGAAATCAGAATTGATCGAACGTTCTTTTGGTCAGACTCGAAAATAGTTTTGGCTTACATTACAAACGAAACCAAACGGTTCCAGATATTTATAGAAAACAGAGTTAGTCTTATCAGAGAAGGGTCACAATCTGATCAGTGGCGTTATGTGTCAGGCAGAAACAATCCTGTGGACATTGTTAATCGAGGTTAGGTGTTTAGCAGGTTAGATAGCGAGTTGTGGTTCACTGGACCTACCTTCTTGAGGTAACACAAAACTGATGAATGGCAACCATACAAGAATAGTGGGGAATTGTTATTGGGTGATATGAAGATCAGAAAAGACCCAATTAGGATGTGCAATGCTCTTCAGATAGGTAGTATGAATCCTATAGATGGGATCATGGAACATTATTCAGACTGGTGCTTCGATTTGCAAAAATGTGCGGAAATAGAAATGTCAAAACAGGGACCTTTATGTGTTGAAGAAATTCAGCATGCAGAGTTGTCTCTGATTATGAGAGCTCAGTGAATACATTATGAAGACGAATTAGAAAGGTTATTAGGGGGGAAAATGTATCAGCAAATCCAGTCCCCCAGATCACTCCACCCGTTTCCGGGTGGTGATGGTATTCTCAGAATGGGTGGTAGATTGGTTGAGTCTACAGTTGAAATCAAGAATCCGGTTGTAGTTTCAGGTAAACATGCCATTGCTGAGTTTATTGCTGCTCATTTTCACAGAAAAGCTTATGTGGGGAGAGAATGGACTTCAGAACTTATCAGACAGCATTATTGAATTACAGGGGGTAGATCTGTTGTCAAGAAAGTTATCCGTTCATGTGTTGCTTATAGGACGCTATTTGCCAAGTCAGCTTCTCAAATTAGGGCAAATCTCCCTAGGAAGAGAGTTGAAACAGACAAACTTCCTTTTACATACATTGGCGTAGATGTCTGGATATTTCACGGTCAAAGTCAACCATTCAGAAGTAAAGCATTATGGTTGTATTTTCACGTCTTGTGACGAGAGCAGTACATATAGAAATGTTAGATAGTCGAGACACTGAATCTTTCATCAATTGTTTCCGCAGATTTATATCTAGAAGTCACCCGGAGATATTTACTCAAACAATGGTACAAACTTTGTTGGGGCTAGAGCTGAATTAAAAGGGGGGGGGATTTACAGGAGTTATCTCAGACTGATATCCAAACTCATGCATTGAATCGAAACATAGATGGGCACTTTAACACACCAGCAGCTTCTCATATGGGTGGAGCTTGGGAACGTACGATAAGTCGTGCTAGGAGAGTTATGGAAGGGTTACTGTCTGGTCCTGTTAAACTCACTGATGAAATTCTAGTGTTTGCAGAGGTTGAATCTATTTTGAATCGTAGGCCGCTAACGAAATTAAGTGACGATCCACAGGATCGTTCTCTGTTAACACCCAATCATTTACTTTTGCTTAGGGACGGCTCAACAGTATCTCCAGGTAAATTTGATGAGATGGAAGCATGTACAGCATTTAGCAGATCAGTTCTGGTCTCAATAGGTAAAATTGTATTTACCTGATTTACATAAACGGGTCAAGTGGATAGAGTTGTTACGTAGGAATATATTAGTTGGAGATCTAGTGTTCATGTCAGAAGAAAACACTCCAAGGAATTTATGACCTCTTGCAGTAGTTCAGGTGGTAGTGAAAGGAAGGGACGGACATGTTAGATTTGTTAAGTTGAAAACTAAGTCTAGTCATTTAGGGCGACTGATTTACTTGAGGGGGCTGGCGAGCATCTGAGTAAATAGTTGTACCGTTGCAGTGTGTTTATTATCTTTGGAGTCAATATACATATTTCCATTTGCATTATTCAGTAAATTACCTCATGGTTTATGAGGGCAGAGTGTTAACTCCGACGATAAGTCTACTGTATTACTATTTAGTAATTGTTTCCACAGCTTGTCGGAAGTGATTCACTTCCGGGTTGTATCTGGGATTGAGGTTATTATGTTTTCAGAAAAAGGGGTGAGGTCCCTTTTTGTGTCCGTCTATATCTCAGAAAACCCGCTGCCATCCTTGAATGTTCTTCTTTAGTTATTTCATGTTACTACGAACGTGGCTTTGTACCAGTGGGGTCAATTTTCTGCTGCTTCTAGAATGGTGAACCGACAAAGTCTTTGTATGATAATTTAAATATATCTAATTATTTTCCTTACATTAACCTGAGACATATAATGATGTATAGATAATTGTATATCCATGGGTGAAAGTGTCCCCCCTCCTTATTCTGTACTTTTCGCCCGCATGTGTCAGTCATAATAAACATGTTGAATGTATTTTGTAATCACACTTTATTACAAGAAAGTTAGTTGTATAACAGGAAGCCAAATATCAGTAATTTCTTATTTTGTAGTCTATCGTACACTTGCCATACATTTGTGTATACACACGGTACACCTGCAAATGTATAGACGTAACAATTGCTGTTTATTTTTATTTGTTTTGTTAACTGTAGTTTTCGACCTTCAAATTTCATGTCAAACATGTATTACCACGTATAGGAGGCGCAATGGCCCAGTGATTAGGGCACCGGACTCGCAGTTTCGATTCCCAGACCAGGCATTGTGAGTGTTTATTGATAAAAAAAACCTAAAGCTCCACGAGGCTTCGGTAGTGGGGTGTACTCTTTCACCACAACTTTCTCTCACTCTTTCTTCCTGTTTCTGTTGTACCTGTATTTCAAAGGGCCGGCCTTGTCACACTCTGTGTCACGCTGATTCTCCCTGAGAACTACGTTAAGGGTACACGTGTCTGTGGCGTGCTCAGCTATTTGCACGTTAATTTTACGAGCAGGTTGTTCCTTTGATCGGATCAACTGGAACCCTCATCGTTGTAACCGACGGAGTGCCTCGACAATGACCACTCCGTATATAAATCTTGCAAGAAAGCAGTGTTCAACTTTCTGGCGTTCACCTTGTGTATCTCTCATTCATAACCTACACTCACAAGCAGGCATCGTTCGTTTCGTCTGTGTGCATGCTTCCATGCTGTCTTTTCCCACCTTTTCTTTTTGTACCAACCACAATGCAATCGCACTACCAGTGGGTGCAAGCGCAGCTCCCCGGATTTTTGGGGAGATGGGTGGAGGTGTTGATGAAAACGCTTCAAACTTCTTGAAAAATCGAGTTTGCAGAGGACATGTTCGCAAATGTGGGCTGTGACTGCAGAGGACATGTGAAAATTTGAATGCAGTGAAACCAGAATACTACACTGGATGTACAATATCAGTGTGCATGTGTGACAGAGAGTGTGTTGAGAGTGAAACTGGGCATTAGAAGCATCACATGTGGTGTGCAAGAGGGCTGAATGCACTGGTTTGGTCATGTGTTGCTTTATGAACAAGAACAGATGTGTAAAAAAAGTGTTGATCTTTAACTGTGGAGGGAATCTGAGGAAGAGGTAAACCCAGGAAGACGAGATGGTGAAGCATGATCTTTGAATGTTGGGCCTCATGGAGGTGATGACTTGTGACCGAGACCTTTGTTGATGTGTTGTGCTTGAGAAGACTCATCAAGCCAAGTGGAATTGTAGTCATCACCATTGCCAGAGTCATGTAAATGACACCCATGAACTCATGATCGAGGCCATTGCTGATAGCATGATCTTCGAATGTTGGGCCTCAAGGAGGCGAGGGATGAGGTAGTGAAGCATGATCTCTGAATGTTGAATCTCACCAAGGCAAGTGACCTTTGGTGATACGCTGGGCTTGAGAAGGCTTGTCAACCCAAATGAAAACCATAGTGGTGGCACCTGTGCCTGTGGCATGTAAAAAGGAAAGTCATTACACACTCTGGAGTGGTTGGCATTAGGAAGGGCATCCAACCGTAGAAACCATCTCAAATCAGACTGGAACCAGGTGCAGCTCTCTGGTTTACCAGTTCTAGTCAAACTGTCTAACCCATGCCAACATGGAAAGCAAACATTAAATGATGGTGATGATGATGATGTATTACATACAGAAAATGCATGCAGGGATATGTGTGTTTATACAAAAATCAATATTTATTTACCAGCAATTCCAACTTTGTTGGAAGGAAAATTGAATCTTTGAATAATAACTTTTGGTACACTACTAGCTTTACTATCTCACCATAAACAGCATTCAATAGAGCAACATTGTATTTAAAAGACTACTATTTCTACAGCTCTTTCAACACTGATGAGATTGAATGAGAAATTGAAACATCACCATTTTGAAGTAATTGATATATAATACTAATTATGGCAGAGAGCTGGTAGACTCATTAGTATGCCAGGCGAAATGCTTAGTGGCATTTTGTTCATCTTTACATTCTGAGTTCAAACTATGCCGTGGTTGACTTTGCCTTTCATCCTTTCAGGGTCAATAGAATAAGAACTGGTTGAGCATTAGGGTCAATGTAATCTACTTGCCCCTCCCCAAATTCCTGGCCTTGTGCCAAAATTTGAAACCACTATTAATGCCTGTATATACTGTATATATAAATTTGTAGTTACATTGTGTAGGTGCGTCAGGCAATGTACCTACAAATTTATAGAAAAACCTAGAAATACTAGGTTTTCAAAGAGATCTATTAGCAGTGCAGTGAAGATTTCTAAGACATTGCAAAGATTTTCCACCTGGGATTCTTTTGATGAATTAATGCATACATGCTAGCATGTGCATCTGCAGCTCAACCAACTCAAGCAAATATATATAAACAGCAAGAACTTTCTTACCTCAAAAAGTCTTGTCACTTTGTTATCCACTGGCTTGAACTCTCTTCAGAACTTAGATAAAACTTGAAGAAAACATACCTACATAATACATGCATATGCACATGTATACATCCACATACATGCATGCACCTATATACACATCTGGCTGTCCATGCATTTGTGCATATATATATGTGTGTGTGTGTGTGTGTGTGTGTGCGTGTGTGTGTGTGTGTATTCTCTGACCAAAGAAAGGATGTTATTTTTTTATCCTTATCTCAGCTTTGATGCAGCAGGTATATACTGAAACATATTCAAGCTGTGATAATCCTCTGATTAACTGATTCATGTAGAATTACATCATCCAATGTGTCCTTTCCCAACACATGATAAGCTGTGGTTTGAGATATATTTGGTGGTTATTTTTAGCAGGTTGTATGACTATATAGGGGTTTCCCTCATTGATTCAATCAGCAACAAGTTAATGGTTGATCAAGTCTGTGATGTAGGCTCAATTTTGGGTTAAATAATTTTATTGTTTGGTTCCTGTGGAAGAAAGGGGAATGCCATATTGGGCTGACAAGTATTACTGGTGGACGAAACCGAGAAACTGATCACTCGCTCAGATTTCAGTGTTTAGACAAAAAGAGGAACAAATGTGAATTGTAATCTTGTTGCAAAATTGGCTGTAAATTAATGAAGCCAATGGGGGAAATTCTCCTTGGCCACGTGGCCTGCTAGCAATAACTTGTTAAATCACAACACACCTTCTTAAAATAAGAAGTACAGATTGTATAAAAGTTTGACTGAATAAAAGATGAGATGGTCATGTATAGAGTGCCTTTGATCATGAATCTGCTGGAGCAGGGTTTCATGTAATTTACGTTTGTGTGAAACGAAGTAATTCATTGAATCACTGTTTACTTTTAAATTGTTCACTCCACAGTGTATTAAATAATTTTTCTGTACACATATTAATATCTGTGTGAATGTGTATGTATATAGCTGTTACATCATAGCAACAGTCATATTATCCATTAAAGAATATACAGAAACCATTTTATTAATTTCTGTAGCACTATGTATTAAATTGTTGTCATTGTACTGTGAACATCTTCAAATGTTCACCCAACCCATGAGAACTACTATCAATAAATATGATAATATAGGTTTTGATTTGCTTCAAGCACTGAGTAATTTCAAGACTTGTATTCTTAAGCTGCTGCTCCAATACAAATGAAGCTATAGATAAATTGATTATAGCTCATAAAATACTCTGTAGCAGATTCTCTTGTTCTATTATATATACACAAGTACGGACGTAGTAGATAACAACTAGCCTTTGGCCGCTTGGAGCCAGTTGTGTCCATTACTCTGATTGGTTGGTATTGGCGCAATTTGTCTCTTGCTCTACTACATGCTAATGTGCAACCCAACCAATCGCAGCCTTCTGGTAAGGTCCCGTGACACAGTCTTTTCTAAATCTCCATTTGCACGCATAGCTTGCTATAAAACTTCAGCGATTCATCGAGTTGAAGTCTTTTGGTTCTAGACTTTCTAAGGTCTAACTACTGACCACAGAGCACACAGCCAGTTCCAGCGACAACACCAGCAGCCACATGGAGAAACATCAACACTTCGTCCAGCAGCATCAGGACCTCCATTTCTGTCGCCTTCATCTTAATGTCAACAACATTTCTCTACGTACACCCAGGTTCTATCTCAACACTGTTCATGAATTACTTCACCATAATTAACACCAAATACAACCTGCGAGATCTTCCTGTATCACGTGAGCGGCATAGTAGCCACAACTTCTTACATGACATGTGCCTCAACCAGCTTTGCTTTTTCACCTCAACTTCTTGTTACAGCACTTCAACTATTGTGTACCTTACTACGAACCGGTATTTACCTTCCTTGTGTCTGAACATTCTTCTAGCGTCCTATTATAGACTCTTTCAATGCTCTGTACTTATCGCACACACATACACTTTGTATACTTGATGGCCTGTCTATTATTATTATTATTATTATTATGTACTTGACACATACACAGACACACCTTAACCCATCAATAATATCTTTCTCTTAAATATTCTATCGGCTGTGTCTCTTTCTTTCCTTTCTGGCACTTGTACTCATTTATCCTTTTCCGTATTTATTGTAATTGACCATGTGATGTACTAAAGGAGCCATTCTTTATCACTTCCCCTTCACACGGTCGTTCTACAACTCCTTAGAACACCAAGTGAATCAAAACAATCTTGTTTTTGCTTTCTTGCTTGTACAGATATTAAAGCTTCTAATTTAATGATCAAAAATGTTCAGGTCCACTTGGTGTAATGGCAATCACAGCCACCCAAGTCACGGCAGGTATATGGCTCTGTTCATCTTGTTGGAGCTGTTCACTTTTCTATGTGTAAGGAGAAGTTACTTAGGTAGATAAAAGACACATACACACACACACACACATATATATATATACACACACATACACACATACATATATATATCTACTATACAAATAGCAAATTAGAATGAGTGGTGGAGGATGAAAGGAAAAGTGGAAAACTCATCCTGAAGGAAATAATTTACTCACAAGTTCAAAGTTCAATTGAAAAGAACAAATGTATATATAAATCCACTCAGAAACAAAAGCACAAATGACAAAAACTGTTGTAATTAAAGAAAGAAAAATGAAGAAGTGAATGAAAGAAACCGTTGCAGTTTAGAAATTTGATTAATTGAGTTTCAACAGATGCAGTGGAATTAATTCAGTGACCAGGTCAGAAGGTCAACAAAACTTTTCTGATATTTCTTAATAGACTATCCTATTAATAAATTATTGTGAAGGAAATAGAACAGTTTCAGTGTGTTTTTAAAAGGTTAAAATGGCTGTTTTGTGCAGTAAAGATTTCAGCATTTAGTTTCAGGGCCAGTCATTTTTCAAACAATTGCAACTCTCTAATGTTTTTGTGTGTGTGTGTGTGTGTGTGCGTGTGCATGTGCGCATGTGCGTGCTGAATTCTATTCTCCAAACCAAATAAATAAACAATCCTAGTATGTTATTACATTTATATTTACACAATTTCTTGAGTGATATCATTCTGATAATTTTTGACTCAATAAGTCCAGCCTTCTGGAAGCTTCTGTGCTTTATTCCAAATCTAATTTGAGTTCACCAAAACAGTCACCTCCCTGACGGCATCAGCTGCTGCAATTGTGTTGCGATGTTCAACTCCAAGAAGACACTCAAAAACCTTCACCGCTTCTTGCCACTGGTATTTTGCTCTGGCAAAATGGTTAGAAGCAAAATAAACTGTTCCTAGATTGTACCTGAGTTGGGAAAATAAAGAAAAGTAAAATATAATATAATTGAAATAGGAGGAGCAGAGAAAACACAAAACTGAGCTTCTGTTGGAATAGAAATTCTTGGAGCAATTTTGCTCTACTTCAGGCATGTGAATGTATGTTCCTGTGTGTACACAGTGTACACACATACACTGAAACTTTACTGATATGATTGCAGGTGTGTATGTGTCTGTGTGTGCAGCATCTGCTACAGTTATTTAGCAAAGAACACATTTGTATATTGCATATTACAGATGTTAATGTAATCTATAACAAATATCTGCTTCCTCTTGTAAATGGAACCCTGTTCCTTGAGTCATGTGACCACATTTCTCCCCTGAGCTAATGTGATATACCTACACAGTTACTTGACCTGCTAGAAACAGCTACCAAATTGCTAGTATTTTTTCTATTTCTCAGTTAGGAGAGAAGGCGTTGCCCATGGCCCTTTACACAGTTTTGAAGCTGGTCAGAGAAAGGGAAGATGATATTCTCAAGCTGGAAATCTAACTCAAATGCTTGCAACAAAGAGAACTCCACCGCTTGATACTTACGGGGCCAAATAGTGACAATGAATTAAATCTATCACCCAAGTAGGTCATTGCAGGATTTGAACCCAAAACACAGAGAACTGGAAGAGGCAATATGAGTCTTCAGATTTGAGATTATTACATTTCTACTAATCCTTCACTCTGGAGTGGAACTTTTTATTGATTCGTAATAATAAAAGATGAAGTCAATTTAAGGGTTAGTGGAAGTTGAAATCTTACCCTAGTTCTGCTGGGTCAAACCTGACTTGGGGCTTAACTACAGCCACTAATGCTAACTATTGTACTATACTTTAGATAATGTAACCCTAAATACCCTATACATGAATGAAGAAGAGATGGTCATAGTTGGACCCCCTTTGTTCATAGATGTTGTGGATCAAATCTGAGAAGGAATTATTTAGCACACACAGACACACACCTGCACACACAGACACACACAACCACCTTCTCTCATTCTTTTTATTTTTACCGTCACTTTTCCTCATTCTTTTATTTTCTTGATGAAGGACTGGCTTCTGAAACGTCAGGATATTTTCCTTTTTTTTTAAGCATTACACTAATACAACATTTGTTAAAACTTATCGCTCTTCAGTTGCCTTCATCACCTAACACACACACACACACCACACACACACACACACACACAAGACAGGAGTGCCATGGCTGAAACTTCTACATGACACATCTGCTCAACAACAACTATAGTCGCTAATATTAATAACAGTATAATTCTATAAGAAACTACATCTGAATAAAAGTCAGGTTGGTCATGGATAGAACACTTTTCCTCATTGCTTGCTTGTTCCCTCAGAACTTGGTGCTAAACAACAACAGCAGCTACAGACAGAAGCCAGTGCATCAATAACTTCTCTGGTCAAAAGTCAGATTCAAATAAGTTGCTCACCTTATCATTGCAGTGTCCACGTGTTGAATCCCGTACACGTTCAACATAATGGCCAAAGCACACTCGTACAGTGTTACACACTCCTCAAGGTTTTTTTCATCATAGACCAATGCCACATTGTTAAGGATCTCAGCTAGTCGTGGATAATTCCAGCCTGCATTATTGTAGGTCAATCTGAAATCTTGGAGGAAATAACAGAGAGCCTTATCCAGTTGACCCTGCTGGAAACAGAGTTGACCAAGCTAAAATAGAAGAGGTAAAAGAAAAATTGTCTCTGTTATTCTGTATTACTTTAATTATCCCTAGAGATTTTGAAGAAAAACAGATAACAGAATTTCTAATGAAAGGTGAAAAAGTCAAAGATTGATAGGACTGACCCCTCAGAGACTGAAAGATCATGCAGTATATTTGACCTTACCTTTTTAATTTTTATTGGATTACTTTCAGAAGTCAACATATAGCACTGGCCATTATTATGGATCACACAATTCAAAGCTGAGAGCTTTGTGTTGGAACATTTTTGTGAATGACATTTCATATATTAACGAGGATTTAGCCAGATGTAATGTTAGATTAATTGAAGCTGACCTTGCCATGGAGAGGAACTTCGTTGGTTTGAGGCAACCAGAGATTAAGCATTTATGTGTATGTAGTAGAGGTGAGAGAGTTAGTCTTGGAGGGAATTTACAAAGTGTGAGCAATCTGGATAGATAGGAAAATAGGTTGGTAAGTGGTGAGTTCAAACGATCACTTATGTGGATGGCAACCACATAGGGAAAAGGAGGAGGCTGTCAAAGTGTGAGAGAAAGGGATGAAGATAGGAGAGAGAGAGAAAGGAGAAAAGTTTACCTTATCAATTATGGCTGCTACATAATGATGTTTGGGACCAAACACTTCAGATGCTAACTCTAGAGATCGGAGCAACAATTTTTCAGATTCTTTTGTGTTGTTTTTCATCTGAAAAACTGTAGCCAGACCCAGGGAGCCTTTACACAGCTGAAACAGAAATAAGCGTTAATCATTATTGTTTATTGAAATCTACCCTAACCTTAGAACTAATATTAACCCTAATCCAAACATTAACCTTAATCCTTAGCCAAACTGTAGCACAAATCCTTTCTTTAAATGCAATCCTATTTCTAAAGCTAAACCTTAACCCTAAATCTGTCCTTAAACTTAACTAAAAGTTTGCTCTAAGTCTAACTTTAAACATAACACTAACCTTAGACATAATCCTAAAGATTAACATTAAAGTTAAATCTACAGCTAATCCTAATCTCCAAAGACAGTCTTAGATATTTAACTTGACCTGATGACCTACCAATCAATAAATGAGTCAGTAGTTCATAGTTTGTCACTGAAGTGTGTCATGTCACACAGATCAAGACATTAATATTTCAAATGATTATTCACTTTATCAGAGTGTATTAATACGTAGCACAAAGCAAATAGACTTTATTATATTCATTTCCTAAGCTTGCAACCTAAGCTTATCCATTTAATTATAACATATTAGACAAACACATATTCCATTTGACTCATTTGTTATTGATACATGACTTGGAAGATAGTCTTTGAAGGGTTTTTTTCTACAACCCGGTGGTTTATAGACTTTAGAGTCTGTATCTCTTTTATATACCACAGGTATGTCATATGTTCCATGATATATCCCAGGTATGTTCTAGACATGAACATTTTATAACAAGACCTGAAGTTTCTGTTTCCATGTTTTCGCAGTGTTCAATCTGTCCAGAAGTTCTCGGTAATAAGTTTCTGCTTGTTCCAAATCATTCTGTTCAGTGCAAACACTTGCCAGTAACTGGAGCAGCTGAGAAGAAGAGAAAGCAACATTAAATACACAGCAATTCTACAATATTTCTGGAGAGATTTGCCAATAAATTATTCTATGCGATAAGCCTTCCTCCCTGGAACCTGTTGCCCTTTAAGTGAGACAACAGATCAGTGCTCCATCAGTTTTAGGCCATCTTTGACAGCATAGATTCAGATGTATCGAAGTGGTTAAGAAGTTTGTTTTACAATCATGAGTTTTCTGCTTTGACCTACTGTGTGAGTCCTTGAGCAAGTTCTTTTACCATAGCCTTGGGTTGACCCTTAACTTGAAAGTAAAACTGGTAAATAAACACTGTAAAGAAGCTCATCAAATAGAGTGTGCCTGTAATTCAAAGATCCAGCCTTGTTACATACTGTTTATATTATGTTTGGAGTACATGGGTATGTGGAATATTCGGCCACAAGCAAATTAACATCTTGTGTAGAAAGTTCAGTAAAGTGACAAGTTTGAATGTTTATTGTCAAAACACTACAGGCAGTGAATAAGCATCAACTCTTAGCCAACAGAACCAATTGGGTGGGAGGTCAAAATTATCCTTTTACTCATATCCTTTCACACCCCACTAGCAACCAAAAGCCATGACCCTAAATTCTCTCAGTGTTTCACTTATAATTCTATTGCACCTGTTCAGGTAAAGAACATACTTGCAGAAAACACTCAGTCCATCACCACAACTCCTGCAACCCCCCCCCCCAAATGTGAAGAATACCTCTGTGACATTGCATCTAACGAATCCGCAGTCCAACTATTTCATAATTCTCCTACAGAAAAGGACCTTCCTGTATGCTTGACCATTTTGTTGCTAACTCCACATCTCTCTCTCTCACTCTCTTTCTCTCTTTCACACACACACACACACACAAAGTAAATCTCCTCCAAATGTTTCTCTCTCCCCACTTTTCGCAATCTCTGAAACTCCTTCAGGTTTTTCGTTTCCTGCAGCCGTCAACTTGCAGTTGTCTCTTAGAGTGACCTTGTACAAAAGTCATGGCTGTTGGAAGTTCTGTGAAGGCCAGAGGCACTGCTCTTTCATCGCAGCAAAAACTGATTTAAAGACAGAATGAATAAACAGGAGCAGCTAATATGACAGGAAAGGGAAGCAAGAATGTGAAACACACAACATGAGTAACAACAACAACTACAGCAACAATAACAACAAAAACGACATCTGGTGCATCGTGCAAATATGGCAGCATCTAAACAGTTGGTCTACATGCTAGAAATAGTCACCCGATTTTTCTCAAATCATATCCGAATGTGTAAGGAGGGATGTATTGAATAATATAGTCCTGATGTATGATTAGTTGGGAGGGTCTTGAGGTGAGCATCTTGGAGCAAAGACCTAAAGAATTTAGAGTCTGCTGGGGATAGAAACAACTCTTACTGCTTTTATTATTATTATTACTGAACAGGTGCAGAAAAGTGAGTTCTAAACTCTATCAGGGAGGGACCGACACAGTCCTTATTCCTTGATGAAAGAATGCCAAATAAGTATCCCTAATTCTAGCGGGTATCAACTTTGAGATGGAATGTCTTTGCTTTTGTGGTTCAGATTAGTTTTGAGACATCAAAGACCAACTCCATTTTATTTGGATTTAGTGTATTTAGGGCTACTTCATCTAAGGTATCTGCTGGACTATGAATAGAAGGAAATTTGGTTGCTATTTCTAGCAGCCATCATCGTCATATTCATCCCACTAACATAAAAATATAATGTATCAGTTTCTTCCTAATCATTGTCTCATTTGCTTGATTTGAAATTGCTTGGATCTCATTTTGCAGCTTTTCAATGTCTTTCATAAAGGAGCCTCTACGCGATCACTCTACCTGCTAGATATAGCAGCCAGACCATAACCTTCTATCTTAAATAAGGAAGGAATATGGTTCAAGGTACACTATGCCTGAGTTAAAGTGATGGAATTGTTTTGATCATAGGCCTGCTTGGTTAAACCCTAATCATCTGGTTTTCACCAGACTGAAAGAAAGTACTGTCCCTCATGCCCAGACTTACCTCAATGACAGTCTCGTGACAGCACCGGCTCTTCCAAGAGAAGTTCCATGGACAATATACAATTGTAACAAACTCATCACCATATTTCTTCTCAAAATCATGCAACAAAGATTCCAGGAGTTTCCTGCCAATATACAACATAATACGTAAACTACTATTGATAATACATTTTTCAACTATAGGTACAATTTTGAGAAAGGGGCCCAGTCAATGACGTCAACACCAGTGTTTCACTGGTACTAAGTTTATCAACACTGAAAGGATGAAAGGCAAAGTTGACCTTGGCAGAATAATAATAATAATAATAATAATAATAATAATCCTTTGTACTATAAGCACAAGGCCTGAAATTTGGCAGGAGGGGTCTAATTGATTAGATCAAACCCCAGCACTCAACTGATACTTAATTTATTGACGCTGAAAGGATGAAAGGCAAACTCAGAGGAATTGAAACTCAGAACGTAATGGCAGACAAAATACCTATTTCTTTACTACCCACAAGGGGCTAAACACAGAGAGGACAAACAAGGACAGACAAACGGATTAAGTCGATTACATCGACCCCAGTGCGTAACTGGTACTTATTTAATCGACCCCGAAAGGATGAAAGGCAAAGTCGACCTCGGCGGAATTTGATCTCAGAATGTAGCAGTAGACAAATACCACTAAGCATTTCGCCCGGTGTGCAAATGATTCTGGCAGGTCACTGCCTTAATAATGATAATAATAATAATAATAATAATGGATTCAAGTTTTGGCACAAGGCCAGCAATTTTGGGGGTGGGGATAAGTTGATTACATTAACCCCAGTCCTCAACTGGTACTTATTTTATCAACCCGAAAGGATGAAAAGCAAGTCAACTTCAGTGAAATTTGAACTCAGAATATAAAGCCAGAATAAATGCCACTAAGCATTTTGCCTGGCATGCTAATGATTCTGTCAGCTCACTGCCTTAATAATAATAATAATAATAATAATAATGATAATCCTTTCTACTATAGGCACAAGACCTGAAATTTCTGGGAAGTGGACTAGTCAATTACATTGACCCCAGTGTATAACTGGTACTTAATTTATCAACCCCAAAAGGATGAAAGATAAAGTTGACCTTGGTTTTAATAATAATGATAACAACTTAAAAGATCAGGAAGCATCATGGAGATGGCTCAGCAAGGATGACCTAAAAACAAGAATACTGATAGCATAATCATTGCAGCCCAGGATCAGGCATTGTGTACCAACTCTGTGAAAAGGGATATATACCACACAAGTGCAACGAACCCCTGAAGAATGTGTAGGAAGAGGGTCAAAAGCATGACTCACATTGTTAGTACTTGTGAAAGTCTTGTGCAGAAAAGTACAAGCGCAAACACAACAAGGTAGCCCCAAACCTTCACTGGCCACTCTGCAGGAGTGTGAATATGAGATAATAGGTGCTTGATACCAAAATACACTGGAAAAGGTAATGGATGAAAAATAGAAGGCAAAAATCCTTTGAGACTTTGATTTCCAAACAGACAAGGTGTTAGAACACTGAAGGCCAGATATAGTAACCTGTAGGAGGGACAAACAAGAGTGCCTAATAATCAATGTGGCAGTGCCAGGAGATCAACATATTATCATGAAAGAAAGAAAAAAAGTTGATAAATATGGAGACCTGAGAATTGAGATTACTAAACTGTGGCAACTACGAGAATCAAACATAAAGGCAATCCCTGTTGTTATTGGAGCATTGGGTTCAATATCACCCAAGCTGAAGAAACATCTGGAAACTTTAGAAATACCCTACAATCTGGGTGTTAGACACAATATTTTTACTCAACATCACGATATTGGACACCATGCAACATCTTAAATAATAATAATAATAATAATAATAATAATAATAATAATAATAATAATAATAGCAACAAGAGATCAAACATGCAACATAAATCATGTCCATCAAAAAAGGGATTTTAAAAAATGTGTGTAAGTGTGTGTGTATATATATATGTGCATACACCCACTTATATAACCATACCTACATAATATATACAGAGATAGATTACACATATGAACTATCTGCCTCTGCACCATCACTGACTTCTTTCTTGCAATGTGGCATAACTCGTTGAAACCTTTGTGGTCTTCAAATGTTATCATTGATCTGCTTGTATTCTATTGTAAGACTATAAGCCAAGAGCCCACATCAATATCTTTGTCCATGATCTTATATTTTTTCTATCCATGTATTACAGTGCCATCTTGTGGGAAGCTAAATAATACCTGTCCTGCTGGCCTTCTCTCTCTTTATATTCAGTTTTAAATAATTGGCAGATACTTCTGTATTCCTTGCTTCTGTTGAGGGATCATTTTTCCACACATGGGCCATGGTTCATTCTAAGTCCCATGGAGATAATACAAAAACCTCTCCATCATGTTGCTGTCAAATTTCTGTTGAAATACACTGCCTTCAATTAAGTTGCTTCAATTAATTTTGAAAATAGAAAAGGATTTGGTCAAATGGCTATTATTAAGCTGGTGTTTGGAACATAAATTAGCATGCAGTTTTGATTGCAGGTTTTAATTTTGGTCACTTTAAAACAGAAAGTTTGCATCATAAGATTAAGGATGATCTCAAACAGATTGCTAACAAAAGCGTGAAATGTCATATTCCTGCTTTCTATTATTTCTTGAGTATATTCCTCAGGAGAGGAGAATCTCTTTTGTAGCATTTTTTCTTTTTACTAAAGTTGGTCAATATCTATTAAGTCTTTTCATTTCACAATGCTAACAAAAACTGAGCTGTTCTGGTAATGGTTTATTGTAATTCAAATTTATTTTCACCAATCTCTTCTTTTACGCTTTGCAATTTGTAGCTTCTGTTTCTTCTTTTTTTTTATGAGCTGTTATTTTTTAAGTGACATTTTTTCCTGTCTTTTCTATTAAAAAAATACTGTCTCTGCAAATTCTGGGGTGTTTCACTGCATCTTCTATGAGTCCATATGTAGTCATATTGGACCATTCTGACAGATGTCTGTTCCCTTTGTTTAATAATAATAATTTATGATATCAGCATAAAGCCAGCATTTTTGAAGGAAGCTGGTTGTCCAGCATTTTATTTTATCAACCTTGAAAGTATGATAAGTGAAGATGATCTCAGTGGAATCAATAATAATAATGATGATGATGTCAAATTTTGGCACAACACCAGCACTTTCAGGGGAGGGGTTGATTACATGAACCCCAGTGTTGACCCTGAAAGGATGAAGGGCAAAGTCAACGCCAGTAGTATTTGAACTCTGAACGTGAAGACAGACAAAAGGCCATTAAGCAAGCTAACAATCTTTTATCTTTTGTTTTAGTCATTAGATTGTGGCCATGCTGGGGCACCACTTTGTAGAATTTTAATTGAATGAATCAACTCCAACCTCAGTACTTATTTTTTTAAAAGTCTGTTACTCAGTCTTTTGCTCTTTTTTGCTGAACTGCTAAGTTACAGGGACATAAATACACCAACACTGGTTTCCAAGGGGTGGTGGGGACAAATGCAGTCACAAAGACACACATCATCATCATCATTATTGTTTAATGTCTGTCTTCCATGCTAGCATGGGTGGGATGGTACCACAAGAGTCAGCCAGGCCAAAGTTTGCATCTGGGCTTCTGTGACTGTTTTGGCAAAGTTGATGTTACCAGGGAGAAAATTTTCTGAATAGCAAAATCTGTTCCTTCCCTAGAACCTGAAAATCATTTCATTCCAGTCTGGTCAGAGGTTTCTTGGAAAAATGTACAATGACCAGCTGGTTGTATAGCACTGAAGTGATGTAGTCACATCAGATCTCTCTGGAACAACAATCACTCGTCCCATTTCTGAGAGAGACTGGCTAATTTGCTCATGACCTTTTCCCCAGTTCTTATCTGTCTGAAGGTCCAGTCTTAACCCTAACCCTAGCATCTTAACTGAGCCCCAAATCAAACAACAGAAACTGGCTAGCTTGGAATTGTCTCTCCAGATGCTGATTAAACAAACTTGATCCAATTAATGTGTGCTTCTTTACACTCTGCTATTCTTCCGGTATAATGCTAAATCTATGACAGTGCCATCATCTACCAATGCAGACATGACTCCCCTGTGACCCATTTTGAGAAGGTTTCCATTAAAATATCCAACCTATGCAAGCAATAACGGCTCCAGTGCCAAAACATACAGCATAATGTGGAGGAGATATATTTGATGGACGAAGAGTTCAAGAGAAATTATTTCAAGATGGGACTAGTTTAATCATTGGAAAAATACTGCTGTATGTTTTTGTGATCTTGCCTCTAATGATGGAACCAAAACTGACTGCTCGTAGCATAGTTGCTGGGTAGCAATGGTTCACTCTGACAAACACTTTGAACTGATCAAAATTGATCAGCATTCTGCTAAAGTCAAATTCATTCCCAACACAATGATATATTACACAGAGTTAGCAGTGTATAGGCCTGCCTGGAATTACATAGATTTGCACGTCTCTGACTACACTGTCAATGACAATCTCTTAGCAAAATATCTTTTACTCTCTATTTTGTAGAGTTATGGGTTCAAAGTTCTCTCTCACATCCTCTTTACTTGAGTCCTCCCTCAGTAGCATCACCATTCACCAACTCATTTGATTGGAACTACCCACAGTTTGCTGCCAGCTGCAGTAGATGGTTATCACCACAGCAAACAAGTCTGATGCGTGGCAGTAAGACTTATAGAGAACACCATCTAATTCTGATGATTTGTGCTTCAGGCAGCAGCTCAGCACATCAGTTACTTCATTAGCTGAAATCAGTTTCTCATGCACAGCACCTCCCTGCTCAGGTGTTGTGGTAAGCCATCGACGTAGACATCAAGATTCATTGTCTCTCACCTGCTGCTCATCAACAATAGTTCAGCAAAGTGTTGTTGGAAAACTGTTCTCATCAATTTGGAATTGGAGAGTATGGGTCCTCGGTAGCATGCTGAAAGCTGAATTGTGCATTTGTTACCACACTGCACTTCTTTCACACAACTTTCATGCTTTTGTATTTCAGCATATGCAGTCTAACTCAGCCAACGCATCTTTTCTGATTTGCTAGTGCATCATTTGTGATGCCTCTTGCAAGCAATGAAATAGTTTTGCCTCTGAATTGTTGTTCTTTTCTGCCCTTTCTGTGATAAAGCTAATGGATGCTTCTTGAATGCTTCACTTTGGAGAAATCCACCATCTGTTCCTGAAGGTGGCCTTTGTCAATTCTTACTTGACTTATATGCAATTCTACCACTGTTTACAAACTGCATCCAAGATGAAGTTCATAGTTCAGAAAAAGTGCATTTATATAAAACTCATCTGACAAACATTTAAAAAGAGACAAAGACTATAAAATGATTAGAATAGAAACAAAAAGTTGGATTAGAAAATTTTGTTGATAATTCCTTACTTGGCATCGTCTAACAAAGACAAATCAATGAATAATTGTGCCAAAGATTTTGATAGCTTTAAGAAATCTTCACTTTGTCTGTTACCATTGAAATATTCAAGTTGTTCTTTATAAACTTTGCTGACTTCATTGAAATCATCAAACTAGGAAAATGAAAACAAGAAGGGATATTGAGGATTTAGACAACCATGATAATTATAGTTTAACATTAAGTGTGTGTGTGTGTGTGCAGGTCTGTTTGTCTTTTGATTTGTTGTGACTTGAGGAAGGGGCAACAGTCGTGGTCATTGTAGATCCTCCCAGACTGGTGACACTGATGTCATTAAGGTTACTTGAACATTTGAGCAAGGAATTCCAAAGAACCAACATTCTGGGAAGGAAAGAGTGAGCCTAGTGATTCGTGTGGGAAGCATAACAAAGGTGTTAAGAGGAGGAGAGGTGAATGGGATGGAGATACCTGAGAGGCGGTGACCTGATTCTTAACCACCAGATTTTGAGTCTGATCACACTGCATGTCACTTTGGTCATATATCTTCTGTCATAACCATGGATGAAGGCTTGTGAGTTAAACCTGTGTACAATGCCTGAGGTTATCTATAGAGGGAGGAATCCTGATACTTGCTGCAGCAGAATAATCTCAGATGTAGACAATGATTCAGGGATAAATGTGGAATAGGATCAGTCTTGTAATTGTTTTTGTTTTCCCCTGTATTTTGTGATCAATCGTGTGGTGATACTGATAAAAATGACAAAGCAGTGGCCAATGAAGTTGTTGTAGACGGGACACGGTGAGAGAACAGAACTTACCAGTTTCCAATAGTGAATTAAATCATATTTGCCCTGTTCTGTCGCCATCAGTTGTTGGAAAAGGTTCAAGTCTGACAAGGTTTCCTTCAAACTTTCCATTTCTCCAGCTTCATACAATAGAAATGGTAATTCTTCAGCCTGATGGAGGAGGAGGAGAGGAGAAAATGAGGATAGAATTAGAGGAAGGCAAAGGATTGGGTAAAGGTTTGTGTAGGAGTGAGAGACAGAGTGGGGGGGGGGTGTGTGTGTGTGGGGAGAGATGAGAGAGAGAGAGAAACCATGCATGACTGAGAGAGAAAGGAAGAATCTGGGCATGACTGAGAGAGAGAGAGAGAGAGAAAATAAATGGGGTTTTCCTTGAGAAAGTGTCAGTTCGTACATGTGAAAGACAGAGATAAAATGTGTGTATATGTATGTGTGTATATGTATGTGTGTATATGTATGTGTGTATATGTATGTGTGATTGAGGGAATGAGAGAGAGAGAATGTGCATGTGTAATGGGGGGGGGGTGATAATATGTGTGGCTGTGACAGAGAATGGGCGTGTGTAAGAGAGAGAGAGAGAGACTGTGTATGTTGTATGAGGTGATATTCTCTCCCCACGTAGATGTCATTAGTTATTCTACAATAACAAGAAGAAAGTTTTATACTCACTACGCGATAGCTCATTGGTTGCAAGGCAAAGAAACTGGCCAACTGTTTTGAGTAAATTTTCTTATCATTTAAAGTTGGCAGGAATCGAACCTCAACAGCTTGTCGTAGATAATCATGGAAGAAGTTATAAATACCATTTCTATTCACCAAACTACCAACAAGGGATAAATAGACTGGGGACCATTTAGCACTGGGAATCTGTGAATAAATAAAAAACACAGAAGAGAGCAATTATGTTATACTTAAATAAAAGTAAATGGTTTCTTTCCAATGAAAGGTTTTGCTTGAAAACTTAATGTTCTCATCTTTGCATGTCATACAAACCTATCCAAATTCTTTTGAAGCTAGCCCCTTACAAGTCTGGTTTATACATACATGATGATGATGGCCATCCACTCGTGACCAAGGAAGACCATTGCTGACCTTCAGAACATTGTGTACTCTAGGACCAACTTATATTTTACATTTGCAGCTCCACAGGTGGCTACTGAGCCCTGCTCTTGACAAGCATACATGACAGCAAACATTGCAAACCAAGCTTTCCCCACTCGCTACACCAGCAGTTGTGCTTTTAAACAGCATTTCTTAAGTTCTTCATGCTGAATACGTTCTCTCCCAATGGTGTTGACCCCCTCCTTAACCTGTTTCCTCCATCTGTTGCAATGACAGACATTGCTCTTGCAGTCAGTCTCCTGCATATCACAGGCCTTTAATGAGGACTTGACACAGTCCTTAAATCACAGCCTTGGTTTCTGCCAGGGTCTTTTTCCATTCACAAGTTCCCCATATAGCATCTGTTTAGGGATCCTGCTATCCTTCATTCTAAAAAGGTGTCCAGTCCAATGTAACTGGTGCTTGTGCACCATCGCCTCAATACTCAAGATATCAGCTGTCCTCAAGACCTGTGTGTCTGGAGTTTTTAAGGTCCAGTCAACATTCAGAATGTGTCTGAGAGATCTCTTATGAAAGCATTCACGGACCCTTACATGATGTTTGTAAAGGGTCCATGTCTCGCATGAGTAAAGGAGCGATGTCAGTACACATGCACAGTAGATAGCAATTTTTGTTTGACTTGTGATGCCATGCCGGGGCCAGACACAAGACTGTAGAGACCGGAAGGAATCACATGTTCTCTGCAGCCTGAAAGATATTTCATTATCTAGGGAGCAAGAATGGCTGAATGTACTGCCCAGGTAGACAAACTTGTCTCCCACTTTCAATATTGTTCCTCCAACCAAGATAGCTGGTTCCACATATGGGTTTCCTGGTGCAGGTTTGTCCAGGCTAATGCTGAGTCCAAATACCTTGCAAAAAGCAGAAATATGATTCATAAGTATTTGCATGTCATCCACTATATGAGTGACTAAGTCACAGTCATCTGCATAAAGGAAGTCATGAATAAGAGACTGGAAAACTTTTGAATTGGCAGCAAATCGGTGCATATGAAAGAGGTGGCCAGAAGATTGATATGTGACATATATTCCTAGAGAGCTACCTTAGCAAAAACATGAGTAAAAGCAGCAGCAAAGTACTTTGAAAAGGGAGTTGGGGCAAGGATGTCACCCTGCTTGACACCATTCTCTACAGTAATGGGTCCCACCATGCCACCATCAATATTGACCCAAGATTCCATTCCATCATGAAATGATTTAATTATAGATACAAAGTGATCCGGACATCCAAGTTTGCCAAGTATTTTCCATAGCAAGGCTCTATTCATTGTACCAAAGGCCTTCGTTAAATCAATGAATACCTAGACAAGATCCATATTCTGCTCATAGCACTTTTCCTGCATCTGTGTTGCTGTGAAAATCATCCATTGTCCCTCTATCAGATCAGAAGCCACATTAAGATTCAGATAGGACATCATTTATGAGACACCCATTCAGGTGGGCAAGAAGAATATTTGTCAGAACCTTGCCAGCAGCTGATAGTAGAGCAATACCTCTGTAGTTACCACACATTGTTCTGGCTCCTTTTCCTTTATAGAGAGGAAGAATAATAGTATCTTTCTAGTCTTTAGGTATTGCACCATCCTTCCAGACTGCTCTAAGTTCATGAAGAGACTGTATGATGTAATCACCACCAAATCGCAAGACCTCAGCTCAGATTCCATCTTTTCCAGGTGCCCTACCAAGATTCAATTTACTTATTGATGTCATTACTTCATCTATTGAGGGTGTGGAATTTAAGGAGCCAATGATAAGGTCTTTGTTGCATAGTATCAATCACTGTTTCATCCACAACTGATTCATGGTTTACGAGTTCAGAGAAGTGATCGATCCAGCGACCTGTGATTTCTGTTGATTTAGTAAATAGAGTGGAAGACTCCTTAGAAAGCAAAGGAGCTCTTTGGCCTATAAACTTGCTTCATAAGATGGTAAAGCTTCTTGCTGTCATTCGCATCAGCAGCAACCTGAACATCACGAGCAAGATCCTCCCACCAAGTGTTCTGCATCTTCCTGAGAGAACATTGTTTTATTTTTGTTTTATTTTTGGCTTTCTTTAATTAACACACACACATACACACACACACACACACACACACACACACACACACACACATTTATAAAATATACTTTAATTGAAATCAAGTTTCCCCAAAATTAAACATATCTAATATTATCTAATATCTAAAATTAAACATATCTAATATTAAACATGTCTAATATTATAAAGTTTTTCAACTTTCTGCTGGAATCACAAGGTCTCAGATTTTGGGGAAAGGGATTAAGTCAATTACATCGACCCAAGTATGTAATTGGTATTAATTTTATCAGCCCCGAAAGGATGAAAGGCAAAGTCAACTCCGGCAGAATTCGAATTCAGAACCTAGTAGCAGACGAAATACCGCTAAGCATCTCACCCAGCATACAACCAGCTCACCGCCTTAATATGATATAATAATATAATATAATATAATAAATGTGCGTCACACTTTTTCAACTTTACGCGTAGAGGCCCAACATAGCATACCATTTTGGAATTAGGCTGATTGCATGAGTAAATTAAAAACATTCTGGGCTGAATCTGGACCTACAATCCTGAAATTTTGGATTCCCAAGTTTTCATTACTGTGATTGTTTTGGGCGATTTTTCAATGTTAAGAATGACACACAATAATGAACGTCTACAGAATTAGCTTGTATCAGAGCTGGTCGTGGAATAAACAACAACAAAACTACTCACGTTGACGAGTCTTCTGAGTTCGTCTTCTGACATACCTTTTCTGGAGCACCAAATAGCAGAAGTTGTCTCCCTTACAACGTTGCACCTTAAACATTAAAGATAACACGTTCAGAGATGGAAGTACACATATGTATGTATATATACATACAATATCTCACAGAAGTATGTAAACCGCGAAAAAATTTCATTAAAATTGCCATTACTCAGATAATATTGAAGGAAATCAAACGAAATCTATACTGAATAAAATATATTATACTTGCAAACATTATACAAATTTCGAACACAAAACAATGAAAATTTTCAAAGATGTGAACGAAATTTTAATTTTCAAACGATACAAAAATATGTACATCCTAAAGGATTATTTGCTATATTCAATATTTGGTGTGACCGCCCTTCTTTCCATGACTGCATTAAGTCTTCTGGGCATAGAGTCGACTAAATTTCTGCATATAACCAATGAAATCGACCTCCATTCATCCTGAATGATGTCTTTCATCTGTGTTGCATTGCAGGATTTTTCTCCTCAACCCTCCTTTTCAAAACACCCAACAGATGTTTAAATCAGGTGACATGGTAGGCCAAGGTAATACCTTTATCTTTTTATTTGATAAAAACTTAGTCATCGTCTTTGAAGTGTGTTTAGGGTCATTATCATGTTGGAACATGGAATATCTTCCTAGTTCCTTGATGCTTTTCAACATTGTTTTCTGCAATATTTCACAATAAAACCTCGAATCCATTGTTCTCTCGATAAATGTGAGTCCTCCCACACCAGCCGCACTCATGCATCCCCAAAACATAACGCTTTCACTGTAGGCACGGTGCATTTGTCGCTATCATCTTCACCTGGTCGTCACTATACTTGTTTAATATCACCTGACCCAAACAAGTTGATTTTAGTCTTGTCACAAGAAAGAATTTTATTCCAGAACCCCCCCCCTTACTCACATAGATTTCAGCAAAAGAAAGATGACTTGATTTATGCCTGGTAGTGAGGAGAGACTTCCTGTGAGGAATACGTCCATAAAGACCACGCTGGTTCAAACTTTGGCGAACTGTTTGGATGAAAACACTCTTTCCACTAACAGAAGATACTTCTTGAGCCAAAGATGAAGTGCTACGATGCCTGTCGTCCATCATGCAACATTGGATGTGGCAAATCCTGGACAATGTTTGTTGCTTAGCTGTCCAGTAGCTTTGTACTTCTGAATTACTTTGGCAACTGTGTTTATGTTAATATGTATTCACTTGCTAATTAACTTGTATCCTAAACCAATCTTGGGCAAATTAAAAATAATTTTCTTCAAATCTTCAGACAATTGTTTTCCTTTTGGTGCCATTTTAATAACAACAAAGAAGATTTTTCACCATGGGACACAAATCAGAATTCTTGCAGATGCAATAACAATAACCAGTGCAAAAATGCCAGGAGAAGATTTGTGTGGAAATAATTTACACTTCTTGGGGTTTGTGTTCAGGACTTAGTGCTAGCTGTGTACTGTTTGCAGTAATTTCAACTTTATCAGTATGTGCTTCACTGGAGCTGAACCTATGCTGGGAGGGTAGGAACAGACAATGATTTATCAGGCGATATAAGTCCATGCACAGTGTTGAAGCTGGGCCAAATGATATTGTATCTGCATTCTTTTTAAGAAAAAACTTGAATACTAATAATAACAGGCTGTGTGTATACATATATATAAATATGTACACATACATTTATATATATATATATATATATATATATAATATATATATATATATATATATGTGTGTGTGTGTGTGTGTGTGTGTGCACATACGTATGTATATAGATGTATATGTGTGTATATGCATGTGTGTGGTTGGTGACATCATATGTATTTGACCTATATCCGTCATTTTTCTTAACCTTTAGCACATTGTGTTTCCTCTAGAACTGTTTCCCCTGCTGCTGCCCTTTTACTACAGGGGAGAAATCTCATATAGTGGCATGATACATCTCCTGTGTGCTAAAGGTTAATGACCAATCAAGTTTTCCAAGTTGGGAAAATAAGCAGCAGATTAAGGGTTTCTCTTTCACTGACATAACACTTGCACATGTCTTTAATATCCAACTTTGCTCTCACTTCACCTGGGATTCTCTTTCATGTTGCTTACATATAATCTCTGCATCACCACTCTATTGAAAGCATGAACCTGTATCTAAACCTCTATAAGATTGCCCAGCATATTAGATATAGTAGCCAAATCTCCCTCAAAGCTAACCCTAGCATCTTAAAGAAGGACAGATAGTGGCCGTTTGCCAGCTATGTCTGGCCCCGTGTCGGTGGCACGTAAAAGCACCATCCGTTCGTGTCCGTTGCCAGCATCGCCTGGCCCCGTGCCGGTGACACGTAAAAGCACCATCCGTTCGTGGCCGTTCGCCAGCTCTGTCTGGCACCTGTGCAGGTGGCACGTAAAAAACACCCACTACACTCGCGGAGTGGTTGGCGTTAGGAAGGGCATCCAGCTGTAGAAACACTGCCAGATCTGACTGGGCCTGACGAAGCCTTCCAGCTTCACAGACCCCAGTTGACCCGTCCAACCCATGCTAGCATGGAAAGCGGACGCTAAACGATGATGATGATGATGATGATGATATATATATATATATATATATATATATATAGTTAATCCAAATAAGAAAGCACAAAAAACACAGCAACGCGAGGACGTGGAACAAATATAGTATTATTGGACGCTCAGGAAAGAAGGAAAGAAGGAGGGTTTAATGTTTCGAGCGGAGCTCTTCTTCGGAAACATAGGAGAAGGAAAGATCCAGAGAAGGGAAGACAGAGGAAAAAAAATTCGCCAACGGTACACACGCGGTCATATATGTATGTATGTATATATGCATGCAAGACTGAAAGAATCTTTGAGCTTCCAACGGAAGATGGAAAAGTGAAAAACTAAAGGAACCACAATCAACAAAATGTAACTCACGTGTCTCCAAATTCATCAGTGAAATCTTTCTCGAGACGGGCCAAAATCATGCAAAATAAATCTCGTGGGCAGCTAGCAGTTACATACTTGTGCATAGTGGTGGTCAGGGTAGTCAGAGTAGAGAAGGCACCATAGATACGAATCTGTAAATGGATGACTGTGACAGTGAAAGGAAACCCAGCTCAGGAGACTGAAAGACAATTGATTTGATGCATTCATTTCAGTATTTCTTCTTTTATGTCATGCCTTTTGTGAATACTTATATGATTTGATACTTATTTTGTACGTTTATATATATATGTACGTGTGTGTGTGTGTGTGTATATATATATATACATACATATATATATGCAGGTATGTATGTGTGTTAACCCCCATTCAAGAAAGATCAGTACTTAGTTTTCACTGATTTAGCCCTTTGTTTTCAAAGGGCTCGCCTCCACCTCTCATACACACTAATAAGAGAAGGTACAGCAGCACAGATGACAATGGATTTGCCACTGCTCCCATCCATACTACGCCTTTGGGAGTGAAGCCATTTCATTGTTCCACTTACCATACATCGACCACCATAGTGAAAGCTCTGTTGTCTGCTTGGGGTTGCAAAAAGTTTGAATCGTAACCAGCTCTGAACAAAGAGATATGAAACTGATAGATTTCTAATATTGAGTGACCACACACACTTTAGTGGCTGGAAGGAAATAAGATAATGTTAGCCATTGAAGAAATTAACCAATAATTATCAATGTCAACGTAAATATTTCCATTGGATGCAGTACAGACTGAACTTGCACAGCTTTTTGGAAATCATTTTCTGGATAACAGAGTGTACAAAAGGGTTGACAAAACTGAAAAGTAAAACTTCTCAAATTGACCTTCCTGTACCACTTGTATCACAAGCACGACCAAAGAAAGTGAAGCTTTGTTAAGTGCACCATCCCCAGTAGTTACAGTTTTGGCTGTTCTGTGCTGGAGTCCAAATGCAAGGAGCTCTCAGCAACCAGACGTGGTAACAATTGCTGCTGTTCATGAATTCTTCTTACATTGGAAGAAGATTTCTATGAAGTTTCCAGATTGTTCATAACATTCTGACCATGAAACAGGTTCTGCTTCACTTCATATGAATGGCAGATGCAGTACTCGGTCATTCAGATGCATACATATGTGCATATGTGTTTAGGTACGTGGCCTAGTGGTTAAAGGGTTGCATTCAGGATCACAAGATCATGCTTTCAATTCCCAGATGTGGCATTGCTTTGTGCTTTTGTTACTCCAGTCAACTCTGCTGTTAAAGAGTAATCCAGCGCCCTGTCAGTGGGAATGTTATGATCTCAGACACGTATACACCATGGAAACTGTTTAACTTGCTCTGAGTCCTACGACTCAATATATTTATGTCCATAGGGAATATGTGTGTGTGTGTAAATATATAGACATATACAGGCACATATATTGATCAACTTACTTCATCCAAGAGAGCTCGCAGAAAAAGTGGATTGTCACTCTGTGGTGTGGCCACTATCAACTCTCTTTGTTCGCTGCTTAATGTCTTGCCATAAGTTTTCTCAAAGTATATATCAATAATTTCGCTCTTCTGTTTAAGGGTCAAGGGTTCGATTTGAATGCAAGGCCAACCAGAGTCTTTGATGTTTTTACAAACCTACAATTAGAATTCATAATAATTGTACAATAACCTTTGAACCACTGAAATGCTGATATAAATGTGTGTGTGTGTGAGTGTGTAGTTGGTCAAGAGGAAGATATTGTAACCCTAGCCTTTGCAGGTTTTCCACACTGGTCAGGTCAACACAGTTGGTGTTACTCTGAAATAACTTCAGGAAAATCATGGACAACAAATAAAATTCTGTACTGAAGCTGGGATAAAGGATTAGGTATAGTGCTTATGACATGGCATAGAGATGTGGATAGACTAGAAGTGATGAGAAGAAACAAGCGAGTCAGAAGTTACTGCAAGTGGATGATGCTTGGAATGGAAGGTTAAGGAGGAACGAAGAGTGATGTAATCTGCACAGAAGTGCGCAGAGTATTGGAAGTGACGGTAAAGAAAGAGTGCGAGGCAAAATCGAACCTTGGGCTATGCTATAGTATCTAAGTAGTGTCTTACAGGAAAGCTCTGAGCCAAATGATGATGGAATCCCAATACCTAGAAGATTTACATACCAGATGGTATCAAGTGCAACAGTTCTGTTTTGAGTAAATTTTTCAAGGACATGATGAGAGATACAACAGTGTGGGCCTTCAGTAGATGTAACTTTATGAATCTGTAGTGGTAGTCATTAGGAGGGAAAGCTTTAGCTCTTAGCTTTGTTGTAGATAGTGTGCTAGTTCTGAGGTGCATCATTTGAGGATAGTAGAGTAATGAATGCCATGGCCAGTGGCTCAGTTGATATGAAGGTGTTTCTGCATGTGATATATGTGTGTATTGTGATGAGTCTGGTAAGATGGAGATGGATAGCTTTAGAGATTTATCCAGACAGAAAGAGTTTCCTTTGTGAGAGTGTTATCTACAGTCATTATAAATGATATGTTGTGGGGAAAGGAATACCAAAGGTGTGATAGGGATCTTTTTGTCAAGGAACCAATGGGATTGAGAACAGTTTTAAAGATAAAATATGCCAAGTACAGAAACATCCTTCATTTTCAAAAGTTGCAATGATGGGTAAAAACTGTCTCCTTAGTAGGAATGGGTGATTTTTGTCTATGACTTATTTATAGGCCATGCATTTTTGCTCAAACTGTTACAGTGCAACAATTAGTGAACCAGGATTAAGGGTCACGGGTTTCTGATAAGTGTGAGATAAAGAGGAAGACTACAAATTGTAGAGCTTATAGCAGTGAAAATCTTAAACAAGACACACCACTCATTCTTTAAATTAACTGAATCATTGATGAGGGTTAACAGTCAGCAACAAGTGCAAAACAAACAACTCTACTTCTCACCATTAGTCACGATTCACAGCTTTACTTGATATACTCAGTCACTGTTTTAAACACCAGATGAGACAAACCATTCTACCTCAGCTGTGAATCTGTGGTTCTGAGTTTTGTGTGCTGCACAGTAACTTCGGGCAGATGTCTTCTATATTCCTCAGTAACGTTGGGCTGATGCTGACCACTGCCTTCTCAGTGGAACTAAGTAAGCTGAAAATGTGTGGTTGTGAGTTCATATATATTGGGTCATCCCATAAATAATGTGGTCTTTATAATTGCATGAACTAAAAGTCCCAGGGGGACGGGATAAACTACTTGCATCAACTTTCTATAAAAGCATATAGTAATTTTACCTTGTGCTTATTATTATTGCAAGTTTTGAAGAGTGCAGTTCGATTTTAACAGTTATTTTTTTCAAAGCTATAATGGAAGTGACAAAGGAGCACATTCGGCATATTTTGCTTTAGGAGTTCAATAAAAGCAACAATGCAACGGAAAGTGCAAGGAATATTAATGCAGGATTTGGGGATTAGACAATATGTGTAAGCTATTATCAGCAGTGGTTCCAGAAATTCTGAGCCAGAAACTACAGCCTAGAAGACGAGCCTCGTCCTGGAAGATCTGTAGAGCTTGATGAGGACATCCTGCAAACTCCGGTGGAACAAAATCCCATCATAACTGTTGAGGAACAAGGCAGAGAAGCTTGGATCTAGTAATTTAACCATTCATCGACACCTGCATGCCATCAGAAAAGTCAGCAAATTGGGTCAATGGGTTCCTCACAAACTTCTGAGTCTAATCACCCGCAGAGAGTGAATGTGTGCCCTTCTTTGCTGTCACGTCTCATGAATGAACCTTTTTCTGGGCTGAATAGTGACTGGTGACGAGAAATGGGTTCTCTATAAAAATGTCAAGTGCCGAAGACAGTGGGCAGGGAAAGGAGAAACACTGGCACCCCAGGCTAATGAAGGTCTTCATCCACGTAAGGTGTTGTTATCTGTTTGGTGAGATATGAAAAGTTTAGTCCACTTTGAACTTTTAAACCCAAACCACACGATAATAAAGGAGATCTGCTGTGAGCAACTTGAGTGGCTTAAGTCAGAACTAGAAGAAAAACGACCATCTTTGGTTTGAAGACGAAAGGTGTTCTTCCATCAGGATAATACTCGGCCCACATACAGCTAGGATGACATTCCAAAGTCTGGAGCAGTTTGAATAGGAAATGATGCCCCACCCACCATATTCACTGGACATTGCCCCATCTGATTATCATTTATTCCACAGTCTTCAAAATCATTTAGACAGAAAAAATATGAATTCTGTAAACAAGGTCAGACCAGTACTGGAGGAGTATTTTTTGTCACAGACAAGTGAATTATGGAAGAGAAGCCTTGCAAGTCTACCAGATATATGGAAGAGTGTTGTAGAAAATGCAGGAGAGTATATTTTAGATTAAAAAAGAACTTTATCTTAATTTTGAAAAATAAAGAAAGTATTAAAAAAAGCACATTATTTATGGGATTACCCAATATATTTATATATATGTGTGTGTGTGTGTGTATGTAAGTGTGTATGTATATGTGTGTGTGGGGTCACCCTTGAGTGTTACTAGTAATATGTAACCCAGTACAATCTGTTGCATGGTCAGGTTGTTGGTGACTAAACTGGCAACGGCACTGAGCCTGCTTGGTAAGCATGGTTGTCTTTGGACACCCTATGGGATGAAAAACAAGACCCATCAAAGAGTGGATGAATTCAGAAGAGTCAACAGCCATCCAACTACAGGATATATATGCATGAGGATTTAGATATTTCTGGCTTGGTACCCAGGTGAGCTCTTTGCCTACTTGGGTAGGTGAGATGGCAACTTACCCAGAAGATGGAGAACTCTAATAGAAAAGCCTGAGTTATTTTGTTTGTTGAGTTTTTGGTAATCGTTTATACTATCAGCTATCAGCATTTCCAAAGTGTGTGGCTACTCCTATGCAAAACTTCACAACTAAAAATAATCTGTATGAGTAATCTAATAGCTATATGAGTTTTTCAATACATACATAAAGACAGCCACTACATATGTAACATTAGGTGATGTCCTGACTTGTTTATGTATGTGCTTTAATATTATCAATTCTAGATTTGTATGCCATGTTAATCTTATAATCTATCAACATGTATAAACAGAAATGTACAAACTCATATATGGGCAGGGACACTGTGACAATACAAAAAGCACAAATATAAATCTGAATATTAAGCTCAATTTGAACTGGTTGCTGCAAGGGTCTATATGAAATGCAAAGCATATATGTGTTTTGGTAGAAGGCACATACCAATAGTTGAGACAGTAGTTAAGGTTAAGCAATGCTGCACCAAATATTCACTTATAGCCAGATGGTTCTGTAGTGAGTAGTCAGAAACATCAAACTAGTACCCAGAAATAAATCCTTTTGGTATGTTTATGAGTGTAAATATATTAAAAAGGCGAAGTGACATTGAATGTTTGTGGGTGGGTATTAAGTCTTAGAAAAACAAAAGAGACAATATATAAATAAAAAAAATGGATGAGTAGCACTTCCATAATGTTATATCAAAAGACTGAAACCAGAAAAATTGTAAAAGAATGTATATTTATATTCTTTTATGTTTTTACTAGCTTTAATGTTTGGACTGTAGCCAAGCTGGAGCATGGTTGGCCATTGCTTTTGTTGAATATAGTTCTTACTCTGATATGTATATTATCAATCTCTAAGATATATATATATATAATATATATATATATATATATATATAATATATATATATATATATATATATATATACACACATACACGAAGTTAAATATATGTCCTGTCATAGAGTGACCAATGGTCTTGCATCCATGAAGTGCTTATCTTTATAAACGACTTATCAGACCCCAATGGTTACAGGCATATAACCTTTCTTCAACCTACAGGTAGGAAACAGTTACAGTCAGTTAATTCGCAAACAAAAGAATAATATGTCTGAGCCTCGAATGGTATAGGTTATCACCTTTAGCCCTGTCCTGTCAGCAAGTTTTATGAACCCAAAGGGCAAAAGAGGAATCCTTACCCTTAGGTTGGTTCCAGTCTGCAAATACTTTTTAGAACCCTAGTCAATGAACAGAGAATTCCAGGCCTGCAGCAGGGAGCATTTGAAATGGGGAAAGGGGCTAGAGATCATATGTCCTGTGTTTAAGGGAGAGCTCAGTCCAATGAGTCTTTAAAGATCCTTGTTATGCAAAGCTTATATTGTTTGCTCCTATTTAAATAGAATCCAGACTGTACTTTTTTTTTTAGTATGCCACACGTAGCTGGCCACCGATATGACATAATGTTTTTCCAGAACCTTAAATTTAGGACCTGTGGTTCAACAAGCACCGCTTAAAGGCAGTTCGGGCCCACCTGACATATCTCTGGACTTGAGTACTGGTTGTGCTCTCACTTCTGGTGTATCTTCTGTTGGTTCCAGGCCTGAAGTTGTTGCTGTTGCTGCTGTCCTTCGTGCTGTTATTACAGATCATGGGTCTTGAGATACTGCTGTTGTTGTTTCTGTTGCAGTAGTAATCCCCAGCCATAGTGTTGGTGTTAGTGTTGTGGTTGCCATCACTGTTAATTCTGGCCGTGAGGCTGGTAGCTCTACTGGTGCTGGTGTTGGTGCTGTGGTTGTACTTGTCAGTGCTGCTCTTTCTGCTAGTTAATGTGTCGCTGTCACAGCCACTTCTACTGTCGCCATTGTTGCCATTGGATGAGCTGCTGCAGCGAATACTCTGATTGCTAGACAAGAACTGCATCCAGGCACACAAGTGCAGATGTTTGTTGAATAGGCACAGCCCAAGGGTCTCCTTTCATTGTGCACATGAATTGAATATTAGAAAACATCCATAAAATGTGAGCAGGGGCCAGTTGCTCATGTAGGGAGTATAATGTTGCCCAGTATGTGTGTGGTGGTGGTGATGGTGGTGGGGCACATGCAAGGCTGAGGGATTGTGTATGAGGTTGCGGTGGTGGTGGTGGTGGTGGTGGTCGTGGTCGTGTGCAGCCCTAACAAGCAGAGTAATGGCAGCAGTGGTTCATCCGGCAACATTCATGGCAACAACGGGGATGGCCATGGCAGGAACACATCTAGTGGCAGATACAGCAGCATCAACAACTACAACCACAGCACCAACAGGAGCACTCTAGCCAGAGATGATAACCACACCAGCACCAGTGCAGCTACCAGTCTCATGCTCACAATTAACAACAACAGCAACCACAACACTATTGGCAACAGCAGCAACAACACCAACACTACAGCCGAGGATGACTGCTGCAATGGCAACAACAACAGCATTATTGCTGGACCCACACTCTGCACTAGCAGCACCAACAACAGCAGTGACAACAACAATAATGGAAGATGCAGCGGAGGGGAGAACATAACAGGCACTCAAGCCTGTTCAACCACAGGTCCTCTTTTAGGGTTCCAGAAAGATGTTTTGTCACCATATATGGCCAGCCATATGTAGTGTCTTTAGGAGGAAGGAACTCCATATAAAATTAGATGGAGGATCACAGAGCAGCCTGGGTCCTATATAAATGTCCACAGACGATGCAAGTTTTCCATTGCAGAATGGGACAGGATCATTAAAAGACTTGCTGGATCTGGAGTCTCTCTTAAATTCAAGACAGAAAATTTATAGCCCTTGCCCCCATTTCAAACACTGCCTGCTACAGGCATGAGATTTCTTGTTCACTGATTATGGCTGTAAAAGTATTTGTGGACTGGAATCAACATAAGGGCAGATTCCCTGTTTGCCCTTTAGGCCCGTAAGATTTGCTGATTGGGCTGGGCTAAGGGCGATAACCCATCCTGTTTAAGGCTCAGACAGTGTTTACTATTCTTTTGTTTGCAAATTAACTAACCATAATGGTTTCCTGCCTCCAGGTTGAAGAGAGGTTATATGCATGTGACAATTGGAGTCTGACAAGTCAGCCATAAAGTTGAGCACTTTATAGATTTGAAACCATTGGTCACTCTATGACTGGACATATATTTATCATCATCATCATCATCGTTTAGCGTCCACTTTCCATGCTGGCATGGGTTGGACGGTTCAACTGGGGTCTGGGAAGCCAGAAGGCTGCACCAGGCCAGTCAGATCTGGCAATGTTTCTACAGCTGGATGCCCTTCCTAACGCCAACCACTCCATGAGTGTAGTGGGTGCTTTTTACTTGCCAGACGAGGCTGGCAAACGGCCACGATCGGATGGTGCTTTTTAAGTGCCACTGGCACGGAGGCCAGTCGGAGCAGCGCTGGCAATGGCCACGTTCGGATGGTTCTCTTATGTGCCACCGGCACTGGTATCACAGCTACAATTTCCATTGATGTTGATCGATTTTGATTTTGATTTTGATTTTCACTTGCCTCAATGGGTCTTCACAAGTAGAGTTTTGTGTCCCAAGAAGGAAAGGTATGCATACGTGAACTGAGGCCATGGGTTATGGTCTCACTTGTCCTGCCGGGTCTTCTCACACACAGCATACTTCCAAAGGTCTCCATCTCTAGTCATTTCCTCGGTGAGACCTAAAGTTCGAAGGTCGTTCTTCACCACCTCGTCCCAGGTTTTCCTGGGTCTACCTCTTCCACAGGTTCCCTCAACCGCTAGGGTGTGGCACTTTTTCACACAACTATCTTCATCCATTCTTGCCACATGACCATACCAGCACAAACGTCTCTCTTGCACACCACAACTGATGCTTCTTAGGTCCCACTTTTCTCTTTAGGTAGTTACACTCTGTCGAGTATGAACACTGACATTATACATCCATCGGAACATAGTGGCTTCATTTCTTGTGAGCTTATGCATATCCTCAGCAGTCATGGCCCATCTTTCACTGCCATGTAGCATGGCTGTTCGTACACATGCGTCATACAGTCTGCCTTTTACTCTGAGCGAGAGGTCTTTTGTCCCTAGAAGAGGTTAGAGCTCTCTGAACTTTGCCCAGGCTATACTTACTCTAGCAGTTACACTTTCAACACACCCGCCCCTACTACTGACTTGATCACCTAGGTAACGGAAGCTATCAACTATTTCTAGTTTTTCTCCCTGGAATGTGGCGGAAGTTGGTCTCTGTGCATGTTCAGTGTTTATTGCTCCTGAGCAACTGCCACGTACAAAAACTATCTTCCTAGTTAGCCTTCCCTTGACGTTGCTGCACCTCTTATGTGTCCATAGCTTACACTTGGTGCATCTTATAGAGTTTCTACCTACACCTTTTCTACAGATCGAGCAGGGCCATCTACCTGTCAGCGTTTGTGACTTGTCTACCTTCCTACTTATTAGGACTTTGGTTTTAGCTAGGTTGACTCTAAGGCCCTTCGATTCTAATGCTTGCTTCCACACCTGAAACTTCTCCTCCAGTTCTGATAGTGACTCAGCAATTAGAGCAAGGTCATTAGTGTAGAGGAGCTCCCAGGGGCATCCTGTCTTGAATTCCTCCATAATTGCCTATGATAAATAGGAGGAGGCTGAGGACTGAACCTTGGTAGACCCCTACCTCTACCCGGAATTCTTCACTCTACTCGTTGCCAACCCTCACCTTACTAGCAGCATCCCTGTACATGGCTTGCACAGCTCTCACTAACCATTCATCTATCCCTAGTTTCCTCATTGACCACCAGATAAGTGATCGGGGGACCCTGTCGAAGGCTTTCTCCATGTCAACGAAAGCCAGGTACAGGGGCTTATCTTTGGCTAGGTATTTCTCCTGTAGCTGTCTTACCAGGAATATGGCATCAGTGGTGCTTTTCCCTGGCACGAACCCAAACTGCATCTCATCTAAACTAACTCTCTCTCTAATTAGTTGGGCTATGACCCTCTCTGTAACCTTCATTACCTGATCCAACAGCTTGATACCTCTGTAATTATTTGTATCTAGGGTGTCACCTTTACCTTTGTAGCAGTTGACTATTATGCTGCTACACCAGTCATTGGGAATGACTCCTTCATGTATCACCTGGTTAACTATATGGGTGACTAGGCTATAGCCGACACTACCAGATATTTTGAGCATCTCTGCAGTGATTCCTGATGGGCCTGGGGCTTTCCCTGTCTTCATGCTTCTAATTGCCTTAACTACCAAGGAACTGTCAACTCGCATAGCTGGTCCCTCTGTTGGGTCGACATTCGGCAGACTCTCTTTATCCCATTCATTTTCTTTATTCAGCAACCTTTCATAGTGGCATCTCCAAACCTCTCTCTTTGCATCCTCATTTAGCGCAAGTGAACCATCATCCATGCAAAAACATTTCTCTCCTACCACATCACGATTCTCTCTCACACACTTTATGGCAACACAAAATACCTCAAGTCTTTCATCCTCACAGTGCAGAACATTGGCAAATTTTTTATTATCTGCTTCCCCTCTGGCTAAATAAACCTGTCCCTAGCTTCCCTTCTGGCAGTCTGATACAATTCCCTGCTACTCCCATTCTTCCAGTCCTTCCAAGCCTGTTTCTTTTGTCTAATACCCCTGTCAACAATATTGTTCCACCACCATGTTATTTTGGGTCTTGAGGGGACTTTACACCATCCACAGATCTGGTCAGTGACTCTCAGCAGGTTGTCCCTTAGAATCCTCCAGTTGTCTTCTACCCCATGTGAAGCTATATCCCCTTCTATTTCGTCAAAGGCTTCAAGTAATATGTCCCTAAATCTCTGTCCATTCACAGGATCTTTAAGCTTCCAGATCCTTCTTCTCCATGTTGGTCGTCTTCTGGTCATCCTCTTAGTCCTGATTCTAAAGTCACTAACCACCAGTCTATGTTGTGGGGTACATTCTTCACCTGGGAAGTTTTTGGCATTTATAAGCAGCCATCTTTCCCTTTTCCTGGCAAGGATGTAGTGAATTTGGCTTGTATGTCAGCCCGATTGGTAGGTGACTAGGTGGTTGGTAGGTTTCCTGAAGTTAGTATTGCAAACCATAAGATCATTTGCATCACAGAACTCCAGCAGCCTGGTTCCCTCCTCGTTGCGGGAGCCATAGCCATAGCCTCCATGTACACCATGGAAGCCCCCAGCATGTTTTCCAACATGCCCATTGAAATCACCAGCCACAAAGAGAAGGTCTCTGTCGTTCGCCAACGAGGTAGTCTGCAGTAGGGTGTCATAGAATTGGTCTTTCTGTCCATCGGGTAGCCCTGGCTGAGGGGCATAGGCTGAGATAATGGTTGCTAATCCATGATGAAGCACTAATCTAATCTTAAGCATTCTGTCACATACTCTGATTACCTCAATTACCTTATCTACCCATTTTCCAGCGAGAAGTATACCCACGCCCCAAACCCCGTCAGTGTTCCCTGCCCAGAAAATCTTGTACCTGTGTTCTTTGCCTGTGAGGAACCTAGTAGAACCTCCTCTCCACCTTACTTCTTGGATGCAATATATATCAACACGTCTCCGTTCAAGCATCTCAACAATCTCACCAGACCTACCTTTCAGTGTGCCAATGTTGAGAGTGCCAACCCTGAGGGTGTGGGAGGTATGGGTCCTAGAGACCCTGGGACGGGGAACGGTGGCGTCAATTACCTGAAAAGAGAGCTCATATTTGGCAGAATTCATAAGCAAAGTAATGATCTGAAGTTCAACCTGCTTACACTACACTATCATGTTTTGCACTGTATGGTCACTACCTTATATAGTAGGGGTGGGGTTGGCGTAAGGCTTTTAGGTGTTCATGGGAGACAAGCAAAGGAAGACGAGATAAGGACTTCAGGTACAGGTGGAGGGGGCGGGAGGGCAGGTGCACCACCGCGAACTGGGAATGATGGGGTAGGAATTTAAGCGACAGAAAAGACCGATAGATAGGAAAATAGTGTAGGAATTAAATAGACAGAGTGATGACCGATAGATGAGGGAGAAAGACAAGATTAGAGACGAAGGGCTGTGTGATCGTGTGATAAGTTTTCATGAGTGAAGGAATATGTTGTGAGGAAATGCATGAGCTAGGGTTTGAGACGAAAAGACATCGACAGTAAGAAGAAAATAATAAGGGTTTAAGGTGATAATACTCGCAAAATACATGTAAATACATTTCTGCCATAACTTTTAGAGTGTGCTTCTTTTGGGATATATGATTCACTGATGATACGTACATACGTATGTATGTATGCATGCATGCATGCATGATAACAGTTTAACGCAGCTCCATAAGTTTCACGTATTTGTAAGATGAAGCCATGTCATCAAGTACCTAGAAATGAGTAACAGATTTTGAGACAAATTCAGGACAGCTTCTACCTGTTAGGTCTCTATTGGTCAGCTCACATCACATTGTATTCATTCTGCATTAACACCACATAGCATTGGTTGATACAATAAAGTTGTAAGCAATTATTCATGGTGTCATGCAGAAGTCTCATAGCCAGAATCTCGTGGTTGAGAAGTAAATAGCTTAACCCCACAGCCATGTTTGCCTCCATACAGGGAATATATTTTAAATTTGAAATCGGTTATGAAAGTAATAAAATATTATATTTACTTTTCCTGGAAGAGTTGACAACAAGATATTTACATTCTTAGATGAATTTAACAGAGGTATCCACGAAAGATCAACTTGTGCACCTGGAAGGAGAGAAAATGATCATTCATGCAGTTGTCATTATTCGTGCTGTTGTTGTTTAGCTTCAGATCACCCCAGTTCAGACAGAGCTCTAATTAAATGTATTCTATTCGTGACCATCCAGTCTATTTGTGTATCTTCAACTAGAGTGTCTTATGTCTTCTTTTCCTTTCTAAAACTATAGGGTTTGGCTTTGAGTAATTTGGTCATTATTTGTAGCACATCAAGTGACTGGGTGCAGGTTCTTTTTATAATGTAGTTTTTACTAAAAGAAGCTATACATGTTGTTTAGCCCCAGTTCAAACCTGATCTACAAGATTTGTGATCAAAAATGTTCCTGCAATGACTGTCCCATCCTTTTATTTAGATAAATCTATCTAGAACTACATTACCCAATGTACAGTGTAATAGTTACTATCAGTGACTAAATGATGTAATGTGTCCAGCTTTCGTAACAAAAATATAATATGATGTGAATCTGCTGCTATTTCTAGTATGTAAAATGACCACTTGGAGGCACCAGCGATGGTTGAGAATCTTTAATACTGATGATGTAGCGGTCAAAGTCCTATGACTACTGTTGGGAAATTGTTGCATGTTTATAAAGAAGTCAATTCAAGTTTTCGAAGTAAATTTTAAAATTTATTTGACTTCATTTCCAACAGTTATGTACATGCATCTCTACACACACCTGCAAACATGATAGCTGCAACTCATTTGCAAGCAATGCCATCATTAGGTTTTTGTTTTAAGGCAACATGGACATAAGGATCTACACTCTTTTGCACAGATGGGTGCCTCTTGCAATCCATGTTTAGGGAACTCATCATCCATCCTGATGCAAACCTTCATTCCATCATGGAATTTTTCATTGAGGGTTTTGCTTTTTCCATCTGCAGCCAGTCATGGCATGTCGTCTCACATAACAGAGATATTAACAATCAAGATATGTCAGTGCCTGAAACTTTTTAAAGTGAGGAAACGCCTTGCACAGGGTCAACCCCACTCTAAACAATCTATCTTTGTCCAATAAGAAGAACCAGTCAACTTTATAGGCTACAAATGAAGTTGTAGGTGTTACATCAGAGTTTTCCTTCTCTTAGAAAGTTTTAACAGAGACTAGGGGTGGGGGGTCTCTCACTCTCAGCTGTTTGATGCCTGTTGATTGAGTTTGTCTACGTTTTGGAAGATTTTGTTTGTTCTTTAGCAGGATCATCATCATCATCGTTTAACATCCGTTTTCCATGCTGGCATGGTTTGGGTCTGGGAAGCCAGGAAGCTGCACCAAGCTCCAATCTGATCTGGCAGTGTTTCTACAGCTGGATGCCAACCACTCCAAGAGTGTAGTGGGTGTTTTTACATTCCACCAGCACAGGGGCCAGAATGGGCTGGCATTGACCACGTTTGGATGGTGCTTTTATGTGCCAACAGCATGGGAGCCAGTCAAGGCAACGCTGGCATTAGCCACATTTGGATGGTGCTTTTTATGTGTTACCAGCACGGGGAGCCAGACAGGTGGGGCTGGCATCAGCCACAACTACAATTTCCATTTGATTGTGTTTGATGTTGATGTTCTCGACTCAATAGGTCTTCTCAAGCACAGCATGTCGCCCTACGATCCAAATGTACTTTTTGAGTGGGCTGGTTATGTGACACAGGCAATGGCTGTAATCTCACTTTATTTGCTGGGTCTTCTCAGTCACAGCATATCTCCAGTGGTCTTGGTTTTTTGTCATTGCCTCTGTGAGGTCCAACGTTCAAAGTTTATGCTTCACCACCTCATCCCATGTCCTCAGTCTCTCTCTACCACAGGTTCCTTCAACTGATTGGGAGTAGCACTTCTTCATACAGCTCTCCACATCCACCCATAGTACATGACCGTACCAGCACATGCCACATCCGATGATGCTTATGTCCAATATTTCTCTCAGGGTGCTTACACTCTGTCATGTGTGCACACTGACATTACACATCCAGCTGATCATGCTAGTTTCATTTCTTTCAAGCCTACATATCTCTTCAGCAGTCATGGCCCATGTTTCATTGCTGTGAAGCATGGTAGTTTGCACACAAGCATTGTACAATCTGCCTTTCACTCTGAGCGAGAGACCCTTTGTCACCAGTAGGGGTAGAAGCTTTCTAAATTTTGCCCAGGCTATTCTTATTCTAGTGGTAACACTCTCTAAACATCTACCCCCACTACAGACTTGGTCACCTAGGTAGAGGAAGAGATCAACTACTTCTAGTTTCTCCCCTTGGAGTGTGATGGAATCTGTCTTCTGAGCATCTGTGGTGTTTAATGCCCCTGTGCATCTGCTGCACACGAAAGCTATCTTCCCGATTAATCTTCTTTGATGTTGCTGCACTTCTTATGCGTCCATAGCTTACACTGGGTACATCTTATGGAGTGTCTCCTCCTTACTAAGCAGGCTTTGTAGAGTTACCAGTTTAGTCACTGGCAGCCCAACCATGTGACAGGTTATAGCTGTTACTGGTAGCACTACTTGCATGCATGTGCACACACACACACACACACACACACATACATGTGTATGTGAGTGTGTGTATCTAGTGTAAAATAAACCAAATTACATCTGGACTGAGGTTTTGTTCAATAGTCTTTCCTATCAGTATGGATAGTTGTGTGCTACTGTTTACAAAAATTAAATCTAATGACACTATAGGTGCCTCTTTTCACTTCTGTAGTCTATATTATCAACAGATCATGGAATGAAGAATTTTGAACTATTTCTGATGAAAATTTTCCAGAATTTGGTTATACTCCATTTAGTTATCAATAAATAATGTAAAATTGATTTCTCACCTGTGTTTCCACGTCCCAAAGCACTATCAAGGTGATTCAAAGCATCAAAGACCAACACACATTTTCTTCTCGTTCCAACTAGTTTCAACCATTTCGTTAAATTTTGAAGAATTGTTGCATCAGAAAATGGAATCTCAACTTCTAGTCCAAAAGAAGCTTTCAACTCTTCATATAATCTAAAATTAGAAATGATTTTGTTTGATACAAGTAAAAAAGCAGATAAAAAGAAGAGGGTTTTGGTGAAGATAGTGAAAAGGAAGAGATTTACATAGCTATATAAAAAAAAAACATATTTCCAGTGAGTCAACAGGTGTGTGTAAGGGAAGAGATACCACACTGATAATGTTGAGGGAGAGGGGGAGGAGGATTGGTACTTCTACATTCAGATGACACAATGGGGATAGGGCACAGAAACTTGTTGAAAGTTAATACAAGTATAAAATGTTTTATAGCTAATGATGAAGTTAATTAGTTCCAGTAATTATGAACTAATTAGAAATATCACATTTCAGATGTTTTGACTTTTCAAAGCAGGAAATTATCAGATTTACCTGTGAAACATTTTCAGGCTTGAACAACTTTCAGGTGAACTTCCAATGAAATGTAAAAAGAAGAATGTATCAGGTTCCTTCTGTTCGAGCCTGAAGCACCAGTTTGCTAGCAGAGAGGATTTACCACAACCTACAAATTAAAAGAAATATAACAAAGAAGCACATAAAGTATGGATTCGTATAACAAACTGAACAATCATATAAAATCTCATTTGCAACAACAAAAAGAAAAATGAAATTTATTAATTGTTCCTTGATTAGTGTTAAGGATGTTTTAGGAAAATATCTTAAGAGATTTTTGTAAAACTGAAGTAGGGAATAGAAATAACCATTTACATCTGATAGGAGGCATGGCTACATCGTTGGGAAGTTTGGTTTTAAATTCAGTCCTAAAGTGTAGCACCCTGGGCAAGTGTCTTTGATCACAGCCGCAGCTGAACAATGGCTTGTAACAGTGTACTAGCATACACAGGTTGTGAGTCAGTGACTCTCATTGATGCAGTTACCTCACCCAGCATATATTAAAGTTAACTGATTTTGTTGAAAAGTGAAATGAAAATGAAATAGAAGAATTATTTGCTGTTACCATTATGTATGTTATTAACTATGATAGGCTCAGTACACACACACACACTCTATATTTCTCTTTCCCCCTCCCCACACACACATGAATGCCCACATATACCATATTGGACCCTTTATCTGGCTTCCAGAAATCCAGGAACACTGTGCAATATACTGTATCTTGTATTGAGTAAACAGACTTTATTTTTGAAGTTGGTTGATTTGCAGATGATGGGTTAAAACTAGTTTTGTTCTTTACTTTTTTTTGTGCAATGATAAAGATCAAGCGTACTTTGTTTCAAATTGTTCTAATTTGTATTTGTACCTGTTAAATATAACCAGTTCTTTACTTTACTTTATTTAATTTTCATCCTATAAACATTATACTCCATACATAGTAGAGTATAATATAGTTTAAGAATTTTAAGAAGATTAATAAATATCAAATAGACCCTGCTTTAAAAATGTATTAATTTAAAAACAACTTGGCTTTTTTCTTCTCACACTTTATTTTATACTCTAAGTATATATTTAGATCAGGGGTAAATTACCCCAAGTCAGGTAAAAATGAAATTCTTAGGGGTTAATGAGGACTCATTGAATGTAAGCAAAATTATATAAAAAACATGTTCCTTGTTACAACAAAAAATTTTTCTTGTGGCTTAAGGAGGTAGTCAAAAAGTTGCTTCCTTTTGTGAACAAGGATCTTCCACTCCAATGAACATAGAAACAAAGCAAAGTAAATTATTGAACCCAAAGACTCTGTCCAAATTGCTCTGGCATCAAAATACCTCAATTTTGATGTAACAGCATCATTTCTTCAAAACCTGAAGTGAAAAGACTTCAAGAAAAAACTTTTTGTTTCATAATGAGAATATTAATTTGTTTTATTGCATTTGTTTTATGCATTTTATATTTATAATGGTATTCTCCGTATAAGTAGATTCAATAAACCTTTCAAATTCAATGAATCTATGATTTTCTTCCTTTCAAATCAAGAGGAGAACATCAGCATATTTTGGGGTAATTGGCTAAAAAAGTTCCCCAACCTCTGATTTAAACTGTCTCTAGAAAATCCAGGGCACTTCCAGGCCCAAACTTGCTGAATAATTGTTTTTATGTCAAATTATAATGAAAACAATGTTAAACTGAATAATTAGTCACCACTTTTTGTAGAGTACTTCTTTATTATACTTTTACAGTGACTTCAAAGTTTAATCTGTTAGCCTTCACCAGCGTGTACAGCTGGGATTATATGATGGTGCAAGAGAGTAGTGGACACCAAATAACCACTCAGTGAGACACAATCACTTTATTAAAACAAACTGGTCAATAGAAACATTGAACCAGATAGTGACCAGTACATAAAGGAATGAATCCATCCCCAGCATTAGTGGCCTGAAAGGTCACAAATACACAGAATGTGCAACAGGTGTGTGTCGGGAACAAGTCACTAGCTGGTATATATATGTATGTGTGCGTGTGGGCAGTGAATGTATACTTTTACTTTTACCACCTTTAGTTGAGCTAATTGTCCCCAGCACTTATTCTATCGGTCCCTATTGCTGAACCGCTAAGGGATGGGGATGTAAACATACCACCATCAGTTGTCAAGCAATGTTGGGGGGGGGGACAAACACAGACACACAAACATATTCATATATATATCGAAATCGAAATCGAAACCGAATTGAACCAGCCAGGATCCCTGGTCTGGTGGTACGTAAAAAGCACTATCCGACTCGTGGCCGATGCCAGCACCGCTTCGACTGGCTTCCGTGCCGGTGGCACGTAAAATACTCCAATCCGACCGTACGACAGGCACCCATGCCAACCCCCTTTGCTTGTGAAGACATGTTGGGGCAAGCGAAATCGAAATCGAATTGAACCAGCCAGGATCCCTGGTCTGGTGGTACGTAAAAAGCACTATCCGACTCGTGGCCGATGCCAGCACCGCCTCGACTGGCTTCCGTGCCGGTAGCACATAAAATACACCAATCCGACCGTGGCCGTTGCCAGCCTCACCTGGCACCTGTGCAGGTGGCACGTAAAAAGCACCCACTACACTCACGGAGTGGTTGGCGTTAGGAAGGGCATCCAGCTGTAGAAACATTGCCAGATTAGACTGGAGCCTGGTGCAGCCTTCTGGCTTCCCAGATCCCCGGTCGAACCGTCCAACCCATGCTAGCATGGAGAACGGACGTTAAATGATGATGATGATGATGATGATATATATATATATATATGGCGGGCTTCTTTCAGTTTCTGTCTACCAAATCCACTCACAAGGCTATGGTCGGCCCAAGGCTATAGCAGAAAACACTTGCCCAAGGTGCCACGCAGTGAGACTGAACCCGGAACCATATTGTTGGTAAGCAAGCTACTTACCACACAGCCACACCTTGTATATAATTTTATTGAGTAAGTTTATATTACTTAACACAAAATGATTTTCGATAGCCTTTAAATGGGAGATGTGTACAGATATATAGTTGCATTCTCTCTCCCCTCCCCTCTCTGCTCTCCATGTCTTTCTCTACCCTCTACCACTTTTCTCCCTCCTACTACTGACACATGACCTGTGGTCATTCTCTTTTTCTTTACATGCTGACCACCGAAGCGACTGGTCATATTTTCTCTCCCAATTTCAGTACATTTTGCTGTCTCTCTTTTGTCCTTCGTTTTTGTAATCCTTTAGGATATTTCTCCTGGTGTTAACCATATTTTTGTCTGCTAGCTGGCCTAAAAGTCATATTCTGTTTCTTTATTTCAGTTGGTTTCTATGTCCACATTTCATCTTGTTTCTTTTCGTCCTTGTCCTTCCACGAATCGTCTCATTTTGGATCAAATTTATTTCATGTTTGTATGTTCACTTTCTGCATTGCTTATTTCTTCACATTCTGTCATGTTTGGTCCCTTGGATTAAGTTTGTGATGACGGCTAAATAGATATCAACATGCATGAATCATAGAAAACCATCTCTATTTGTATTTAAATATTTGCAAAATAAGAAATAATGTCAAGTATATGTAGAAGTAGTAAAAAGTTTTCCTCCTTCTTACCAGACTCCCCAAGAATGACGATAGGGTTTTGTGAAGATTCCATAAAATCATCAATCTGTTTGAAATATGTTTCCCCTCCAACATAGACACGTCGTCTGACATCTGCAAATGCCTGGTGAGCTTGCCATCTTTGTTCTAGCACTGACAGTTCACTGCCTTGCGGGAAATCTTTCTCCAGACATTTAATAATGTCCTACAAAAGACAAAATAAGTTTATTATTGTTGTTGTTATCTCGAGGCTATGCCATGACTGAAAAGACCAAGGATCAAAGCCAATCCAACTTTGATTACCTTTGTTTGTTTGTTTTTTTAAATACATCTATGATGCACATTATCTAAAGAGGTATTTATTTTTAAAATGGTGTGTGTGTGTGTCTGTGTGTGTATAAGATTTGCAGGATCGAATAGAACCAAGGTATTTTAATAACAAAAGCACTACGGTACAGCTGAGGACAGCACACCAATGTACTAATAGTGTGTACAGACACTCACATGCTTACTGAAGCAGATATAGATTTGTCCTTCCAGTTATGTATGCATTTATGGCTATAGATCAATTCCACAACATATATACGTAAAGTCATACAGGAGTATTTTCTGGCAAGCAGTACAAAGTCCACTCTAGGCTCAAGATCTAAAGCAGGGAATGTTCTAAATGTGGTTAATAACACAGATGGATTGAGGTTCGCTACAGCTGTTTCAGACATGCTTTTCCTTCGTTTCTACTCAGGACACAATGCCCGAAAATTTTGGGGAAGGGCCAGTCGATTAGATCGACTCCAGTATGCAACTGATACTTAATTTATCAACCCCAAAAGGATGAAAGGCAAAGTCAAACTCTGTGGAATTTGAACACAGAACGTAAAGACAGACGAAATACCACAAAGCATTTCATGAAGCGTGCTAATGTTCCTGCCTGCTCACCACCTTAGACATGTTTTTTATTGATGAACAAATCATTTACGTCATGTAAAAAAATCCATTTTCTTCAGGTGGATTAAGAGTAAAATTTACCATTTGAGGTTTTTCACACAAATAGCATATAATGCCTATTGACTCTCTCTCATCTAGGTGCCAGTTGAGAGAATAAATAGGGAATGCTATTTTGATGTTTTGTAATTTTCTGTAGTTTCAAAGCATAAGCCTCTGCTTTTGGTAATCTACCTGACAAGTTCTTCTCTACAACTACCCAAATACAAATCTAAAGATTTATATTCACTAGGTACACAAACATTCACTCTTAGAAGTCTTCATGTTTTCCTATGTCCTGGGGTGCATATAGTCTCATAACATTTGCTTTGGCTGCAATCCACCATTTCCTTTTTTGTCAACCTATCCAAATTCATTATCTCTCCTTTGCTCTAATTCGAAATACTCACACGATATCAAATAACCAGTACAGCCTAGACTTTGATATGCACCTGACTAAAAGTTTGGGCCCTACACCACATTCCACTCTCCTCCTATATCCAGTCAGGTCAGACAAAGGGCATCAAAACAGAAGATAAGCTGGTGTGTGGAATAGGGGCCATATATAGTATTAATAAAATGCAGAAAACATATTTGGTATTTCATACTTTATAAAACCTTTTGTTTTTCTGACATTGCTTGAAACTGAAGCCATAATCTTGACAATGAACCGACCACTGGCTTCCTTGACCTTGATTAATGAAAAACGTTGTTTGTACTGTAGTTGTTACCTTTGCTAGTGATATTATTGCTGTTGTTGTCATTGTTGTGGTCACTGGAGCTGGCAATGTGGGTGTTGTCAATCCTGGAGTTGTCTACAGGGTTCTTTGGTTGTCTCCTTTGCTTTCTCTCTTTCTATTGCATCTCTATGGAAACAGCTGTTAGTATGTACCAAGTGTGTATTTGTATCTACCCATTTGTCTATGAAACAGAATGGCTTCAGCAACCTTTCTGTTTTCTCTTTATTTTCTCTTATTATTCTGTGCCCTGGGTTCCAACACTGCACTCTTGATAATTTGCAAAATGGCGATATGTATATTGAACAACTTATGCAAATAACTTGAAGATACCTAATGGAGAGACAACCATGCCCTGCATAGGTCTGAGTTGCCCTTTGGTAAAGCAATAACATCCATTCAGTCATCCTGCCAGGAATATGGCCAACTCATGGGACTGCAGCATGGGGAATTGTGAAAAAGTTCAGCTGAGCCAATTGTGCTTCTTACATTGATGTTGAGTGGCAGAATTCTGGAAGGTATGTTATGTATGTATTAAGAGAGTAACTCTGATGCATCTATAGGGGTGGTATTTAATAAAAGATCTGCTATGACACAAGCTCCCAAATCAAATTCACTGAGTATGATGAGTAATAGAATTGGATGGTGACAGAGAGTCATGGGAATCTGTGCAAACAACACAACCACACTGAGCAACTTAACACAACACCATATTTTTTCTTAAACATTGTGGAGTTCAATAAGATTTGTACTTTTCAACAATTATGTAATCTTGCCAGTTAACTTTTCAAAAGGCACACGTCTTATGAAGCATAGAATGCCAATCATATTTTCTGTATTTCATTTATTAATAATACATACATCTAATATAATAAATGTGAAAACTAATTTCTGTGTGTCAGAGTGTCACAATTAGATGCCCCCCTCTCTCACTATTCAATGACACTCCTACTATTCCTCATGATGGGGTGAGAGTAATAGTAGGCATAAACAGTGAAGGCAGTGGCAAAGACAAAGAGAGAGAAAGAAAGAAAAAAAAGAGAAAGAGAAACAAAAAGATTTAGTGAGAGTTGATGATATTTTTGTTAATAGTAATGTTGATGGTGGTAGTGGGAGTAATAATAAGAGAGAGAGGAAGAGGGACTGAAGTAACATACTGAATGAACACACACGTTTAACCTTTTTGTGATGGTAATGGGGTGAAAGTAGTAGTATGAGCTGTAGTTGTGATAGAGGTGGTGGTGGTGGTCAGAGATGATGGTGAAAGTAAGCAATGTGAAAGACAGTGGTGATGGTGGTGGAGGAGAAGGCTGTGAAGTCAAAGATATTGATGGTGGTGGTGTCAGAAGTCTGAATAGTGTGTGTATGGCAGTTGTGGTGGTGATGGTGGTGGTAATGTGATGGTGATGGTTGCAAATAATCACCGGAAAGAGAGAGAGAGAAAGAAAGAGGTTAGATCGAAAACAAAATTGTTCTGACCCCAGAATGGAAAGACAAAAAATGTTGTTTATCACAGCTTTGCAATAAGTTCCAAGTCAACAAATTCTATCATTGTTTTGATGAAAATTATTCATTGCTTGGAAAATATTGGTCAACTTTAATAAAATTTAATTTGTATTCAATGCATGAAGTGTCATTTTTGGGCCCAAGGCTCAATGAAGAGCCCTCCACAGGAGCTAGCTTAAAAGCTGCCCTTTAGGTGGCTTTTAAGTTACTACATAATACATACATACACACATACATATGAACATATATACATACATATGTACATATACACATATGTACATACATAGGTATGTTACGTATGTACATACATATGTACGTACATATGTATGCATGTATTATTAATACAATGTCCATATGCATACACACACACTACACACACACACACACACACACACATTCTTTCTTCTATTTTTAATTATTTGCAGTCTTCTTGAAAGGAAGGAAATCGTTTCTGACAAAGATATAAAACTTCATCATTGGAATATTTCAAAGTCTTGCATATTTTTAACATTTGCTTTACAGATTGCAGTTGTAATGTCAGCTGGTTGGTTTCTTTTTCTGCAAATCCTAGTTTTTCCAGATTGTCTCTTAGAAATTTACTCTCAATATCAAATGCACTAATTATTACTGGTATAAATGTGAATTTATAATCTGGCTGTAGAACCTGGAGTCTGTAGTTATCCTTCTTCACTTTGATTTTCAAAGAGATATTTTCAGCAGTAGGGAAGCTGACCTCTATCATAGTACAAACTATTAGTTTTGTTGTTTTTTTTTGACCCAAAGAATGATATCTGACTTGTTATGTCTGCACTTGACAGAAAATCTATGTGAATGTTCTGCCAATATTCCTTGTGCTTGTGGTTTGTGTATGAATTCAATAACAGCAGAGGTTCTCTATAGTTATCTCGGGACAGTATTTATTTTTTCCATGTAACATTATTGTATATTGTTTAAGGAACAGCATCATATTACATTGGGAAGGGACATTTTTAGGCAGCTGCTGATCATTTGTCTTCGACAAAAATGTGATATGGTCGACATTTTATGGTCTCTAAGAACTTCTCTGTCTCTTTTGCTTTGTAGCACTCTCTTACTCTCGGATTGCAAAAGCATATCCATTGAAGGGTGATGTGATTTAACAATCCTGAGTCCAAGAAAGGCTGAATTCATGTCAATTTTAATATCATCTTTCCAGGCAGTGAGCAGGCAGAATCATTAGCATGCCAAGTGAAATGCTTAATGGTAGCTTGTCTATTTTTACATTCTGAGTTCAAATTCTGCCAAGGATGACTTTTTTTTCATCCTTTCAGGATCAATAAAATAAATACCAGTTGAACACTGGGGTTGTTGCAATAGCCAAACCCTTTCTCCAAAATTGCTGACCTTGTGCCATAATTTGAAACCAATATTAGTATCATCTTCAAGGTTTTGGGAAACAGGCCTGTCAATAGCATTGGCATTTCATATTCAAGTCTTCCTTGAATAAGGTTAGTCCAGCTGTTTTGGGGTTGTAAGCAATATAGTGTTTCTTGAAGAACTCACTGCCAACATGTAGGATATTGTTCTTTTTGCACATACATATACATAAGTATGTATAGGCAAACTGGTATTGTCATTAATGCATTGGATAGAATGCCTTGTAGTATTTGTTCAGGACCATTTCATTCTGAGTTCAAACTTGGCTGAAGCCAACTTTCCTGTCTTCCTTCTGGATCTGATAAATACATTATTTTTCACCCACAAACATCTTTGATACAAAATATAGAGTTACAACAATAAAACCAAAAGAAATTCCTGGAAGAAATTTTGGGATAGGCTTTATTTCTGGTGCTAAGCCTGAAATTTGTGAGCAGAAAAATCTGTTATGTATATATCACTGTGATCACTGTGACCAACCAGGCTATCAGATGTTGCTACACATCGTTGGTCACAATGTGCTTTGCATTGTTTTAACCTTCAAATGATGCCATCCCACTGGCTAAGCGAGCAGGCCAACAAGAGAAAGTTGTAGCAAAAGGGTACAGCAGGGACGCCCCCCCCCCCTGTCAGAGCCTCGTGGAGCTTTAGGTGTTTTCACTCAATAAACACTCACAATGCCCGGTCTGGGAATTGAAACTGTGATCCTACAACCGCGAGTCTGCTGCCCTAACTACTGGGCCATTGCACTTCCATATTATGTATATATATGTATAGATAGATAGACAGACAGACAGACAGACAGACATATATACATATACACACACAAAATACTTATATGTGAGCATGTGTGTGTCTGCGAGAGAGGTTAAGAGAGAAGGACTATACATGTAACAACAATAATAAATAGTAGCAGCAGTGTTGGTGCTGTAGCCAGTGTTGTCACCAAATTCCCTGTCTCCTTCCTTAAATCTAATATACCTGCATCTACAGCAAATAAAGTTGTCACCCAGCTCAGTATGCACATTGCACCATTGGCCAATAGACACAGATCTTACCTTTTTCACAAATTCACAGACTTCACTTGTTGTTTTGTATTTCTTACTGTTTAAATCCTTGTTTGACAAAATCAAGTTCTTCAACGATTGTTGCCTTTCCTTGTGCCACTCTGACTCTGGCAGGTTTACCTGTAACATATGGAGTTGCTCATGATATATAAACATGTTACATAAACACTTCAAGCTGACCTCACACTTCTCCACACCAATGTATCGCACTACTCCACTCTGTCACATAAAGCAACACCTGATTATCCCTTCATCACAATCCACCATGTTTGAATTTAAAAAATGGGATTTCATGACTGGACATTTTTTGATGAGAAGTCTGCAGGAGCAGGGTTGGCCTGATAAAAAGAGCTAACAACACTGACCACAAAATATTAACATCACCATACCACAGACCATATCATCCTATATTCACTACACCACACAACATTCCTCCCATGCCAAACTACATCACATTACATCATTCTTCCTCACAACATGTAGTATCCCCATCGAAGCACTCCACCATATATTATATTGCTTTATCACACAAGAGTTTACCACACTTCACTTCATCATGCCACTTGCTCCCATACTCCAACATTTCACACTACAGCCCATACAATCCATATCACATAACACATAACAAACTGCAAAAGCACCAACTTTGTATTCTTCATTGTCGATTTGGTGAGTATCTGGTAGGTCCCTTAGATAGAAGAAACTCCGTTCCTTGGAGTTAATCACATCATTCAGAACAGCATGCTGAATTTCAAGCTGAAGAACAACAAGGGTAGAAATTCTATTCAGAACGAGGATTTGATTTGAATCTATTTTTGGATAAAATTCAAACCACATGATAAGAAACAACCTTCTCAACCACAGAGCCATACTTGTTCCCATACATACAAGCACGAATACATGTGCTATGCCTGTGATATAACAATGCTACAGTCATAATGAGCAATATGAAGTAAAACAATATCACCCTAGTATAAAATCCTTGTCTCTCTCCTAATCAGTACTCAGCCAATAACCAGTGAAGAACTTTCAATGAAACAGTGATAAAGAGTCAGTGACAATGAAAATATGTGTTAAATGACTGAGGTACTTCCTTCATTGACTCTCACTCAGCTATCATGACTTATGATGGTGTCAAACAGCATTAAAATGTGCAGCCTAAAGTTGTTTGCAAATATATTATTTTGATCCCAGAATAACACAGGCATACAAAACATAAATTAAAACTTATGTAAATTAAAATACCTATAAATAAAGCATAAAAACATAGTTCTATTTAATTGGATAAAATACTAATAAAGTAAAAGATGAAGAGACTAAGCAATCAATATTCAATCATATATCATTAAAAAAAAGAAAGAGTCAGATTTCACCCATCCATTTCCCTTAATAACTTTCAAAAAAAGACTGGAAATTGTGAAGGATGACTTCAGAATCTCCTGCAACTCTTCTGGACGATCCCCTTGTCTAAGCTGGTGAATGCTACCATAATCCTTGCCTTCAGTTCCTCTTTGGTGTTACAAGGAGTTTTGTTGGTCCCTCACACAACTGCAACCCAGATCAAGGAGGTTGCATTCTGGGGAGTTAGGTGGCCATATGTTAGGGGTGATGTTGTCACAGAAATTGTCTGACAGCCTTGACTGGGTTCTCCTGCTTGTATGGCATGGTGCAGAGACTTGTTGCCAGACATAGGGTCTTCCAGCTGCTACTCTCTTGACCCAGGGCAGCACTACCGCCTCCAGGCACTTGATGCAGGCTTCTGTGTGGGAAGATAAATGGAAGCATAACTTTGCCATCACTTGAGATCACTCCATACACCATGATGTTGACTGGATGTTTGATTTTCATCATTCTTGATACATGTTTTGGGGACACAGCAAGCCAGCAGTTGTTCTGTGTGTTCACCATTTGTTCATATTGGAGCTTCTGGTGCAAATTTCAAACAGTACAGCATGTCGTTTCCAAATTTCTGACAGAGTGATTTGTGTCATGGTTCTGATTTTCGCACAGACAGTACCCCATTGATCCTACTGTACTGTGTAGTCAACAAACTCAGAAACAAACAATGGGCATGCACAAAATGAAAAATATAAATTAGTGACAATTTACCCATTGCACCCTGTGTGTGTGTGTGTGTGTTATGAGTGTATAGTTCACAGATGAAATCCAGATATTCTCTACTTATATAAATATATATAAATTCATCATCTGAAAGTTTCCACCTTTTGCTTTCTCTCATTTTGCATGTATACATATATACATATTTTGTATTTGATATTCTTCATATATTTAATATGTTTGTTGTGCCTAATTTGTTTATATCCATAATTGCTTCATCATCATCATCATCATCGCTTAACATCCATTTTCCATGCTAGCATGGGTTGGATGGTTTGACCGGGGTCTGGGAAGCTAGGAGGTTGCACCAGGCTCCAGTCTGATCTGGATGCCCTTCCTAACGCCAACCACTCCGTGAGTGTAGTAGGTGCATTTTACATGCCACCGGCACAGGTGCTGTGCTTTTGTCTGTGTGTCCCCATCCCTTAATTGTGAACTAGCGCTGATTTATTTACATTATTTATATTTGACGGATATTTGTCCTCATCTTGTTTGTTGTTAACACAATGTTTTGGCTGATATACCCCCCAGCCTTCATCAGGTGTTTGAGGGAAATCTCGAACCTGGGTTCTCATTCCTAAGGTATTTTCTGAGTTTTATTCCAGGCAGTGACCTCATCATCATCATCATCATTTAACGTCCGTTTTCCGCACTAGCACGGGTTGGACGGTTCGACCGGGGTCTGGGAAGCCAGGGGCTGCTCCAGGCTCCAGTCTGATCTGGCAGAGTTTCTACGGCTGGATGCCCTTCCTAACGCCAACCACTCCGCGAGTGTAGTGGGTGCTTTTTACGTGCCACCGGCACAGGTGCCAGGGGGGGTCCGGCATTGGTCACGATCGGTTGGAGCTTTTAACGTGCCAGCGGCACGGAAGCCAGCCAAGGCGGCGCTGGCAACGTTCGGATGGTCTTGACCTGAATAATAATAATAATAAAATCGAAAAATACCTTAGGAATGAGAACCCAGGTTCGAAATTTCCCCAAGACACCTCATGAAGGCTAAAGGGTACATCAACCGAAACGTTGTTTTAACAACAAACAAGATGAGGACAAATATCCGTCAGTTGTAAATAATGTAGGGTTGATTTGTTTGACTAAACTCATCAAGGCAGTGTCCTAGCATGGTCCTGTGTAATGATTAAAACAAGTAACATATATATATATATATATATGTATATGTTATTCAACATGTTGGTCTAAAAACCAATCAAATATTGATTTACATATGATTGCCTAATGATTTGAGAGTCTCACATAACTTACTGTACGATGCTACATCATAATAAAATCTCCTGATGAAACATTGCAGTGAGACCATTGCCTATCATTTATTATTATTATTATTACATAAATGTGTGTGTCTGTTTGTATATGTTCTTCCTGGAGTCTATGGACCCATTAAACTGGTGTATACCTTAGTATACTGAGTGTGCATGACTTGTCCCTGAAGAGAACACTAGTGAGTTGCAGAATTAATTCCCCAGCATCTGCTGATCTCCATTTTGATTTCACTGGACTGAAATTACTTAGTCTGAGAATTGTACAATCAACCTAACAATCAGGAGTCCAATACTCGAACTGCAATGTCATCTACCTTCAGACAGGCACACATATATTGAAAGATGACAGAATGAGTGCATGGAATAAAAGTATCGTATAATATTTCATTCACCCATTCAGGTTCTGAGTTCAAATAGTGCCATTAACTTTGCCTTTCCTTTTGAAGGTGATAAAATAAATAATCAAAGTGGATATAATTGATTATACCCTAAAATAGATGCACCACAATCACATGACTTTCAGTAATTTTAAAGTATCTCAATATCCTCAATATTTGGCACATACGCAACACGCAAACACTCTTTACTAAATATTTACATCCTACCTGTGTTACACTGACTCCATAACGACACTCCTCCAACCATTTTAAATCACTGATATGCTCAATGGCATAATCAAAACTCTCATTAAGGACAATATCAGGTTTGTCTTCTCTCTGGCTCCAACCAAATTTTTCTCCCATTAAAGAAATGAAGTAAGGGCGACATCTCTCAATCTGGAAGAAAGACATTGATAAATATAGCATGCAAGATAAAAATCACATTCTTCCCACATATTTCTCTTTTTTCCTCATCCCCCTACTGTGCCTATAGTCTACCATTATTCTCCTCCTCACATTGTTATCACCATTTGCCTTTCCTTTTGGAGGCGATAAAATAAATAATGAAAGTGGATATTCAAGCCCATATTTTCATGCTTTGGAAATCTATGCATCAAATTTAAATAGATAATGTGGATACAGCTTGCTGGAGCCTTTCAAGCATTCCACTACATATTTTAATTGTGAAACATATCTATCAGTTAATACTGCTGCTATATAAACCAGAAGATTACAGAAAGCATAAAAGTACTCGTTTTATCATATGTCATAAAATTGTGAACATAATCTTAAGTCAACCACGGTAGTGGTTGAATATATTCTTAAGTCAACCATTGTGTCAATTGCAGCAGCTGCCAAGCTTCACCACTAATTCAGTTCCCAACTAAATTGCAGACTGTTAATAGTTTTAAAGAGGAGACTTCCTCAGCTAAACTTTGGCATAAATAGTTTGAGATTTGGTTCAATAGAAAAAAAGTTACATCAAAATATATCAGACCTCAAGTTGGGCAGTAAGGCAGATATTCATCTTCAATTAACATAAATTTTAAAAATAGAAAAATAGTTATGCACAAAATTTGATGTCAGTAAATGAGAAAGTAAGAAGTGATACCCCAAGCAATAAGAATAAAGAATATATTTCTAAAATGAGTGCTTACATTCTAAGACATCAAGCTTGCAGAAATGTTAATATGCCAGGAGAAATGCTTAGTGGTATTTCATCTGTCTTTATGTTTTGGGTTCAAATTTCACCAAGGTCGACTTTGTCTTTTATCCATTTTGGATCTATTCAGTTTAATGTTCAGATTATTTAATTAATTTTTTTTTTACTAAACACTTTGAAACTACTGATACTGATAGAATGTGTCACATGGAACAGGGTTTACTCTTAACATTTTTGACAAAATTTTGTATTTTAGAAGCAGTATTTCATCAGAAGTTACAGAGTGACAATGGACAAATTCGTGTTTGATAAGTGCCAATGCACAAAACTCTCAGCCTTTGACTTACTCTCTAACTTCTGCCGATGATATATATACATATTACATATATGTGTAAAAAAAAAATCTCATCACACAATCGAACCAATGAAAGAGCCTCTACCTGGTCGCTTGACATGCTAAAAATAGCAGCCAAAGTATCCCCTACCTAAATCACACGCTCATTATATGTAATGTCCTAGATTATCCCTAAAAACCGGTTTGCTGATGGCTGGAATGTCTTTGATGATAGGTTTGCAGTGTCACGGTTGATTTGAGACTAAATAACAACATTATGGTAAATTTCTATATTAACACCTGCACAATTTTCACCAAGAAAAGGAAACAAAAAATCTGATTTTTTGCATGGAATCAAGTACCCTGACCTTCTAATATGCTGCAATTCCCTTATTTTGGTTCAGAAAGAATAAGGTGGTGGAACCGCCCCACCTACCCAATCCTAGAATCATTGGAAATTTTTTTTTGTTGAATGAATTCCTGTGACATCCTAATATGGAAAAATTAGGTTACTTAAGGTGAGCCTAGTAACTGATGGTTTTGGGGTCTTGTTTGTAACTTTTGGTGAGCCATGGTGCAACCAACAACATGGTAAAAATTCCTGCCATTAATTTGACACATTATTAATTATCTTATAAGAGCAATGCCTGGAAAAATCATGGATTACATGAAAAAATGGAAGCATGAAAAGTAATATTCTTAAGATTATAAACCTGGAAAAGTACAGGACAAGTTATTACACCTGTAAAAGTACAGGACAAGTTTTATTTCTAGTTAAGAACAAGAAACTTTTTACTTAAAATATTGCAGCTATTGAAACTTATTTTATCATAGTTTACAAATAACACTATATTTATTCAAGTAGAATTTGGCTAATTTACTACCTTAAATACAGAAAAAAGTGACTAGTTAGACAAACTTACAAATTATCTGAACAGTTTTGTACAATAAATTTAAAAGATGAGAACTGTAAAGAGTAATAAATTAGAAGAACTGGCATTCTTTGCTGCAATATTTTAAGTAAAAAGTTTCCTATTCTTTACTTTACTAGAAATGATAGCTTGTTCTATACTTTTCCAGGTTTATAATCTTAAGAATATTAATTTTTATGCTTGCATTTTTCCATATAATATATATATATATATATATATATATATATAAATCAACTTGTGTGTCTGTGTGTTTAACTTCCTGGAACATCTCCTCCTAGCCAACAAATCGTAGAACCACCGAAAATGGGTCACTTAAAGTTTAGGCAAATGAAAATTGAACTGTGCTATTTCTGTTCCGAAATTTATCTCGCAAGTGCAAAAATCGATAATGTGTTTGTTTTGGCCTTATCCCATGAATTGAATAGTGAACTTTACTCAGTCAGCTGTTTGACATGAACCGTGTTCACTACGCGTGCAAGCATGCGTAAATTGCATGAAAAATAAAAAATCAAGATATAAAAACGAATCGCCGTAAACATTGTAGAAATTCGGCAAAGAAATGAATTTTCAGGATGTAGCCTGGAGGGTTTTTTCGTATTTATTGTTTGGACTTTGTGAACACATACCAATTGTTTTCATAACATTTTTAACACTTTGAATTAAATGTGACCATTTTGCGTTGAGTCTGCAGTTTGAATCACTTTAACCAAATTTTCGCAGGATGGATTTTTGATCATCACGATACATCGCCAATGACTCCCTGAAACTCTCCCCTGAAATCCCCGTTGAGAAATCTATATATATAAAACTCAACTTGTGTGTCTGTGTGTGTGTGTTTAACTTTTGGATCTACCAAGTTTCATTATTAAGGCTGGAAAGTAGTGTGTAGCAAATCTATATATATAAAGCTGATGTTGTCTGTGTGTGGCAGGTTTGCTAGCCTTCAACTAACACTATCTCCTTCAAGACCCTGCAGCGCAAGTTGACCGAAATTGAGAGTATGATAGAAGAAGGCTTGCTCTTCATTCTGTAGAAGATAAAATTCAAACTGGACCATGTTAACAGCAAAAATTATTTACATCAAAAAGGTGCTTTTTTTTCTATGAAAATCCCTATTTTTAACGATTTTTGACTGCTGTGTCACCATTTTCAGGGGTATTTCAACTGGAAAAATGTTCACTTGAAGAGAATAACAGGTTGCATAATGCAAAATTTTTACTTTTCAAAAATTCCAATTCTAAAGGGTCAAAACAAACCCAAGCAACACCGGGTGATACTGCTAGTATATATATATATATATATATATATATATATATATATATATATATATCCTAGCATTAAAGTCCCGTCGTAGCCGGGTCATAGTGCTAGTGCATGTATATATGTGTATATATATGTGTACATATTACATGTACATCTATATATATACATCTACACATAAAATACAAAATACAAAGTTATATCTTGATATCGCTAGTGATAACAATACTCAAAATATATAACAGACTGGAATTGTAAGCCCGTCTCTTGTAATTTCGATCAATTGTTTCTTGTCCTCCCTCTTGTATAGAAGTGTGGTTACAATCCAGCCTACCTCTACTTCTGGGGGTGGTGGGCATTTTAAATTTTTTTCCGGGATGTCCTACGTCCCAGATATAAAGGTAAAAATAAAATATTTCCACTTTGCAAGTTCGAGTCGAGTACTCCCTTGCACGCTCCGTTGACTCGAACCTTGCTTCTATTGTGGCGAATTTACCGCCTCTGATTAGATATCTTTCATAGTCGCACCAAGAGACTTTCCAAAGATGCTTTCCTCCATGTGTTCAAATCTTCTTTTTTCTCTACATTGTATACTTTATAGACAATAGTCTTTTCTTTAATTTAATTTTTTATTATCCATCTGGACTATTCCATTTCTGCACACTAATTTTATTTTTAATTTATTCCCATTCATGTGAAACCACTGTTTCAAGTTCAATTCATTGATGCAATTTTATACCAATTGCTATTTTTACTTATGTTATGTTACGATTATATTATACTTTAGTTTGATTTTAATTATTACTTACTACATATAATTCAATTGTTATTATTATTTTTATTGTTAAAGTGAAAGTATCTGACATAAAATAGAGAAATGTCTTTGTTTCACTTTTAACACGTAATACTGAAATAGTGGAGAAGATATGATATTGCTATGGGCTCGCTCTAGGCAAGAAGTTGAACATTTTTTTTGCCCATGAAACTACATGGACCCTAAGTAAGGCATGTGTAAAATTTGAATGAAATTGGTTGTGTAGTTCTCAAGTTTTAGGGAAACGCACAGACAGACACACATTCTCAGTTTTATATAAAGATATAGATATATGTATGTATATCATGCATACTCCCACATCCACACAGGCAATATATACATATGCATGCAGCATCCATAAACACATGCAACATGCATAGACAAACTTTCACCCACAAACATACACTACACACATGCACACACACACATGCACATGTGCACACACCACCTGAACGAACACGCATCAACTGCTACGCACAACACACACACACACACACATACGTTAGACTCACTTTCCCCCATTCACACACACACACACTCACTCACATCATTCTCAAGTGCACACACATGCTTGTGCACCTGAGTTTGTTGGGTCACCATTACCATTATTATTATTATTTCCAGTTCATTCAAGCTCTTTTTTCCAGTCATCTCACCATGTTGGACTCTACACAGTTTTTCTCTCTCCATTTTTTCCTCTCAATCCTTTCTGTCAAAGAACTTTGACTCAAAACATAAAAGACTTTTCCATTTTTCCCAAGTGTTCAACTAATACACCTGCTTGTTGTTCCTACAACTGTTTTCAAAAAAGAGAATTCACAAAAAAAAAGCCAAAAGACGAAGACAAGTGGTGCAGACAACAAACAGATGTATTAGTATAATGCTCAGGAAATGAAAAAGTCTTTAACGTTTTGAACCTATGGTCTTCCACAGAAAGGAACACAGAAAGAAACAAGGAGAGAAAATAAAGAATGTGTAGTGGCTAGCGATCTATCATGGTGAATGCCGGACATAAGGATCACACAGGAGAGCTAGGAAGAAAGGGAGATAATAAAGTAGTGGTGATCCCAAAACGAAGATGCGCATGCGTGTGTATAAGAGAGTATGCACATGTGGAAGAGGGCTGGTGACCTTGACGTGTGTGTGTATGTGTCGGTGTGTGGATGTGGGGCTGGGAAGTGGTCAGTGCTAGTGTGTGCGTGGTAATGTGAAGTGGTGTGTGGTAAGGTGGTGTAGTGGTGTATGGTGTGGTGTAATGGTGTTGGGAGGTGGGGAGACGAGAGTGGGGAAAGCAAGGGTGGGGTGTGGGTTAGGTTGAGGGTGTAGTAGAGTTGGGGTATGTGGGAGTGGGTGTAAGAGATGGAGTGGGGTGGGATGGAATGGATAGGGAAGGTGGGGTTGGATTGTGTAGGGGTGGGTTGGGTTACAAGAGGGGGTGACGATGAAGGAGAAGGGAGAAGGTGGGTAGGAGTGAAGAGAAGAGAGAAGGAAAGTAGGAGTGAAGAGAAGAAGTAGGAGTCAGAGCAAGAAACGAAAGGTGGGTGGGAGGAAGTAGGTGTGAGGAGGAGAGAGGAGAGGGGAGGACAGTTGAGCCCATGTGGTGCAAAGGAGCAAAGAGAGAAGATTAATCCCTGTTCACAGCACAAACAGGAGTCCAGATGGCCCCTGTGCAAGGACAATCCGAGCACAGAAATAGTGCGAGACCAGGTTGTCATTGCTGAGTCAGATGTCTCGGAGGTGTTTCATGAACTTGTCAGTCAAGCGATGTCCCATTTTCCTGATGTATAGAGAAGGGCAGAGAGAGCAGGAGATGCAGTAGATGACATTGGTAGAAGTGCAGTGTCGGTTGAAGGAGTCGGTGATGTAATAGGGTCGATGATGGGTGCCAGTGAGGAGGGTGGTGTTGGAGAGGTAGGGGCAAGTGCAGCAGCATGGGTGGGAGCAGGGGAGCGAGCCAGGTTGGAAGGTTGGGTTAGGGAAGAAGCTGTGGACCAAGAAGTCTCGTAGCTTGTGGGCTAGCTTGAAGGAGGGGAGGATTCAGTTAGGGAAGATGTGTGCAGTGGAGGGGTCGGACTGGAGTCGCTGGAAGGCTCAGAGAATGGTGCGTTGGAGAGGTGGGGTGGTAGGTGAGGGGAGATGGGAGATGGTAGGGTAGGTGCAAGGGGAGAGAGCAGAAGCATGATCCATGGAACGTGCTCTAGCAAGGGTAGTGTGGATAGTGGTGAGGGGATATCCATGCAGGATGAAGAGGCGAGCCCTGAGTTGAGACTAAGTTTCAAAGTCATGGTCATCACTACAGAGCCTGTGTAGACGAAGGAATTGGAAATAGATGGAAATCCTGGTGTGTTTAGGGTGGGAGGAGAAGTTGATGTATGAGTGTGAGTCTGTGTATTTGTAGTGGATGGAGGTGGTAAGAGTGGAGTGATGAATGCTGACCGAAATGTCAAGAAAGGAGACAGAGGTGTCAGAGATAGTGCAGGAGAAGTGGAGGGTGGGATGGAAAGATTTGACAAAAGAGAGGAAGGAGCCTAGATGTTCGTGGGAGAGTGAGGTTGCACCAATACAGTCATCAATATAACGGCCATATAGTTCGGGAGTGGGACCAGTGAAACTTGAGAATATTTGGGCCTCAACGTAGCCAACGAACAGGTTCACATAGTTGGGGCCTATTCTCATTCCTATGGCTGACAACTGCAGGAGAAATATGTAGCCAAAGATAAACCTTTGTACATGGCTTTTGCTGACTTGGAGAAAGCCTTTGGCAGGGTCCTCCCAATCCCTTAGCTGATGGCCAGTGCAGAAACTAGGGATAGACAAGTGGCTGGTAAGAGCTGTACAAGCCCTTTACAGGGATGCTGTCAGTAAGGTGAGGGTTGGCAATGAGTATAGTGAAGAATTCCAAGTAGAAATAGGGGTTCACCAAGGATCAGTCCTCAGCCCTCTCTAATTCATTATAGTCCTCCAGGCAATAACAGAGGAATTCAAGACAGGCTGCCCCTGGGATCTCCCCTATGCTTATAGCCGAGTCACTGCCAGAACTGGAGACAAAGTTTAGGGTCTGGAAGCAAAGTCTAGAATCAAATGGCCTAGCCAAAACCAAAGTCTTAGTAAGTAGGAAGGCTATCAAATCACAACCCACTTCATGTAGATGGCCCTGCTCAATCTGTAGAAAAGGTGTGGGTAGAAACTCCATATGATGTACCTGGTGTAAGCTATGGACTCATAAAGGGTGCAGCAACATCAAAGGAAGGTTAATCAGGAAAAAAATTTTTGTGTGTGGCAGAGGCACTGGGGCAATAAACACTGAAGAAGTACAGAAAACAGATTCCACCACATGCCAGGGGAAGAAACTAGAAGTAGTTAATAGCTTCTGCTACCTAGTTGACCAAGTCTGTAGTGAGGGTGGTTGCTCTGAGAGAGTAGTGACTAGAGTAGGAATAGCCTGGGCAAAGTTCAGGGAGCTCCTACCTCTGCTGGCAACTAAGGGCCTCTCACTCAGAGTGTAAGGTAGACTGTATGATTCATGTGTGTGACTTGCCATGCTACATGGCAGGAAAACATAGGCTGTGAATGCTGAGGATATGCGTAGGCTTGAAAGAAATGAAGCCAGTATAATCTACTGGGTGTATAATGTCTGTGTATACACAACCGAGTGTAAGCATCCTGCGAGAAAAGATTGACATAAGAAGCATCAGATGTGGTGTGGAAGAGAGACGACTGCACTGGAATGACCATGTGTTACATATGAATGAAGACAGCTGTGTGAGGAAGTGCCACTCCCTAACTGTAGAAGGAACCTGTAGAAGAGGTAGACTCAGGAAGACATGGGATGAGGTGGTGAAGCATGACCTTCAAACATTGGGCTTCACAGAGGCAATGACAGGAGACCAGGACCTTTGGAGATATGCTGTGATTGAGAAGACCCAGCAACTAAAGTGAGATGGCAACTATGCATGTCTGGCTCTATTAAGAATACTCTTGATGTGTTGGGCGATATGATATGCTCGAGAAAACTTGTTGAGTCAAGTAAAATAAATATCATAGCTGGGGCCGGTGCCTCCTGACTAGCTCCCATACCGGTGGCACATAAAAAGCACCATCTGAATGTGGTTGATGCCAGATTCGCCTGACTGGCTCCTGGACCAGTGGCATGTAAAAAGTACCAACCAATCGTGACCGATGCCAGTACCCCCTAACTGGTTCCTGTGCCAGTGGCACGTAAAAAGCACCATCCAAACATGCAAAGGCTTGAAAGAAAAGAAGCTACCATCCTCTGCAGGATATGCAATGAAGAAATAAAAAAAGTGATGGTGTAGACACACACATGTATACAACACTTAAATTCATATGCATACATGCATGCTTAGATGTACTTACATATATACACACACATTCATATACATACATAAATAAAGTATCAGCTTTGGTAGTAACCACAATGAAAGTTTCTGAAACAAATTTCCTCTAAGAGTTTCAACTTACTTCTTGAAGACAATTTGCAATAGTCTTTTCATGCTGATTCTGTTCTTGGCTTATTCCCCATCTTAGATCGACATAAGAGAAAAAAATTCTTCGATCCATACATTCTTGGTTGAGCTGGAAAACAGAATAAAGCATCATTTGCTTGGATTCTACCTTTTTGACAAAACTTTATATATTTTTTTATACATTTTCTTTTCATCTTATTTATGCACTTTTTTCTGAACTGTTTTCCATTCAGTGTAAACATCATCCGACTATTTTACGACACACACTTGTAATGTTCTTCGTTAGTCATTTTTGAGTTGCTTAAATGTAATTGAAAGTCTGAGGAGAAAATGTGGGGAGGACAGCATAAAAACATATGAATCCCACAGAATAAAATATTTAAGCTGATAGGTTTTTTTCTAAGGATGTAGGCAGGACTTGTCAGCACAATCTTTTGGATTTCTGTGAGAGATGGGTTTCCTGAGATGTTATCCAGCCATTTCTGACATCCATTTTTATCATACCGATGGCACCTACAACAGCAGGGATGGTTTTCTTTTTAAGATGCCACATCTTTTGTATTTCAGTTTCTAGCTTGTATTTATTGAGCTTGTCAAATTCTTACCAGTGGAGATTCAGATATTTATCAGTTTATAAGTATATTCTTTACTGTCTTTAATGATTATGTCTTGTCAATTATCCTGGCTCGTTCTGTGATGTTGAGAGGAATTTCCCAGAAAATTGTGACATTTTAGGTTGAGATGAAGTTCACATCAGTTAGGATGTATCAATTTGATAGTGCCTACATATTTTTCAGTGTAAATGCAACCCTACTATATTGTGGCAATCTTTATATTCATTTGGTGTTAGCACAGAATAGCCTGAAGCAAAATAATATATTGTTTCACTGAATTTTTGGCAGGATTATTTTGTGTAGAATGGCTTCATCATCTGCACCCATCTCTAAAATTATGAGTTGCTAGAGGATCTGACATGATCATATCTGTAAAGTTTATCCCAAACATACTTACAACACTACCAAGCCAGAACTTGTGGAAATTACTCATAATCCTCCAATAGAGACTACTAGAATATCATTTTTAATGCTCTGAATTACTTCCTGACCATTGTTGCTCAAATTCTCCACTAACCCTCTATAGCATGCAAGGGTTGACTTTCCATCAATCCCAGTGATTGGTACCAGGCAATATCCAAGATGCTAAATGACCAATCCTGGTTTGTGCTTGGTTGGTTTTAAGCTCCAGTTCAGACTGGGTTTTGGTCTTTAGAAGTAAGTGTTATAACTATTTGACACAGGAAAGTTAAGAGTTGGATATCCACTACACTATTCTAACCCTAACCCTACATTATTCCTTATTCTATACAACAGCTATCATGCAGTTTCTGTCAACCCAATTGTTTCCATAAAGTTTTGGTCATCTCATGGCTATGACAAAAGATGCCTGATTGAACATAGTATCATATAGTTGTGAAATGAACTTCTTCATTACGTAGTTAAGCCTGAAACATAATACATACATACATGCATACATTCCCATCAAAACTTCGACCAAGTTTAAATAAGCTATGACATCACTATCTGCATCCCAGACCATGTCATTCCATTTGCTATTGACCATAAAAGAAGGTAGAATAAAATTTTCGCAAAGAATTGGGTGCCATTTCTAGCAGATCCCATGAGTACATTGACTGTCCTTTGCTGACTAGTAGTAGGTGTAATAGTAAAATTACCTCTTGGAATGTCTTTTTGATTAATTCTTCTCTTTCCTTTGTGAAATCTTTGAAAGTACTTGACACAAACAGCCGAACCTCTCTTTGTTTCTTCACCTCATGGAATTTAAACTTTTCTTTCATTGCTTTCCATTTGATATTTCTATTTTCTTCCTCTTCTGTTTCTGAAACACAGAGATTGGAAAATCTTCCTTTACACTCTGTTCAAATAGTCAGTAGATTAAATATGCTCAATAGTCATGTACTGTACCCTTGGCTACAACACCTGCCTTCCATGCACCCATTCCACACAGTTGTAAATAAGAGCAATTATGTACAAGTACACTTTACTGCTTTACGCAACATAATGATTGCATTAGGTAAGTCTTTACTTGTTCACTTGGAGCAGATATGTCATTCTACTTACAGTAGACAACCTCAGAAATAAACCTTAAGCAAGATGAGCAAATGGGGAAAGCTGTACCTAGTCACCCAAGTTGCAAGCAATAGCAGTCAGACTATCTTAAATCACAAAATGCCATCTTGGAGGGAAGGTCACATTGAGCAATGTAGTCTTAGATAGAGAAAAATACAATGGGTGAAGTTTTGAATTCCTTTTATCATGGAGCTTTTCATTCAGTGTCAGCCTGAAGGTTAAACAATGACAACAACATTACACAACACAGATCGCTCGATTTGTTATCTCAACATCAGTTTTACAGTTTAGACAGGATACACTCCTTATACAAAATACACTGGTCTTCTTTTTACCTGAACCAACCTCAGATATTAACCTTAATCAGATCACTCACTGTATTGACTTCAGCTCCAGACCTGAGACTAAACACACCGCTCTAAACACCACATCAGTCTGCATCATCTGGGTGCATTAGACAACACACACCATTCTGCTGATCTCACTGACAACAGCTCTATATCTCTTTTGTATTTGTTTAATACTTCTCATCACTATGACATTTAAAGAAGAAACAGAGCCTTACCTCTACGTATATCCTTGACAAAGTTATCTACCATCAACTTATGATTGTCCTTCAACAGTTTAGCCAGTATTTTGTCCAGTTCTGATATCTGAAACTGACCATCGGTCAACCAGGAACTCTTAAAAATAAAATTTAAAAGAGAAGAAATTAAAGCAAAAAACAATCAGTTTTTTTCACTGTTTAAAAACATTATAAGAAATAATTTTAAACAATAATGACTACCATAACATTGCTGAACTTGTCAGAAATAGCAACCAATTCTCCTTCAAATCACACCTAACTCTTTAGAAAAGAAAGGATGTGTACATCAAGGAAATGGCTTGAGATATGCTATGCCTAGAAGTCAGGATGTCTGCTGCTAGAATACCTTCCATCATAAGTCTTCTTGAATGAAAATGATCTGAAGTGAATCAACAACAGCAATGGTAACAGACATACAGTATAGAAAATACATTATCTCCAGACACCCTCACAACATCACATATAATAAACACTGCATGTCAGAGGGTACAGAGCTAAATCTAGACAGAAATATATCTGTAGTTATTCATTACATATGTCCTACAACCACAATCCCAAACCACTAACAACACAAACCTCTTGCTCAAATATTGCCCTAACGTCTTAAAAGAATCAATGAAAGAAGATAAATGAATTCTGTATTTAATAGAAACAAAGACGAGATGGTCACAGCGTGAACATTTGAACAAAAACTAAGCAAGATCCAAATACACTTTGATTTTAACGAGTTCTTTTCAAAAACTTCTTTAAAAAGCAACAGAAAATCAAACAAAATGGCTGACGTACTCCCAAAACACATAGAACCTGAGAGAATCAGTGCACCACACATCTACAACTATTGTAAAATTTTCAAAATTTGGGTGCTGAGCAACAATCATAACAATGCTAAAGCCCAACAAAACTACAAATAAAGTTGTACCTTTCAATTCTCACCATAAAAAGCTATTGATTTAATGAACCCCCCCACACACACAGTTGTAAATTGCAACATTGATTCAAACTGCTCCACTCAGTTACCACATCACTCACAATCCTAACAAAGGAAATACATGACAGTTTCCACAGCAAAAATCTTTCCCATCTGCACCATTCTATCATCAACATAAGCGTTTTGCTCAATTTCTCACTTCTCACCCATATAATGATGCACCCATAATAACAATGTGATGATCCAACAATCTCTTCACAAACCAACAGGCAATATTCCAAATTAACTAACCAGCCAACACCTTCTGACTTCACTGCAAACTCAACTTGAACTAACACAACAAACTTCACTCTGACTGCTACTATTGCTAATCACTTGGTCCAGTCCATTTCTCACAAGGGGATATTGTTACTCTCATCACAACAATCTGTATCAACAATCTTCCTATCTACCACAAAAAACACAGACATTGCAATATGCAGATTATAAAACACTTGCATTTTCTGAACATACTAATGGCACAATGGCATAATTATGGATCTGAGGACAAGTTGAACATGGATGAAGAACTACATTGTTGAGATTAATGAACGAATTTGACGAAGATGAGAGGATGTCTTTTGTTAGTTCTGGTGTATTCAGCTTCAAACTGTTGTACACCATCATCAGTAACTCTTTGTTACATCCCTCGATTTGCAGTAAGTCCTTCGAGATCTTCAGCAGGCGTTGTACAGGAGTGAGGATGCACTCCAACTTGTCTTTCTAATACTTCTGAGGGCTACTACAGTGACAAGAGCTTTCTGTTAGCTCACTAGTACCACTTCATGATCATTGCTTCATCCTGATGGGATGAGCATGCCTGGAAATTTAAGTTTGCCTTTCCAAAGGATCTCAAAGATATGTTGCAGACAGCAAAGGCTTCCAGTGAAATGATTTGCTCTCTGTAAAGTGTCTACTTACCACATTCATATAACAGAATCATGAACTATTTGCCATCATCTCTAATAATACCTACTTTTATACAAACGATACCACTTTTCACTCTTTCATAGTTTTCTGTACCCAAGTATCATCTTCATGAAACGTAGACACTTCACTCTAAATCTGTACTGCTTTCGGGAACAAAGATCTCAGAACATTCTCTAATGGGGTCATGTCAATCTTGTTTTCTTCAGTATTACAGAGATATAATCTCTAGATATATCAAGCACACACCCTCGTAGTCCATATTAACATTAAAAAGCATGCAACTAGAACAGTGAGTCATAAGAAAGGTCCACACCAGGTTTATATCGTCATAGACATCATTTTCAGCTGGACGAGACTCGCGTTTCACTCTGACCATAGCAGCAGACATAAGTGTGCCATAGTGACCATCCCGGTATTTGTCATCTTTGCCTGAAATTAAAAAGAGGAGAGAAAAGCAAAGAAATGTGTTCATCATCATTATCTGTTTTCCATGCTGGCATGGGTTGGATGGTTTCACAGAAGTGGGCCAGTTGAAGAAATGTCCAGACTCCAATTGTCAGTTGTTGCATGATTTCCACAACTGGATGCCCTTCCTTTTTCCTAAACCCTTTACAGAATGTGTTGGGTGCTTTTTACATTCCACCAGCATAGATGCATTTATGCAACACTAGCATGAGTGCATTTTATGTGATATGGGCACCTGCCAAGGAGAAGAAGCCTGCGTGTATGGGTGATAGCAATTTTACTGAGCTTGATGAATCTTCTCAAGTCACCAGATATGAATCCTATTGATCACTTCTGGGACATAATGGATAGGAAACGCCATAAAAAGAGCAAGAATCTTCAAAGGCAGATCTTTTGAGATTACTGCATGAGACTTGGCAAAAAAATTCCCCAAGAGAATATTTATCATCTGATCAGTAACATGCCTAATAGGGTACTTGCATTGAAAAATGCAAAGGGCATGTCTGCTACATATTCAGATTATAACAATCAATAAATATAAATAATTTGAACGTATTATTTCAGATTTAAAGAAATTTTAATGATTATAAGGGTGTCTATTTACTTCTGTCATGTCTTGGACTTGGAGAAAGCCTTTGACAAGGTCCCCCAATCCCTTATCTGGTGGGCAATGCAGAAACTGGAGATTGACAAATGGTTAATAAGGGCTGTACAAGCCCTATACAGAGAGGCTGTTAATAAGGTTAGGATTGGTAATGAGTATAATGAAGAATTATGGGTAGAAGTAGGGGTCCATCAAGGTTCACACCTCAGTCCCCTTTATTGATCATAGTCCTCCAGGCAATAACAGAGGAGTTTAAGATGGGTTGCCCCTGGGAGCTCCTCTATGCTGATGACCTGGCCTTCATAGCAGAATCACTACCAGAACTAGAAAAGAAATTTCGGGTGTGGAAGCAAGGTTTAGAATCAAAAGGCCTTAGAGTCAATGTAGCAAAGACCAAAGTTCTAGTAAGCAGGAAGGCAAACTCATCACACACACCCTCAGGTAGGTGGCCCTGCTCAATCTGTAGAAAAGGTTTAGGTAGAAACTCCATAAGATGTACCCAGTGTAAGCTATGGACACATAATGGGTGCAGCATCATCAAAGGAAAATTAACCAAGAAGATAGCTTTCGTGTGCAGCAGATGCATAGGGGCAATAGACACCACAGATACTCAGAAAACAGATTCCATTACACTCCAGGGGGAGAAACTAGAAGTAGTTGATAGCTTCCGCTACCTAGGTGACCAATTTAGTAGTTGAGGTGGATGCTCAGAGAGTGTCACCACTAGAATAAGAATAGCCTGGGCAAAGTTTAGAAAGCTTCTACCCCTACTGGTGACAAAGGGTCTCTCGCTCAGAGTGAAAGGTAGAATGTACGACGCATCTGTGCGAACTGCCATGCTCCACGGCAGTGAAACATGGGCTGCGACTGTGGAGGACATGCATAGGCTTGAAAGAAATGAAGCTAGCATGATCAGCTGGATGTGTAATGTCAGTGTGCACACACGATAGTGTGTAAACGCCCTTAGAGAAATATTGGACATAAGAAGCATCGGATGTGGCGTGCAAGAGAGACGTTTGAGCTTGTATGGTCATATACTACAGATAGATGAGGAGAGATGTGTGAAGAAGTGCCACTCCCAAACAGTTGAAGGAATCCAGGGTAGAGGTAGACCCAGGAAGACATTACGCAAAAGAATTCTTATATACACACGCTGTCATATGACCAATGTGGAACCCCTTATTCACAAAATTACCGAGCCTGGAACTTAACTATGGTCTGTCTATAGCACTTATTCAGCATTAACTGACACCTTCGGGTCTCAATAACACCATTACCTCTTATATATATGTGTGTGTGTATATATGTATGTAGATATGTGTATATATATGTGTGTATATATATGTGTATATATGTGTATATATATGCGTATATGTATATATGTGTATATATATATATGAATACATATGTGTGTATATATATATATATGTATATATAAATCTGTATATATTTATGTATATATATATATGCATATATACATGTGTATATATATGTGTGTATATATGTGTATATATATATGTATATATATATAGATGTTATATATGTGTATATATATATGTATGTATATATATATAGATGTTATATATGTGTATATATATATGTATGTATATATATATAGATGTTATATATGTGTATATATATATGTATGTATATATTTATAGATGTTATATATGTGTATATATATATATGTATGTTATATATGTGTATATATATGTGTGTATATATATGTGTGTGTACATATATATATATATGTGTGTGTGAGGAGAATGAATGGGAGGAGGAGAGCCTGCCAAATGTTGACCCAGTAGAGGGACCAGCTACCCGAATAGACAGCTCCCTTGTAGTTAAGGCAATTAATGATATGAAACCAGGTAAAGCCCCCGGCCCAACAGGAATCACTGCTGAGTTGCTTAAAACAGCTGGCTATGTGGGCTATGGCCTAGTCACCCGCATTGTAAACCAGGTAGTTCATAATGGAGTCATACCCAATGACTGGCGTAGCAGCACCATAGTCAACTGCTACAAGGGTAAGGGTGATGCTCTAGATAGAAATAACTACAGGGGTATCAAACAGTTGGATCAGGTGATGAAGGTCACAGAGAGGGTCATAACCCATCTCATTAGGGAGAGAATTTGCTTAGATGAGATGCAGTTCGGTTTTGTGCCGGGTAGAAGCACCACTGATGCTATATTCCTGGTCCGACAACTGCAGGAGAAGTACCTAGCTAAAGATAAACCCCTCTACATAGCTTTTGTGGACTTGGAGAAAGCCTTTGACAGGGTTCCCCGTTCCCTTATCTGGTGGTCGATGCGGAAACTGGAGATTGACGAATGGCTAATAAGGGCTGTACAGGCTCTATACAGAGAGGCTGTCAGCAAGGTTAGGATTGGCAACGAATATAGTGAAGAATTCCGGGTAGAAGTAGGTGTGCACCAAGGCTCAGCCCTCAGTCCCCTTTTATTCATCATAGTCCTCCAGGCAATAACAGAGGAATTCAAAACAGGATGCCCCTGGGAGCTCCTCTATGCTGATGACCTGGCTCTCATAGCAGAATCACTTCCGGAACTAGAAAAGAAATTTCGGGTGTGGAAGCAAGGGTTAGAATCAAAGGGCCTTAGAGTAAATGTAGCAAAGACCAAAGTTATAGTAAGCAGAAAGGCAAACTCAGCACACACCCCCTCGGGCAGGTGGCCCTGCTCAATCTGTAGGCAAGGTGTAGGTAGAAACTCCATAAGATGCACCCAATGTAAGCTATGGACGCACAAGAGGTGCAGCAACATTAAAGGGAAATTAACAGATAAGATAGCTTTCATGTGCGGCAGATGCACAGGGACAATAGACACCACAGACACTCAGAAAACAGATTCCATCACACTCCAGGGAGAGAAACTAGAAGTAGTTGATAGTTTCCGCTACCTGGGTGACCAAGTTAGTAGTGGAGGTGGATGCACAGAGAGTATCACCACTAGAATACGAATAGCCTGGGCAAAGTTTAGAAAGCTCCTACCCCTACTGGCGACAAAGGGTCTCTCGCTCAGAGTGAAAGGTAGATTGTATGATGCATGTGTGCGAACTGCCATGCTTCACGGTAGTGAAACATGGGCTGTGACTGCAGAGGACATGCGTAGACTTGAAAGAAATGAAGCTAGCATGATCCGCTTGATGTGTAATGTCAGTGTGCACGCACGACAGAGTGTAAGCACCCTGAGAGAAATGCTGGGTATAAGAAGCATCAGATGTGGTGTGCAAGAGCGACGCTTGCGATGGTATGGTCATGTGCTGTGGATGGATGAGGAGAGATGTGCGAAGAAGTGCTACTCCCAAACAGTTGAAGGTATCAGGGGAAGAGGTAGACCCAGGAAGACATGGGATGAGGTAGTCAAGCATGACCTCAGAGCGATGGGCCTCACTGAGCAATGGCGAAGGACCGAGATCTCTGGAGAAATGTTGTGACTGCAAAGACCCGGGCTGCTTCCTGCATCAGTTCCGCATAGCCCCTGCCCATTCAAAGTACCCCGGATCCCAGAACGTCCCGCTGTGCTTGAGGAGACCTGTTGAGTCAAGTACATGAACATGAACGTCGAAATAAATATCAATGGAAATAGTAGTTGTGATGCCTGTGCCGGTGGCACATAAAAAGCACCATCCAAACGTGGCCGATGCCAGCACCGCCCCGACTGGCTCCTGTGCCGGTGGCACATAAAAAGACCATCCGAACGTTGCCAGCGCCGCCTTGGCTGGCTTCCGTGCTGCTGGCATGTTAAAAGCTCCAACTGATCGTGACCGATGCCAAACACCCCCTGGCACCTGTGCAGGTGGCACGTAAAAAGCACCCACTACACTCACGGAGTGGTTGGCGTTAGGAAGGGCATCCAGCCGTAGAAACTCTGCCAGATCAGACTGGAGCCTGGAGCAGCCCCTGGCTTCCCAGACCCCGGTCGAACCGTCCAACCCGTGCTAGCGTGGAAAACGGACGTTAAACGATGATGATGATGATGATATATATATATATGAGGCTGCACCAGACTCCAGTCTGATCTGGGAATATTTCTACAGCTGGATTTCCTTCGTAACACCACCCACTGTGTGTGCTTTTTATGTGCCACCTGCACAGGGGCCAGAGGGGGCTGGCATCAACCACCATCGGATGAAGATTTTGTACCTTTGCATTCCAATTAGAGAAACACTATAAATACTTTAGTTGATCAAAAATGAGACATTTTTATATTTGGTTCAGTTGATATAAGTAAATTGAAACCACTTTTCATATCCAGGTCTCTACGTCTTCACCAACACCAAACAATTATGAAAGGATATTGGAATCAACATAATTTAGCTAAATTAAATTTATTATTTGAAGAAATGTTTTCACTGATATAGCTGAAGAAAGTTGCACTGCAAATATTAGGTAACCTTTCTATTTCCAGAAGTATAAATGGAGATTTTACAAAAGACATCTCATAGTAAATAAAAATTAGTTTTGTAATTGAAATATATCTTGTAATCTTCAATAATGAAATTAACTTGAAAGTCAAAAGAACATTAAAATCAAAGAGATATTCACATCAGCAGGGCAGCTGACCGCTACAACAGTGCATATTTTTTCTTGTCAATCCTAAACAATGATATTCAGCCTGTTTTTGGCACTTAGTAGAAGTTTTAATGGGAATGTTCCACCAACATTCCTTGGGTTAGATATTTATGTATATTTCACTTAATGGGAATTGTTTTATTATGGTGGCCTAAGTCAACAGACAAGCAGGAAACTCCATACATCATTTATATTTAGATATTTCCAGCTTTGCCTCAACAAACAACAATTAATTCTTTGTCCTCTTCATATAATTATTTTAGTATTGGAAACATTTGTTATTGATTGGCTCCAAGTCAGCCCTGATCTTGCAGACCTAAGATCAAAGCTATCCCACACATAACTGACTCGTCTTTTTAAGGGTATAAAATACTTCCAGTTGTACCATTGTCACATACAATATGGTTTCTAGAAGATTTGGCTTCTATTTCTGGCATATTTAGCCACCACGTATAAGCTACCATATTAAATCATTATAATAGCCATTGGGCTAATTATACTATTCCACACTGTATTGTTCTTTCTAATTAGCTTTCAATAATCTCTGAAAGAGACCTATTTTAACTATAGTTTTTCATGCAGATAGCGCCCCTGAGTAATTAATAGATAAGTATTTACTGCTTCCTTGAGCAACATATCTTAACACTAAAACTTAAATATCACATTGACGTGTGTCAGAGAAAGAGAAATTTTAAATGTATGTCTCTTACCATATGATTCAATTGCAACACCTCGAACCCCAGGGCCATAGTCTGAAAATGTGACGCTTACTTCCTGCCACTCATTGTTTTTATAAATTTTTCCAATTTCTCCAGTTGTGAATTGTTTCATGATCTGAAAATATTGAAATATTTGACCTCAGAATTACAGGTACAGAATAGTAAGCCTAAAGTTGGCTTGCCCCATTAAGGAAGCCATTATGTAGTCACTTTATGTAGTCACCCTCAAATAATATCTTAATAAAAAGACATGAATAATGCATGAGATGGTCACGGTTGAGCCTTTCATAAAAGGTTTCTAAAGCAAGGTTGACCTGTATTTGAATAACAACAGCAACAACAAGAAAGGAAATATTAATGTATGCCCAGAAGCATTGCATGAATAAAAGATAGAAAGGCAATGATGAGTTACAATTTAACTCCTGAAAAGGGAAAAGAAATGAGAGAACCTATTTTGGAAAGGTTACCTTGTCGGTTATACCTAAGGATGTTGACCAGTTTAGAAACACAGATATACAAAATTTCAATAAATTTTTGTTTAATCAGTCAAATTAACAAATTATGTGTTGCTCTTGAGTACATGTTGATAGTAAATAAGAAGATTTCAAAAAAGGACAAACCGTTCCATTTTCATCCATTAAAGAAGCTGTCATGGAATAGAATCCTCCACCACACACTCCTTCTCGGTACCACTCAGAGACCTGTTGTTAGGGATAATAACAGTGTAAATTATTTACAGAGACACTGAATCTTAAATTACAATCTCACATAAACACCAGAAATTCCATCCTATGGACTAAAAAATTGGGGCTTTTTTGCTGTCCAAGGGGTGGATTGTTAGGATCATTAAGGGATTGGGCAATTCCTGTAGTTGGTTAAGGTTTTATCATATTAGATATTCATATCAGGCTTTCTGTTCAAGTTGATGTTTCGAGGCAATAATTATTACAACCTTCTTTCTCTCTAGTGATTGTATACAAAATAAAAGTTTGAGTTTGGGATATCATTTTTATTTCATAGTTAATAATTGTTTCAATTCCAAGAGGATTAATCTTGCATATTATTTGTAAACTTGTACATTATTAATGATCTAGTCATATACACAGTCTGTTTCCAATACATCGTTTTAATGAAACATTCTAAAAAAATAATTCCATGGATGCTGTGAAGATAAACTGCACAACATATATAACTTGATCATTAATTACATACAAGACTATAAAACATCATGCAAGATTAATCACCACAGAATTGTTGAAACAATTGTAAACTATGAAATACAAAATAATACTGCAAACTTCAATCTTCAATTTTTGTTTCTTATACTCTGTAATTTGTGGATTTTCTGCTTATTTGGAACTTTGGTTTTATAAAGGGATTTCCCCTTTGCAATTTACAGATAGACACTTTCAGTAGAAATGCTTCCCAAGGAAAATGCCTGGATTATCAGTTGACATAAAGTACCAGAAAAACTGCTGGACTTGACAAGTGATCAAATTCTTTTTAAGATGGTAGGGTCAATATGGCCATGACTGACAGCTAAAAGAATCCAAGTTAAATAAAAGAGAGAAAAGAAACAAAGAGGAGACATGCTGAAGTATTTACCTGGATGTCAGGTGATGTATCTAAATAGTCAACACAGAAGAATTCAGTGAGGTCTACTTCCTGTTGTTTGGTACATCTCATGTGGGACGTAATGAAAGCCCTTTTAGTGCCATAACCACTTTCATCTATTGTCCAGTCACCATAGGCATTCCAGTGTACCATACTGTTTTGCTGGCAATATAATACTTACAGGATAATAACAATTTTGCCACAGTGTAGATCACATAATTAAGCAGAGGATAATCAAAATTTTATTTCATGCTAAATTATATGGTAACCACTGGTTAAACCACATAGATTGTCTCCTATTGGTTCCCATCAGTTTTATAATGTATTAGAGCATAATTATCTTTAGTTAAGAAATAAAGGTTACTGTTTTGTATCCAGTCTAGTACTATGCACATATCCAAAAATAAGCATAAACCACTTGATAACTACATAGTTAGACAATGATTAAATACTGTTTTATATTTAGATGACCAGCAGTTTAACTTAAGAAATGCAAATGGTGGGGAAAGGACTACAAAACAAAAGAGGTCACATATTCAGCACAGTGCCATGCAAGCACTCTGAACTTGTTGAACCCACAACATTCAGAATTGTTGCTACAACTGAGAAAGCTGATGATCTAAAAGAAAATGTAAAGAATAGGAGATAGAATCTTCAACTTGTTTGCATATTTAATGACTGTTAAAATTAGGTCTTATATAACATATTTTCTATTTAAAAAATGGAGACAACAGAGCTTCATGGTTCATCTTGTCTCACATACTACTCACCAAAACTGCTAGAGTAGTGTCTGAAAAGAGACACCACTGGCAACTAACTGAGACATTTTTGATCACTGTTATCCTTGCTATTTTTTTTTTATACCTTTATCATTTACTTTGTAAACTAGCCATGGAGAACTGCTTGTTTTGTAATAACCAAACTCAATTTCTCTTTTCTGCATAAATATGCTCTCCTAAGGCAAGCTACTTACATTTCTTTAACACACACACACATAAACATTGATTTTGCAACTGAGTAGCAATGAACTTTTTTGGTGATTCATAAACAGACAATTTGATATTAATTACATATTTTTTGTTAGAGTGTGTAAATTTATCCTGCAGATATCATGTCCAAGTTTTACAAGTTAGTGAATGAACAAATTGCCAAATATATTTCATATCACTTTGACAGTCATTCATTGTAAAAATACATTTTATAATGTCAATAAGTGTGTATACAATTACAAAAGAATTCATCATCGGTTAGTCCACAAATGCCTTTGATTGGCCTCTTGCTCTCTTCCCCTTTACGCTTCTTGTTAGAATGGTTTAGGGTAGTGACTTGTGGCACATTGTCTGTAGACTTAATTCAAGTATCTATCTTATAGCCACTTGGACATTTGAGGTGAGGATCTTTTCCATACTTAGAACTGCTGCTTTGACATTATACACTGTTGCAATCATCTTCAAACAGCTGTTAATTCATTTCCAATTGAAAAAAGCTTTGCAATGGTGGAATACAAAAGAACTATTACAGCATTGTACTCAATTTTGTTCCCACGAACACTGCCCCAAACTGCTAAAACTACTCTTAAAGAAATATATTTTTGGATTATATATGGACAGCTCAACCTTTTAAACACATTGATTCTGACCACAAAGAAAGACAATAGGCATGTAGCTTACTTACAATTATAGAACAAGGAAAACACTGAATTATATCTCAAAAGACCTTACCAAGAAGACTTGGAGAAAATAGAGACAGCATCAAAAAGTGAAGAAAGATTTCAAAAGCTTTTGAGAAAAAGGGCTTTCATAAGTAGCTCTATGAACATAGAACTTAGGACAAGTTTAATTGGGTTAATTCTGCCAACATATCTGGAGGGAAACCGATAGTTGTTATCAAACAAATGATTTGAAAGCAAGTAGTAAACATTGAAAGCAAGTAGTAAACATTGATAAATTATTTAATAGGGTTGTTATTATGAAGAACTTTTTGGTTTCTGAGGCAGAAGTTTATGCAGCACAAAATTTTAAGTATGAGGAAAAGCGATAAAATTTGTTTTGCTTGTTTCAAAGAAAGACACATATTAGTAAAAAAAAGGTTTTGTTCTATAGTAGACTCATTTTCTTTTCTCGAATTTGTGCAATAGGTAAAGATTTCTGTAATAGATAAAGAGAGGTCTAAAGAGGTCATTATTGCAGAAGTTACTATCAAGGACTTTCTGATTATTAACATCTTAAGCTTTCATAAATTTTAGAGAAAATTGAAATTGACAAAGAATTTATTGTAATATTTTGAGATGGTAATTTTTCTTGCCAAATAAACATATGCAGTTTTCGTTTTTCACTTCAGATTTATCGTTGTTCTTATTTTAGGACATAAAATAAGAACAATTATAAATCTGAAGGGAAGAACTAATAAATAGTGTGTGTTTATTTTGCAAGGCAGAAGAAAAAGTGACTATCCAGAAATATTACAATATCTGTTTCAACACAAGATTTCACATCAGGAATCTTGCAAAACAAATATATGTGACAATGAACGTTTTAAGTGAAAAAGCTCTGATAATTGAATAGAATATTACTTAACAATAAGAACATGTCTAATTTGATTGACTTTTGAATACTACAATTCTACTTCATAATATTCTACATGCTTGTATTGTCCAGTAAACAATAGTTGCTTTGTACATATTTTTCCTTTCTGCCAACTTGGAAGAGGCTGCTTTGATATAAGTAGAAAATATGTAATTAAGTTAATATATTGGCAGTAACCCAAATCCACTTTAATACCCAACCCACACATTGTGGCTCATTAGAGCATGCATGATATTTCCATTGGTCACACTTATATACACAAATATAATACTGATATATACTCATCTAAGTACAAATGCATCCACATACATACCTACACATCCTCAAATGCTTACACACATGTAAAACTTATACAGACATTCATATAAATATTTATATCCACATATCAAATGACCCAAGAAGGTATGCCTATATGGTTGCTCAAACTATAAGAATTTACAACCAAATCCATCATATCACATCCTACTACCTTAAAGAAAAAGGATACATGGGCTAAAAGAAATCCTACAAACATTAACCGGGAAAAAATATGAAATGGTGATTACAGGAGCATCTTTGGTCATGAGTCGAGTGGATCAGTCTGGTGACCTGAGTCTAGATAATGTCAAGTTTAATACTGATTACTATACTATATATATCATATGATGCTCTAATTATACTATATCTGAATCTAACTTGAGTCACTTTGAACAGAACTAGAGTGAATGACCAATCTCTTACCTCTCCACTTGCATTTTGAAGTAGATTCTGTGACCAACCAACAATTTTGACTTCCTTTTTCAGTAAGCTATGTAGAATTGGTTTAAAAGATTCTACCAAGTACGAACTGTCTCGAAGCACCTGTTGTTTGTCTGGCAAGTGTTTCTTCATAAGAGTTGGGTTAAAAAGGACAAAAGCACAAAGAGCTGTATCTTTGGAACATATTCTCAAGTGGTGGTCAGTTATTGTTACATGTATGTCTGCTGTATGAGCATGACATCCAGGAGATATCTCATACTGTTGGTGAAACTGGGATTGAACCTGAAATAACAAAACAAGATCAGCATTTTAGTGGGTTCTGCTTTCTCTGTCAGATCTCAGTCATTACACTGTCCAAGCTGGAGCATTGTTGTTTTGAAGAGTTTAACTAAATATATCTATTCCAGTACGTTTTCTGGTACATTTTTAAAGTACATAAAGGAAATGTAATAATAAAGCAAAGGAACTTAACAATACAAGATATCTTATGTTCAAATCACTACTCTTTCCATCACCCATCACCCATATATAAATATATATATATATATATATATATATATATATATTGGCCTGCTTGCTTAGCCAGCGGGGTGGCGTCAATCGAAGGCTAAAACAATGTGAACGCATTGTGACCAGCGATGTGTAGCAACATTTGATGGTCTGGTCGGTCACGAAAGAAAGAATATATATATATATATACACACTTTATTCAAAGCAGCAGAAAATTCAACAAAGCATTTTTTACTTTTTGTCCTTTTGAAGTCAACAAAATATGCACCAGGGTCAATGTAATTAGCTGACCACCCCTGGTCTTGTGCAAAAATTTCAAACCATTCTTGTTCAACTATTTAACTAATCAACCAGTCAACTAATCGATTGTTTCACTCGTCTTTTGATGAATTAATCAATCAGTTGGTTTGTTCTGAAACTACAAATGGCCTTTAGCAATGACAAGGCATTCTGGCTTCAGATCTCTTCAATATATTTTGATACATTCACCAGTATTACCAGGAGTTTGCTTCACAGCTGCATGTTATTCCATGTTCAATGTCAATGTGTGGCCAGTTCAACATTTATCTTCTCCCATAGGCTTGATCAACACCTCCCATTTGAGTTTTGTAATAGCAGAAACTGCATGGAAGCCTCTTGGAAGTGTGTGTATGTATATATAAATATATGAAGACATGGGATGAAGTACTGAAGAATGTCCTCAGGATGCTGAACCTTCCAGGCGAGATGACAAAGGACGAAGATGCCTTGTGAGATGACAAAGGACCTGGTACCTTGCTGTATGCAAGAAAACCCATACTCCACTGCAGAAGTGCTAAGACTGATTCTTCTGGTGGTGCCATGTAGAAGTGCTTGTGGAGTATCATGTAAAAGCATCCATGTGACCCCACATAAATGCATCTCTGTGGTGCCATGCAAAAACGCACAGCACACTCTCTAAAGTGGTTGGCATTGTAAAGGACATCCAGCTGTAGAAACCATACCAAATAATACTGGAGTCTCGTGCAGCACTCTGGCTTGTCAGCTTTGCTCAAACCATCCAACCCATCCCAGCATGGACAACAGACGTTAAATGATGATGATATATATATATATATACATAACAAAATGATGGATGTGTGTCACTTCATCGCAGCTGTTTCCAGTGGATTTCTTTATTAGATTAAGGAGTACATTACATCATAACTAAAACAAATTACTTTCATCAGATAATACATAACATTTCAAAACAATATAAGAAGAGCACTTTAGCACAGTGGGACAGTTGAACTTGATTCCAGCTGAAGCTGCCTTGGAATGAGAGAAACAGCAAAGCTTGGATGGCATTAAGGGGACAATAGTGGACAGAGTGCTCAAAGGTTTTACAGCTACAGGGCAGTTAGTGGGCATGTTGGTGGCAGGAGAGAGTAAAAGAGCTAAGTAGTCTATTTCACTCTGTAAGATAATATCTGGGTTAACAATAGATGTATATCTCACTACCATTCATTCTATGAGATTTCATTTTATGACAGCTTTATTACACTTGGACCCCAGTTGGGGATGGAATTAAGATAACGGGTATATACAGCGATTAATAAGACTTTACCAAGAGCTTATTTAAAAGTGAATAGAAAACGAAGGAACTTAATTAGGGGTTCAGGGTTATAATTAGTGAGAGTGTTGACAATGACAAGAGTGGGAGATAATATTAACTAAACGGTATTGGTGAGATTATATAAATTATGAAAATATCATTATTGAAGTAATACTAATTCATTATCTTCCACTCTCATCATTGTCACCACTCTCTAGTATAACCCTGACCTCTTAATGTCATCCAAGTTTTGCTGCTTCCTTCATTTCAAGTCAGCTTCAACAGGAATCAAGTTTGACTGTCCCACTATGGTAAAGTGCTCTTCTTACATTGTTTTTAAATGTTATGTATCACCTGATGAAAGTGGTTTTTAAAGTTATACGGTAAAGTACTCATTAATCTATTAAAGAAACCCACTGGAAACAGCTGTATTGAAGTGACACATACCCACCGTTCAGTTATATATTTATTTGTTCATAATACTCCTAACTGTAATCCTGACCCATCCCATCGATATTCTATACCAAATAACATATGACTAATACAACATAAACTTTTGGATTAGCCCATAGGCTATTAAAATACTCACAAGGATTCAATTATTTGTGTACATAACCTGAATTTTTCACTGGATGTACTTCGGCACCCATGAGTTTTATTCAATTAAAGATGCTGTTTACCTGTTAATTCTGATCCTACATGTTGCCTATCATTTAAGTACCTCATTTCTTTGAATCATTCATATTGCGTGTATATATACATACATATATATATACCGGAGTAAACACATAAATGTGAAACAAGGTGGAAAAAAGAGTACTCAAATACCAGTGGTTGAGTAATATGCTTTATTTAAAGCAGCAGAAAATTCAACAAAACCTGTTACTCTGAGTTTCACGTTCCCGTTCGTCGGACAGTTTTTGCTAGAATAGAACTGATATGTCAATTCTATCAAGACTAATATAAACGCTACACCTTTAAAAATAGACTTGTTTGATTGGTCCTTTACAAATAACGGTCAATTTTCGAGCGATAAACAAAAATAAGCTCAAAAATATATATATATATATATATATATATATAAAATTATAAAATCCGAGGAAAAAACCTTACATCGAATCTTTGGTTAAAATACATATTATCATTAATAAAGGAAATATAATTAATACATGGAAATTGAAATTAAAATGTTAAAATGCATTAAAATATTACACAACAGTACATACTCATACTAAACTATACATATATACATCAACATACACAGATAGATGCATGCAGACCACATACATATACAGACATATAAATACAAAGCTAAAATATGCACACAAATGCATGTACACATATGAATACGCAATCTAGCTCGCATGCAAAATCACTGAATCCATATAGACTATAAGCTAAATTCATGGATGGGGAAGGGGCGTTCTTATTTACAACATAAAGCTAAAGACATAAGTAAGGGAGGGAGAGGGGGGCGTAAAGTTACAGGAGCCTTTATTCTTCATAGAATTCCCATTTATAGATGCAGGTTTATATAGGGATGACGGCCTTATAGCCACCCATAATTTAAACGGCCATGAATCAGATAGACTTAGGAAGGACCTTATTGCTTTCTTCCAAAGGATGGGCTTACGGGTTACAATAGATACTAACCTGAAAAGTGTAGATTTTTTAGATGTAAATTTTGATATAAGGTCAGATAGATTTAAACCTTACCGTAAGCCCAATGACAAGCTATCGTATATTAGCAAAGATTCGAACCATCCACCAGTTATCCTTAGGAACTTAGTCAGCAATGTAGGTAGAAGAATATCGTCAATTTCTTCAGATGAGGCAGCATTCCATAATGCTGCACCTTATTACGATAGCACATTAAGGAATAGTGGATTCTCTGAGAAGATCCAGTACAACCAGCTTAATGCTGGTAGTAATGCTGCGCACAGAACTAGGACCAGGAAAGTTTTGTGGTTCAACCTGGCTTTCAATTTGGCCGTAAAAACTAATATAGGTAAGGAATTCTTGAAATTAGTCTCTAAGCATTTTAAGCAGGACCATAAATTCTATAGAATATAGAAGAACCCTTAAGATTAGCTATTCTTGTTGCAGGAATTTCGCCTCTTACATTAGCCAGCATAATAGGAATCTGATTGATATTAAGCATGGTGCCGATCCCCTTAAGAAATGCAATTGTAAAGATGAATCCTCCTGTGGATTTCCTAATCATTTATTAAAGTACATACATATGCTAAGTAACTTTAGTAGAGTAACAATTCCACTAGCATCTATCTTGCAGAAATTGACCAATAGAATGTTTTAAGCTAAGTATTTGTTGCATTCAGTCTCAGCAGTGTGGGAGGTCTTGCAAGATTTAAAGGCATACTCTCTCTCTCTCTCTGACTATTTTATACTGAAAGGACATGAGATATGCAGGTAAAACTGTGATGGTGATCATGAGACAAAGTTTATAAACATGACAGAAGGAGCATGACACTTATGGCCTTGCATCTTAAGTGGAGAGTAAATGACATTCATGATGAGAAAAAGGCAGGTTACAATATCAGGGGTGATAATAATGATAATATTATAGCTATTTCTTACCTTCTGTGAAATATTTTCTCCATTGACAGTTATCCGGCCACAATTGACTACTAGGCAGTGCAACCGAAGAATAAAGTTGCCATTAGAAACATCATCAAACTGAAGAAGAAGATTAAAGCCACAACATCAACATTAATAATATTTGAGTGTCAAAATATAAGAGAATAGTTTACATCACACTTCATTTTTTATTTAAAATACAATCACAATCATAAAGTATGCCATATATGCATGTATATGTATACTAAGAGAGTAAGACACAAAGAAGATTATAAAAAGGAGAAAATGCACAATTCCTTTGGTATTGTAATTAATCAAATTATTACCTATCAGTTTCATTTCTAAAAAAGGATAAGCATCTTACTGTGCATATGTAATGACTTGACTGCTAGCCTTCTATTAAAGTGTGCCACACATTCATCACAATGATTATCATATTTTAGAAGTGAAACTTGTAGGCAATAAAGTCTGACTTCAAAACCCTGAACCTGATGGAGAAGATGACAAACGCCTGTGATCTCTGGTGATATCAGATTCTCTAAAAGAGCTGCCTTCACCAGTGAAGCTGAGTTCTGGAAGTATTATTTATTACATTTTTTCACCTGTGTTACTGTGACCCATTTTCTTCTCCCTCCCACTGGCTCTTGCAGACTACTAACCTACTCTCTTGTCCTCCTGCAGACAACTGTATCATCTTTACTTCTCCTACTGCTCACCCTTCTCTCTCTCTCTCTCCTGACTCATGGATCTTTGCTCATCTACCCGTCAACCCTATCTATTCTGGCAGTCTGCCTCCCCATCCCCTCATTCTCCTTTCTGTGCAATCATACAAACAGATTTTTCAACTCACCTCATGCCTTGTGGAGCAGTCTAGAAATTTCATTGTCATTATCTATTTCTTGCAGCTTAAAACAGTTCATTTTCTCTTTCTCTCTCCTTCCCCTAATAGATATGAGTAACAATGCAGATCCTTTACAAAAACTTGTACTGCCTCCTCCCACTTCTCATATTTCAATTTCCTTGTCCACTATCATGAAACTGACTCTCCACCTCCAGGCTTTGTAGTCCTGTAAACTGCATGGCAACCTCAAAATAGTACAGGTGGCACATAAAAGGCACCCAGTCTATGTTGTAAAGTGGTTGGCCTTAGTAAGGGCATTCAGCCATAGAAACCATGCCCAAACAAAAAACACTGGTACATAATGTAGTCCTTGGACACATTAGATCCTATCAAACTGTCCAACTTGTGCCAACATGGAACTTGGACATTAGATTATGATGACAAAAGGAATTATGCAGTTACTTTTCCTGTATCTAAAAAGTGATATGGAATATTTTTAACTGCTTGTTATAGAGTTTGACATCTAGATAACAATTATTTTCACGATAAAAAAAAACAACATTATATACTCAACATTATACACATAGATGTGCATGTTTGTATTTAATTAAGGTTATTTTAAAGCATGTTAAAGAATAACAACAGGACATTTATTGACTGTGTATTCAATACTGAGAGTAAAGCTAAATTTACATCAAAATTTGAGTATTTGGAATTAAAAATTATGCCATATGGCTAATTCAACTGCCTAGTGAAACTTTAAGGCCCCTAAACTTTGTACAATACTTTGTTCTAACCTGCCATCTTAACTGTATTTACTTTTGCAGTTATTTGAGAGATTTATCCCTGACTTTCTGTCCAACTTTTAAGGCCTTCTTCTTTGTTTGACCTATCTCTTTGAATTCCCTTAATAATTGACAGCCCTCTCCTCATAAAATCAATCACTCAATTACATTTCCTTAATTTCAAACACAGGAACAATGAATGAGATCAATGAACTGATTGCTTAAATTTGGGCTATGTGTACTATATATGCATGTTAATGCCACAGAAAAGCACCATTTACACTTGTGAAGCAGTTGGCATTAGGAAGGACAGCCTGATGTTGGTTGTATGGCAAAGCAGACATTGTAGGTCTGCATTGCTCTGTTGAAAAGTATCGAGTAATCCTTTAGTTTACTGTCAAATTGTTTCTATATATATACACAGGGTGGGCCAAAAGTAATGAAAAGGTATGAAATTTTGATTACTTTCCTTGTGATTTAGACATGAAAAATCACAGGTAAATCACAGGTTAATTGCATATATTGTAAATGATGCTAAGCTATTGGAAATTTAAAACAAAAAATTAAGAATTTATTAAATATTGAAACATCTTTGTGACTTTTAGACCATACTGCATAAACTGATATATATGCACACACACACATATATATATCAAACTTATAGACTATATATACGTGTGTGTGTGTGTGTGTGTGTGTGTGTATGCATAAGCATTGGGTACAAGAGGCATCTCAAATAAGAGAGATGTTTGCGCTGGTATGGTCATGTGATGCCTATGGATGAGGACAGCTGCATAAAGAAGTGCTGATTTCTAACTGTGGAGGGAACTTGTGGAAGAGGTAGGCCCAGGAAGACATGGAACGAGGTGGTGAAGCATGATTTTTGAATATGGGGTCTCACAGAAGTGATGAGAAGTGATCATGACCTTTGGCAATTTTCTATGCTAGAGAAGACTTGTCAAGTCAAGTGAAATCGTAGTTGTGGCCAGAGCCAGTGACATATAACTGTATCCATGCTGGTGACACATAAAAGCACCCATGCCAGTAACACAGAGGCACCCACTACACTCTCAAATTGGTCATCCAGCTGTAGAAACCAAGCCAAAATAAGACTGGAGCCTGGTGCAGCTCTCTGGTTTACCAGTTCAGTCAAGCAGTCTAACCCATGCTAGCATGGAAAGCAGACATTAAATTATGATGATAATGATGATGATATATATATACACACACACATACTGTATATATGACATCTTGTTCATCAGCAGCCTCAACATCAGGGCTTCGCGATGTAAGGTACAGAAAGTTATCTTCAGTTCCTGTGATTTGTTGTGTAACTGAAACATTTGTTTTGATACCTCCAAGACATTTCCATCGGCTTCCTGAAAATATCAAAGACATCAAAACATTTTTATGGATGATATTGAGCATTATTTGACAAGAATAAGAACAACCATAATGTAAAGTAGAAAAAAGGAACTCTGAGTACCATTGGAATGTTCCAATAAATAAGTAATTTTGTATGCACCAAGTCATATACACTCTCACAAGCAGACATAGATTTTAGGCAAAAAAAAGAAAAAAAAAAAGAAAGAAAGAAACATTATACAGCTTGCAAGTAATAAACATATTATAAATGATTTAGACACTGCAATAGATAGCTTATGTAATCTCCTGAAAGTAACAGAAACTCAACAGTACAATTGGTAAATATCAGGGGAGTATTCCCATTTAAATGTCTTCACAGCTAATTCACTTTTCAATGCAATAAACACTCAGCCGTTATTAGCTTTCATGCATATATGTTTCATTATCAACATTTAATCTCTGTTTTCCATGATGGCATGGACTGGAGAGTTCGACAGGATCCAATGAGCCACAAGATATTGTTGCATGCCAGTGTCAGCTTTGGCATGGTTTTTATGGCTAGATGCCTTTCCTAATGCCAGCCACTTGTATACTGGCTGCTTTTTTGGGGACACCAGCATTAGTGAGGTCACCAAGTAACTTAGAAGATGAGTAGAAGGGGAAAAAAAATCCATTTGACTGAATGGAGGATGTATTTGAGAGAGGGGGAGGGAATAGCTTTATGCTAAATATGATAGAAAGACAAGCACTGGTCTCTTGATACAAAAGAGGTACATGTCTACCCTGTATTATATAAGATTAAATAGCAATGGCTGGAAAGGAGATAGAAATTGTGGTGATGAGTTGGTAGAGCATCTCAAGATGCAAGAAGGTGCGGATAAGAGAGAATAGAATAGATCAGTGGGAGGATGAGTGGGTAATTTCATGAGAGCATGAGAGGAGGGTAACATACTTAGAAGTGAATGTAGTGAGTGATGAACAAAGATGGAGATACGATTGATAAGAAATGTCAGTATGGAGGGGGGTAAGGTGAAGTGAGAGAGATAGAAGTGGTTCAGGAAGTGATAGATGAGAAAGTTGGGGAATGATGTGCAAGGTGATGTATAGTGACATAGATGTACAGATGAGAGGTAGTTAAGGATGGCAATGGGGATGGGGGCATTGCTGGCAGACATGAGTGGTGCTAAAGACAAGGTATGTTAAGTGTTAGATGTTGCTCAGAGAATAGGGAGAGATAACTAAAGGCATTAAAAGTGGGTTATTGGTGAAAAAGAATCACGTGAAAAGGGATAAGAATGAGACAGATGTTAATAGGTAGTAATTTCAGGTGTGGAGGGAGATAATTGGTTGCTCAAAAACTGTGGGGTGATGTACCAATTCTGATCTCAAGTGATTACAGCTGCTGAGTAATGCTATACTTACAAGAGTGATGCAGACAATGTCAACTGGACAATGCATGACAGAGAAGACAGAGTAGAGTCTAGCATGTCTAGATATTTTCTTTGTGATAGACGGGTCTTCTTCAGTACATGAAATCACCAAGCATTTTGGTTCTTTTTCACCTCCTCCTTGAGACTCAGAATCTTGAAATCAATCTTGACTACTTTGTCTTGTATCTTCTTGAGTCTACCTTCCACAAGTTCCATCTGCTTTAAACAACCAGCACTTTCTAATCCTTAAACATCTCATGGTCAAGCCACGTCTTTATTCTTACATGCTACATCTGATTCCACCTAAATTTTTTCTGAGCACATTTACTCTTTGTCATAAATACACATAACATTACACATCTAACAGAGCATACTAGCTTCATTTCACTCTAATCAATGCACGTCCTGCCACATCTCACTCCCATTTGGCATGTATGTTTGTACATGAGCATCATACAATCAAATTTTTTCTCTGGGAGAGATTTTTTTGTTGCCAACAGAGGTAATAACTCTCCCAACTTACTCCATCCTATTCTTAACCTTGCAACTCTACTTTCAGAACATCCTCATCCACTGCTAAATAAGTCAACCATCTACAACCACTGGGGAGTCTCCTGGACATTCAAGAAAATCTATTTCTCTGTTAGCCTCCCTTTTATTCCACTACACCTATTGTTTGTCTTTTACTTGCACTAGATAAACTGTATGGAGTTTCTGCTGACATATCTAGCGGTTCTATTTACCTGTTTGGAATAGAGTACTTTTTGTTTTCCTCTTTACTAGAACTTTAGTCTTTGTAAGGTAATTTCAAAACTCTTTGATCCTAGGTTTCGCTTCCATGTCTGGAATTCCATTTCTTGTTCTACTACAGATGCTACTATGCGTATGAGGTCATCAACATCTAGTAGCATCTGACTTCGAATTCGTCTGCTATGACCTAGAGGGCTCTGATGAATAGGAAGGGACTAAGAACCAAGCTCTTATAAACTGCTTGTACTCTAAATTTCTCACTATTTATAACTAATTCTTATTGACAATACTACAGTAAATAGCTCTCACAAGCTATTCATCTACCCAGGATTCCTCAGAGACCACAAATCACAGAGGGAGGGACTCTGTTTAAAACTTTCTCCGGATCACCAATAACCAAGTACAGTGGTTTACTTTTAGCTAAGTACTTTTGCATTTCTCTGACTACAAAATTGGTATCAGTAGTACTTCTCTCTAGCACAAAACCATGCTGTATCTCATATAGTTTGATTTTGTTCCTAATTTTTTGAGCTATAACTAATTCAGTATCTTCCATGTCCTTGTCCCATAATTTGATTCCTCTGTAATTACTTCTATCTAATGCATCTCCTTTAATCTTGTAACAGCTAATTGTACCAGTCATTGGGTGTGGTACCTTCCTGTACACTTGATAAACTATTCAAGTGACTAGGTTATATTCTACTTCACCAGATACTTTAAGCATCTCAGCAGTGATTCTTGATTGACCACAGGTTTCCCTGCCCTCATATTTGTAATTACATTATCATACTGCTATCAACTAGGATAGCTGGCCCCATGTTGGAAAATTCTTTTTTCTCTTGTGATTTTTTCTGATGAATAGCTTTCCACCATTGCACTTCCATGCTTCTTTCTTATCAGCATTACTAAGTGCAAGTACACCATTAACCACCTATGCACACCGCTTTTCCACAAAATCTTAATTTTCTCTGATCCACTGTCTTGCAATCCAGAACATTTCATGTCTCTGATCCTCGTGTTGTAGAATATTTTTTGCTTCACCATTGCTATGTAAACGTTTTCCCTAGCTTCTCTTCTGACTGCCTGATATAATTTTCAGTCTTTCCAAGACAGTCTTTTTGCTTTTATATCTCTGTCTATTTCACTGATGACCCTTTGTTCTGGCCACATGATTCCTTTTTTGGCAAGTACTTTGCACCAGCCACAGATTTAGTCTATAGTTTGTCCTGTAGAAACTCCCAGTTGTCCTCTATGCTATATATCCCTAACACCACCTTAAATGCTTAAACAACAGTTAGAAATAATAGCTCACTGTCCTTCAAACTATATTATACTGTTCAAATAAAGAAAGTATACTTTAGATAATGTGACCCAAGATATATCTGACTATAAGTGAGAATGGTCATAGATCTTAGTTTTGTTGAAGGAGAGGTAATTTGAGACTAAACAACATTGACTTACCGAATATATAGGAATAAGAGTAGTTGGCAAACTGAGAGTGTTCGCTTACATAAACAATATTGTCAACCAGTGATTGGTAAGAAGGTCCTCCACAGTTAATGGCAACAACCACTCCAACTGGTTGTTTGATCAACTGACATGGTGATCCCTGAAGTTCAATTTCTACAGAGAAAAGAAATAAATTTTCCAGTAAACATTCCTCAGTATAATTTCAATAATGTCATTCTGTGTGTATTTTTAATAATGTCTATCTTGCTAAAACTTTCTATGTCCCCTCCAGTAAATATCCAATAATGTTGCATTATATACCAAGGGAATTCATTAATTATCCACTCTAAACTTTTATAAATCAAAACTAGTGATGATTTTTTTCTAAGAGGGTGTCACCTTTGTAACCAAAGTGATTTAAATGTCGCCGACATTTCAAAACAACTTTATTTGTACAAATCCGTGATTTAATTTGGATCCCATTTTTTCCAACCTTAACTGAAGATAAATCGTTTTTGGATTTGGTTTGCAAGATTCTTTATATGAGTTCGTGTGTTGAAGCATATTATGTTGTGTCTGGGGAGAGTCATTCTCTTTTAGTACCTTATTATTTAACACACTCACCGGTAAAATTTCCACTTTTTTCTTATTTTTATTTTCCTAAAATTTTCGTTGCGTCTTGCAACCTTTTCAATAGTCTTGACTCTGTCCGTTATTTACACTGTGTTCCTTTTTGTTTGTTTGTGCCCATGTGTGTGGGTCAGTGTGTGTGTGCCTATACATGTATACATGTACGTATGTATGTGTGTGTGTGTGTGTGTGTTTGCATGTGTATGTATGTATATATGTGTATGCATGCATATGTATGTATGTATGTATGTATGTGTGTGCAACTGTATGTACGTATCCTGCATATTTATGTGCTTGCCTGTCCGTGTTTGTGTATTTCCTGTGTATGTGTTTGTATGTGTATACACCTCTGTCTCCTTGTGTGTGCATATCTGTGTGTGTGTATGTTATGTAACTATGTACTATGTTTGTATGTATAGATGTGCATCTTTATATGTGTGGATCCGTGTCTCCATATGTGTCTGTTCTTGTAACCAATGTACCTATCCGTCTGTATGTTGATCTGTTTATTTACATATCTAAATGCTTACATACAGAAATAAAAAATATAAAAAATAAGAAATAAAACAGTTTACACAGGTAGAGTAGAATAGTTAGTGGACTGTTAGGTAGATAAATTTATGTATGTGTGTGTGTGTGTATGCCCCCCCCCCCTTTTTATCATCATAATTTTTTTTCTTATATTTTTTATTTCTTATTTTTTATATTTTTTATTTTTTATTTCTGTATGTGAATTCAAACTGACAGAAAAATAGATATGAATAGGCCAGATATTATATTGAAAGACTTCAGACAAAAATCATGCCTCCTCATTGATATGACTGTCCCAATCAACATAAATGTATCTGTCAAGATCTACCAAAAACTGAGCAACTATAAAGATCTTGAAATAGAAATTGGCAAAATGTGGAACCTGAAGACTAAAACAATACTTGTCATATGTGCTCTAGGAATCATAGCAAAAGGGGCTGATTGCTACCTAGCTCAGATACCAGGAAACCCCAAAATGGCAGAAATTCAAAAGATAGGGCTCATGGGAACTACCCATATCCTACGTAAAATACTTTCTATGTAATCTCAAGTTTTAAAACAAACTTATATTTTTCTTATGGTTTCTTAAACATTCTCTAGAACAACACTATGTACAAAACCAAATATATGGCACCCTAGGCATTAACACCAACATGAACTTCCAATTTTTTGTCTCTTGAGGTCTCTGGATGAGACTTGGAGCCAACTTGAACAAATGTAAAGCAAAAGTCAAACATAGAATAATAATGATGATGATAATGATAATAATAATAATGATGATAATAATAATAATAATATAATAATAATAATAATAAGAAGAAGAAGAAGAAGAAGAAGAAGAAGAAAAACAACAACAACATTTGAAGAAACTTACTTTGTGTTTGGTCAGTGATGAGATTAGCAAAAACTTGCACAAGATTCAGACCAAGCAGGATTTCATTTTCTGCCCACTGTCTGTTAAAGATCCAATTTGAGCCAGTTGCTACCAACTCTTCTGTTTGTATCTGTGCTACAATCAAACTATTCACTGAAATATATATGTCACATCTTCTGTTCAGAATGCCGTTGATTCTATCTTCTCCAAACTCCACACATCCCATAAACAAACCCTCATCACTACCACCAGTAACAACACAAATATCTTTTGATTGGAGTTCAGTCAAATTTGATGTCTCTTCTTCGATATTTGTTATCAGAGCAAATCTGGCTGGACCTGGTGGACCACACACCTGAAGAAATTTAGTGACTTTATCCACTTCAAATTTCCATTCACTGCGATGAATGCAACCCTCTCCAAAACTCTCAGACAAAAGTAACACCTGAGTGGTTCCTTTGGACAATGTTATTAAATATGCAGATGCTGAAGTTGCATCTTGCTGGCCACAAGAATGAGAACAGAGTGCAATTAAGGATGCATGAGGGAGACAGTATGAAAATTCAATCAGTTTGGAATGCAAAGAGCCATCATGGTTTGATACAAAAATGGTTTTTGCTTTCTTCTTATTGTTGTTAAGATTTTCTCGGTTATGATATAAACTATAAACAGAGTGTGCACAGCCTTTCACCAACAATTGACCACTTGAATTAACAGAAAACTCCCACTGATCTTCACCTTTAATAAATGACTTCTGAAATGTATTTCCTTTGTGCCCACTGCGGATGAGGTAACATGCACTGACAACTGTGTTTTCCTGAAGGGCACTGCAGATAATGAGGCTGCAGCCACTTCCATGAATCTTATCATAACAACCATTTACATTGAGTGGGCAATTAGTATATTCCTCACAATCATCACTTCCTTTAAACACCAAGCCATGTCCACAATGTCCGTTGACCTTCCAGTTTGACATTAGCATCACATGATTTGAGCCAGAAAAGCAGTCAACAATGAGTTCTCCATTCTCATTAGTTATAAAACTACTAGCTGGGATTAAATGACCTGTATTAGAGGTAAAAAAAAAAAAAGTATATGATACAATAATTGGCAATAATGATTAATTAATAGCTGTGATGACAACTACAACAATAACGAAGTAAAACAACATGATGACATCTTGGCCCTCAAGCTCTTTCACCATGTTTCACATCATTTTTTGAACCTAGCACATATATACTTCTTTGCATTTCTGAAATTACCTTTATTGTAAACTACTTTCACTCTGATTCAAAAGTAGAGTCAAGTAACCAAAATACTCTACATTGACTACAATTGTGCTAAGTTGTTTATAGGTCACACAAAAGCCCAAATTTATACCCAGTATGCTGAATTGAACAATCACTGAGCTAACATTTTTGTTAATAGTTTTAACCCAACACTGTAATTCCCTGCCACCATCAACTCCCTAGACATTTTGACCGTGTCAACTCCATCCATTGCATTCAATCTCACTTTATTATAAAACAACACATTTCCTTCCACATAATTTCTTCAGCCTTCTATTGAGCATAATCTTCTATTGAACTCAGACCACTCAATCAACTGCCTACTCATTCTACAATTCATCAATTTCTAACCCACAACCCAAACGTCAGCATCTATCTCTCTTACAAAAACTTTGAACCATTATAGTCTTTATGGCAATTAAACTCATTCAGTTCTTCTACAGATAAATTTGTGCCAAAACTTCACTATATTCCTTTTGTAATTATGTGGTTAATCATATTAAATAATAATATGTTTGTTAATTTATTAATTATTCAAACAATGTAATGTTAATTGTGATAATTACATAAATAACTAGCTGACATATCCAGTAATTTCCGAAAAAGTGGGGCTTATCCCTTGGTTTAGTTCTCTTAATTGTTTTGCTAATCCAATAACATAAATACAAAGTATGTAGCCCTTAAAATGGTTTTTATGCATTTACAGAGAATACCGAACTGTCTTTCACAGGATCTTGTTTTTAGGAATTCCGAATAAGTTATGAATAGGCAAATTGTGAAGTCAGTTATGTAATAACATGGAATTAGTTACCTGATAGTAAGAATTCAAATAAAGTAATCCCGTAAAGGTCTTTAATGTGTTCCCAGGGTATACAGAACTTAGGTGGAAATACTAATAAAGTATGTATACCAAAATCATGAAGCATGTTATGTAATAACAGGCTAATCAGATATGAGATAATAACAATTCAAAGTAAATAACTCTGAAAAGGGCTTTTGTGCATTCCCAGAGAATATAACCCTTAGGGGTGCTAGTGTTGAAATAGATTTACAACGAATGTAGAAACAGACTGACATTTAGTTTTACAGCAGACATACAAATAAATTTGCATAAAATAACACGTAGATTATCAATACATTTACAACACTTACAAATATTACAGTTAAATAATAAACACCTCATGGTTTGGTGAATTTTATTAAGTTTGCAGAGCTTCTTGATAAACAACATATTTGATCTTTCCTTGTGGGGCATAAATAAACAAATGATTAGGATTGCCGACTCTTGAGCATCTCACATAAAGTTGGCCATGGGGGAAAACTGGTTTGACAAGGTTCAGACCTACCACATTCAAGGACTGCCCCTGGGCCTTGTTAATGCTCATTGCAATGCTCAGTTTCAATGGGAATTGTACTGGAAAGGCATATCCAAGGGAATAAGTAGAATTCTAGGAATGAATGCAGGCTCACCGCTTGCTTTACCAGTCAAAGACTGTTGACATCATCTTCTTTATGCCAACAGTCATGTGCCATGGCAAAACTTTGGTGGATTGAGGTTTCGAAGCAGCATAATTAGTGCCCCAATGTTGAGGTGCAAGTTGTGAGATGGGAGGCCAGGTGGTGTTAGACTATTCAAAAGTTTAACTAGATAATTCACAGCTTCATCAATGTTGAGTACTGCATCAATGGAATTGTAGATGTGATACTCACCTGGCAACTGTTCCAGAAATTTAAAGCTCAAATCATCAACTGCCACAGTTTTTGGAGCTAAAATGGCACGGGTTTTCAGTCAGTTATGGTCTGTAAACTGATTCCTCAGGTTAAGAAACACCTTATTCATTAGTTCCTTTAAATCAGATACCATGTGTCCAAAAGGCAAGCTTACCCAGCCATCCTTTTCACCAACTGAAGTGCCATTACCAAAGTGCAATAGTTGCTTTGAAAAGATTCTGTCTGCATCATCACCACTGAGCTGCACTCTCATGTTGGTTGTGAGTCTCATCTTTCGCACACTGCTCCATAGGTAGGGACGACTTTATGCTGGCATTTACTTCATTAGATCTTGTCCCCTTTGGAACCACAGGAACGGTTTGCCTAAAGTCTCCAGCAAGCAAGATTGTGGAACCTCCCATGAGCCTGGTGTTCTGTTTCAGATCCTGAAGGGCCATGTCAAGAGCTTCAAAGGAAACTTTATGTCTCAAGGGAAATTTTGCTGCTTCATCCCAGATGATGAACCTGCAATCACTCAGAACTTTGCCTTTTATAGAACCACAACTGCATCGTCATTCATGGTATATTCGTGAATAAGTCACTAACCAAAGTAAGTGGATCTATTGTTTAGGAAAATACTATTTACTTGTTAAAGGGTTGTAGTTGATAAATTGCGAAAATAACTGTAGCAGTTCAAATACTAAAAAATAAACATAGCTTGGTTTCTACCAAATAATATAAGAAAAGGAATGGATTATTTCCCTTGGCTGTTAAAATAAAATACTTTAGTTATATATAAGGATCCTTTCCAGAGGCTGTGGCCATCCAATTATAGATTTTTATTAAACTTCAATGAGTTTAGTAACAAACTGGATGTTACTTTAGAATGTTTGTAAAGTTTCACGAAAATTTACTAATGGATGTATATGGCAACTTTGACACAAACAGACAACTTGCTTTTATATATGTATAAGATAAGATAACCTTAATTATGTACAGTTCTATATTTAAGAGATGAGGAATTATATACATTCGACAGATATTTGTCCTCATCTTGTTTTTTCAGCTGATATACCCTCCAGCCTTCTTCAGGTGTCTTGGGGAAATTTCAAACCTGGGTTCTCATTCCAAAGGTAATTTTTGAGGTTATTATTATTATTATTATTATTGTTGTTGTTATTGCTTAACAGATCATTATTTCTTTCTATGAAGAAATGATCAAGCTCAATAATGATCTGTTAAGCAACAACTACTCCAAAAGTATATTATCCATTCTAATTATGAAGAAGAGAGAGGATGAGGCCAATAAACTGTCCACAGTCTGTCTACCCTATGTGAATGGCCTCTCTGAAAAGATACAAAAGATATGTGGCCCATATGACATCAGGTCAGTATTCAAGAGTAATACAACACTTTGCAAATATCTCCTTCGAGTAAAACCACCAATAGAGGAGAATATGATTAAGAACTGCATGTACTCCATCCCATGCAGCTGTGGTAGGTTATACAAAGGCAAAATATGCCACCCCCTCAAAATAAGGGAAGACAAACATTGCAAAGTTGTGACACAAGGAGATATTCATAAATCGGGTATAGCTGATCATGTATGGGAAAATGGAGACCACCTCCCCCTTTGGGATGAAGTTAAAATAATAGACAGAGAACACCACTGGAAAATATGAAAGCTAAAAGAAGCAGCACATATGCTAGGACACAACAACCTCCTAAGCAGACTGAGTGCAGATATGAGCAGCATATGAGAACCAGTATTAAGGAAGGATTGAAAAATATTACATTTATAAGCCCTAAAATTCATTCCATAATTGCCCACAGCCTATGGCATAGTGGTTAAAAGCATGGGCTACTAACCTCAAGATTTCGAGTTTGATTCCAAGAAGTGACCTGAACAATAATAATAATAGTAATAATAACATGAATGAGAATGCAGGTTTGAAATTTCCCAAGACACCTGAAGAAGGCTGGAGGGTATATCAGCTGAAACGTGTTAACAACAAACAAGATGAGGACAAATATCCATCGAATGTAAGTAATGTACTTAATTATGTAGTTGATAATTATAGTGTTTGAAGTAAACTTACCTTGATAACTTTGAACTATTGAGACTACTGCAAAATGATTGCAATTGAAGCCAGAACGCAGCAGAAACATCTGTGCTGTGGTGTTGGACCCTTCTGAGCCATAAGCATTTGATATGAAGACAAGAGAGCAACAGCCACCATAATGGCTATTAATATTGAACTTCAATGGAGCATAGCAACGTATGGGCCATTTGCTTTGGGCTGATGACCACAGGCAGCTATATTGTACTAAAGATAGATAAAGAATAAATTACTAGGGGATGCCATCTACAAGAAAAATTATCAAGTTATATGTATAAAACACCATTAGTTATGCAGTAAGGAAAATATGATGTTAACTATCATCTAGTGATTAGAGAATCACTAATTAAGTGTACAATAGTCTATAAGAGTAGGCATGAAAAATGGTACATTTTACTTGACTGAAATAAATTGCTCAAATGCATCCACTCTTATTTTCCAGACATGCTATATATATATATATATATATATATATATACATATATATATATATGTATGTATGTATGTATGTATGTGTGTGTGTGTGGAGGCGCAATGGCCCAGTGGTTAGGGCAGCAGACTCGCGGTCGGAGGATCGCCGTTTCGATCCCCAGACCGGGCGTTGTGTGTGTTTATTGAGTGAAAACACCTAAAGCTCCACAAGGCTCTGGCAGGGGGTGGTGGCGATCCCTGCTGTACCCTTTTGCCACAACTTTCTCTCACTCTTTCTTCTGCTTGGCCTTCTCGCTTAGCCAGCGGGGTGGCGTCATTTGAAGGCTAGAACAATGTGAAGTGTATTGTGACCAGCGATGTGTAGCAACATCTGATAGCCTGGTCGGTCACGGTGATCACGGTAATATATATGTATATACATACAGACATACACACATTATCCAGTGTGTCCTGCTTTGTTTAAGATGGTAAAATATGATTTGTGAGAGATTGATTTGGCTGCAATTTCTAGCAGGTTAAGAATTGCATCGTTAGGCACATATTTTATAGGGGTCTTCTTCTTTTCACGAAGTGCATGCATCTAACACTGAGGAGCACCCATTTCGGCATTACATGAAAATCCCCAGTGCCTGTGCCACAGACATATAGACACCAGTGTTGGTGCCGTGTAGATAAGCACTCGTGCTGATGCCACATAAAAAGCACTTATATTGGTACCATGTAATTAAGCATTTATGCCAGTGTCACATAGCAAGTACCCATAACAGTGCACCCTGTAAAAAGCACCCCATAAAGTGCTTGACATTAGGAAGGGCATCCAGCCATAGAAACCATACAAAAACAGTGTGAAGCTCTCTAGCTAGCCAGCACCTGTCCAACCCTCCAATCCATATCAGCATGCAATATAGGCATTAAATGATTACCATGATGATGGTCTATAATCAAAGGGATTCCTGTGGTGATTATCTTATCTTTTATTCATTCATAGTGTATCTAGGACTACACTATCTAATATATTTGACATTATGATTATTGTTGAGGCCAGTTCCAATCCAGTGGACCTTATGAGCCAATAGATTAAGTTCCATTTTTATTCCAATAGTATATCAAAGACAACATTATCTAATGTCTAATATTGTAATTAGTATTGGGTGTTGTAATTGTTGTTGTTATTTAATCTTGCTTAACCCTGACACAGCCAAGCTGTGATCTAAGAGGTTCCTGCCTTATTTTTTAAAATTATATTTTGATGAAAGATATTTTGTAAACATTTCACAACCTCTGTTAAAGTACAGAGCACATGCAACTTTCTGTCTCTGTCAGATACTCAGGTAATTACAGAACATCAACAGTTTATTTCATCTGGTTTTAGAAGATGTAATGATGGCTAAATGTGCTCTGTAATGCAAACAGGTAACATAGCAACTAATAAATACTGAGTTCTTATCTTATCTGTGATACTGCTGTTCTTATCTCTGCCTCAAATAATTGTTTTTAATGTTAAAATATTCTGAAGTTGTAAATTGCTTAGTGCTTTGACTGTGGGAAGTACTTATGACAGATGATCATGGACAATAAGGAAGGAGGTCAGGTCACAAAATGCTAGGTCACACTAATCAGATGATGTGTCATCTGGTGTTATTTAGCTGTGTGTCAGCTCTGACTGAGCAAATATTTGATCAGAGTCATTCCAGCCATGAATGTTTCTAAGTCAGTAGTAACCTTCAATTGCATTGTCCAATATGTCTTTTCCTTTTCTGTCTGTGTTTAAATTTTATTAGTCAAACTCTAAATTCATATATTTATCATCTCTAATATTACATTAAAATCTTAGCCATTGATTCATTATTTTTGATTACCCAAGACATTTCTACTTACTGTTTTGCATTTGGTTAAATTCCATCTTAGAATTTTCTGGAAAAATGACCTTTGATGTTGACAAAATTTTCTTTTCTGGCTGATTAAAATTTTCTGCAATATTCAGAATATCTCCAGAAAGGGAGTCTGTAGAATGGGGAGAATCTAAAGGTTTTGTTCTTACATCAACAGCCAATGGATCCTGTAGTAGAAGTAAATGGAATGATAAATTTTGGTATGAAATGTTATGTTGTCAGACTATCAGACATTTTTCCATGGGAATTCTAATCAATATGATTATAAATTCCAAATTTTATTTAATTTGCTTTGCGGGAAGGACTGTTTCAACAAAGTTGCGTCTTGCCCTTGCCTTCAGAATGTGGAGTAGATGAAACAGGGACAACTGAAAAAGGGGAATATTCTTTATGTTGTATGTCATGTTTCTCTGTTTGTTTTTTTTTTGTTGTTCGAAAAAAATTTGTTTCTATGTTTTTGTTTTTATGTTTTCATTTCTCATTGTGTTCAACGTTTTTTTTTATGTCCTGTACCCATATATGCATGTATATATACATATATATGTAGGTATGTACATATATGTATATATGCATATATTTATATATTATTTATATTATCAAATGATCGAATGCCACGCATCCTTTTCCATGTACACATATATATACATATGTATACATATACATATATACACACACACACCTGTATATATAGGTGCAGGTGTGGCTGTGTAGTAAGAAACTTGGTTCCAAAACACATGGTCCTGGGTTCAGTCCCACTGTGTGATGACTTAGCATGTGTCTTCTGCTGTAGCCTCAGACCAGCCAATGCCTTGTCAGTAGATTTTATAGACAAAAACTGAAAGAAATCAATTATGTATATATATATATATATATATATATATGTGTGTGTGTGTGTGTGTATGTAAGTGTATGTGCATGTCATTGTGTCTGTGTTTGTCCCTCATCACTGCTTAACAACTGCTGTTGGTTTATTTACATCCCCATAGCTTACTGGTTTGACAAAAAGAAACTGATAGAATAAGTGCCAGGTTTATCAAGATAACAAAAGCACTAGGCAGTGTCTCATATTTTTGTTTGCCCATTCAATTGTATCTGTCAATCTATTTTTTTGTGTGTATATGTATATATATATATAATACACACACACACATATACATGGATGTATATGTACATATTCATATCTGTTATATAAAATTCAATGTCTTTATGTCTGTTACTTATACATTCGAAAACTGCTGCACCGATCCTAATGAAATTTGGAACCCAAAATCCAAGCCTAAGGAGAAGGGTAATGCTGTATCTTTCATACAATTTCATGGACCAAAATTACTGAATGGATCCTTATAATATTTGGAACTTAGATTCAATGCATAAGGGTGGTGAGATGGCTTAAAGGGGGGCAGAACCACACCATGAAAATTCATAAATTTTCGATGTTGATGAAATTCCAACCATGAGTAATTGGCACACATCAAGAAGTATTCCTAAAGTTCCCACTTCTCTTGATGATTCTAAGATCCCCTAATGGGGGCCTTAACTCCCAAATTTTAGTCACTTTTTATGATCCAAAATTAGGTCAAAAGTACTGAATAGATCTTTATGAAATTTGGAAATTATGTATGAAATTATGTATATTCTATGTATATTCTATGTATAAGGGCAGATGTTAATGCAGTATATTTTTGAAAGTGAGGGAGCATAAATGAGGACATAACGCCCACGAAAATTCGTAAACTTTTTCTGTTGATGAAATTTTAACCATAGATATTAGACACAAATGATGTAATATTTCTAAAATTTCAACTTAATGGGGACTTAACACCCACAATTTAGTCATTTCTTAAGCAAAGATTAATACAATTGTACTCTTGGAAGTTGTAGGGTCACCTGAGCATAAAAGATGAGCATTGTCATTCAATGGTACAACAGTGTAAGACTTTGCTTTGAGATATACTTAGATTGTGATTTCTGCAATGTCGTGCATAAATTGTCAAGTAAAGGAGAAGCATCTTTGCCTCCACTGATTCAGTTGCAATGTGTTGAGCAAAGTTATTTGGTTGCAGACCTCCTTTGAGTCTTTTTATTACCACTGGGTCACAGATAGTCCCCAGATGGTAACATTGATTTCAGGGCCTTCCCAGATGAGTTACTGGTCATTCTAAGAGATTTATAGATTGCAAACTTATTCTGTCCAGTTACCTATTGACATAGTGATCATTGGCAAACTCCAGAGGTAATATTTTCATTTCCCCTTAGTCCTCATGTCATACAGTTGTTAATGTTTATTTGAGTTGGGTCATGCCTTTCCAATTGCTATAGATCAGTAGTGCATCTTATGGCTGTGCCTGTCACTTGTAAGGTGAGGAATCCTACATTGGAGAGAATAGCTGACTGCTTATTGTGATCATTTGTCTTTTGGTTTCCTGTAGCTTTACTTTCTTTGACAAACCCATCTCATTTCGGAAGATCAGCAGAACTAATTTTACAGAGAATTTATGTCTTGAGTATGTACATGAGTGTTAGTTGAAAAAAACCTAGAGTTGAGTGGGGAAGACAACGTACTTTTGTTATCTGTATGTGTGTGTACTGATGTATGTGTGTGGTGTGTGTGGTGTGTGTGTGTGTGTGTGTGTGTGTGTGTGTGTGTGTGCACACGTGTGCGCACAGGTGCGTGTGTATCTGATGAACTTTTGAAGGCTTCATTACAGAAAGAAAAAGAAGAAAAAGTTAAGACAGGAAAGAAAGAACAGGGGTTTGTATTCTTAAAGTCAGTTGCTATGTAGCTGTTGAAGTTAAAGACAATTCAAGATGTCAGTTTTGTTTTAATCATTGTTTTGAAAGTGTCACGTTTTGTCTCATTATATACATATTAACATGTATGTAACTATACACATACATATTACACAAACATACACACAGATAATATATATATATATATATATATATATATTATATATATATATTACATCTATGCATGTGTGTGTGTGTATATATGTGTGTGTGTATGTATATATATATATAGATCATCATCATTTCTTGCGAGCTTACGCATATCCTCAGCAGTCATGGCCCATGTTTCACTACCATGTAGCATGGCTGTACGTACACATGCATCATACAGTCTGCCTTTTACTCTGAGCGAGAGGCCTTTTGTCACCAGCAGGGGTAAGAGCTCTCTAAACTTTGCCCAGGCTATTCTTACTTTAGCAGTTACACTTTAGCACACCCACACCCGCTGCTGACTTGGTCTCCTAGGTAGCGGAAGCTATCAACTACTTCTAGTTTGTCTCCCTGGAACGTGGTAGAAGTTGGTCTCTGCACATTTCCAGTGTTTATTTCTCCTGAGCATCTGCCACATACGAAAACTATCTTCCCAGTTAGCCTACCTTTGACATTGCTGCACCTCTTATGTGTCCATAGCTTACACTTGGTGCACCTTATAGAGTTTCTACCTACACCTTTTTACAGATCGAGCAGGGCCATCTACCTGAAGTCGTTTGTGTTGGTCCACCTTCCTACTTATTAGGACTTTGGGTTTAGCTACGTTGATTCTAAGGCCCTTCGATTCTATTCCTGTTTCCACACCTGAAACTTCTCCTCCAGTTCTGATAGTGACTCAGCAATTAGAGCAAGGTCATCAGAATAGAGGAGCTCCCAGGGGCATCCTGTCTTGAAATTCTTCCGTTATTGCCTGGAGGACTATGATAAATAAAGGGGGCTGAGGACTGACCTTGGTGGACCCCAACCTCTACCCGGAATTCTTCACTGTACTCGTTGCCAACCCTCACCTTACTAGCAGCGTCTCTATACATATAT
>NC_043010.1:55732956-55745456 GCF_006345805.1 Octopus sinensis | reverse complement strand
ATGAGTGCGCGCGAGAGAGAAGTGAAGTTAGTTGATGATGTACGTCTTAAAGCAAAGTCGTTGATTTATTAGGTATCATGTGTATATATTTGAAAACTGATAGTGAGTTCCCATTTGAGCAGGAGACGAGAGAACAGTGAAGCGCTGCACTAGATTACGCTGAACACAAAGGGATCCAATTTTTGGAAATAGTGAACAGCGGGAAAATACTTACTTGGACGGATGTCGCTAAGTTGTGGGATAAAACTTTGAGACGAGTGTGTCGACCAATCAGTCTGATATATTGAGCTGCAGAAGTACTTAAAGCAGACGATAAGATTGGTAGAAGTGCAAATGAAGGAACTTTCTATTTGGAATGAATGGTTGGTGGTGAAGAAGAAGATAAGGTGTCACTGCAAGGGAAAGTGAAAAAAAATTATAGTAGGGTACGACGGATGGGAAGTACTCGCTGACGTGTATGCAACGTAGGTTACAAGAAACGTAAAGGGGATGAAGGATGGGGTTCTAGAAAGTGGGGGAATTCGTGGGTTCATATTAGAGGTTCAGAAATATGCATATGTTATGATCTTTATTGTTATATCTTCTCATTTATTACAATCTTCATCACGACATTAATATATTGACAAAGATTTAAGTCAAAATTTACAATTTTGAGATTGCAGTTGTTCAATCAACTGAACTGTGAAGCTTATCGGATTCGCATATAAGTGGCTGAGTATTCCAGAAACACGTGTACTAATCCCCCTTTAGCATTCAGGTTACTCAAATCTAATGCTTATTTATTCGCATTATTTTGAATTAATCATGCATCCTTTTGTAGCTTCATGTTTTCGATGATTTTGTTAATTTAGAATGATATTGTAAGGGTGGATGGGAGAGGCTGGATCTACCTGGTTTGAACATAAAACGCGTAGAACATGGTCAGTTTAATGTTAAAGTGGACCGACCGAGTGGTATGGAGGTGGGGCGGAGTATATAGAGGGAAATGAAGGCAGTTGTTGGTGGGAAGGGCGCGTGTGATGAGGGTGAAGATATAGTCAAAATAACGGCTGCGTCATCTATCTATCTATCTATCTATCTATCTATCTATCTATCTATCTATCTATCTATCTATCTATCTATCTATCTATCTATCTATCTATCTATCTATCTAACTAGAGCCTAACTAGGGTGGTTGATATCCGTTTCAACTGAAGTGTTGGGCTCTATATTGAGAATTTATTTCGAAATCCTTGTCGCCACTACTGAGATGGCCATGGTGAAGAAATTGACAGTAGGGTGTGGAGGTGATGAAGCCGAGGTAGAAGTGGGAGCCGTAAGATTTAGAAGTTGGGTGTGGTGAAGCTGAGGAAGGGGATGATCAATAGTAAAAGAAATATTAAGGAAGTTAACAGTGGTGCCAAAAATAAAGGAATTCAAAAGCTGATGAAAACAAATTGATGAAGAAGATTGGTGTTCAAATGGTAACGAGAGAGAGAGAGAGCGATTGTGGCTTAGTGGAAATACTTATTAATCAGAATGCGGTAGATTTTAAAACTATGTCAGTCCACCAAGGGTTAAATTAGAAAACATTGAGACGATCACGAACGGGTCAATAAATATATAGGGCGTCCATAAGTTACCTTTAGAAATTGAAATATTCAGGAAAGAGTGTTTATTGGAAAACATTGACAAACGAATTCTATTTTGTATGGGGAGAGTCATTTTCTTTTTGTGCCTTATTATGTAACACACTCACCGGTTAAAATTTCTACATTTTCCTTATTTTTATTGTCCTAAAATTTTCGTTGCTTCTTGCAACCTTTTCATAATAAGGCACAACAAGAAAATGACTCTCCCCAAACACAGTAGAATATGCTCCAACACACGAACTCATATAAAGAATCTTGCAAACCAAATCCAAAAACGAAATATTGACAAACGAAGTTATATTAAAAAAATATCACTTCTAGGCGTAGGAGTAGTTGTGAGGCAAGTAGCTTGCTTACCAACCACATGGTTCCGGGTTCAGTCCCACTGCGTGGCACCTTGGGCAAGTGTCTTCTACTACAGCCTCGGGCCGATTAAAGCCTTGTGAGTGGATTTCGTAGATGGAAACTGAAAGAAGCCCGTCGTATATATGTGTGTGTGTTTGTGTTTGTTTGTTTGTTTGTTTGTGTGTCTGTGTTTGTCCCCTCAACATCGCTTGACAACCAATGGTGGTGTGTTTACGTCCGCGTAACCTAGCGGTTCGGCAAGAGAGACCGATAGAATAAGTACTAGGCTTACAAAGAATGAGTCCTGGGGGTCGATTTGCTCGACTAAAAAAAAGCCGGTGCTCCAGCATGGCCACAGTCAAATGACTGAAACAAGTAAAAGAGAGTAAAGAGTAAAGAGATCGTTTCTACCTGAGCTTCTTCGAATCTCACCTTTAGTAGATACAGAAAATAGTGGACGACGTAAATATAATTTATGAACACCCCGTAAATACACGCGGGAGAAGAAAGGTAGCGGAGGAAAACGTAGATGAAATTTATAGAAAGAAGCAATTGATTAATAGAAAAACAAACATCGCCTATATAAAAAAGAAAGGGTGAAAAATAACACAGGCTGAATGAATTATTTATAATCTCTAAGAACAGAAGATTTGAAATGAATGAAAAATATAACAATGAAAAACGCTGGTGGTGTTTGTTGTATAGAAAATAAAACATAAGCAGAATGGCTAATTTGAGTTAAAACTGCCAAGGGAGCAATCGGACTTGTTAATTCAATAGAAAGAGCTACGTTGAAACTGTTGATTGTGGTTTTGTATTTTTTACTTTTTTTCAGTTATTTGACTGTGGCCATGGTGGGGCAGTGCCTTGAAGGGTTTTAGTCGTACAAATTGACATCGGTATTTATTTATTTATTTATTTATTTATTTATATATTTATTTATTTTTAGGCTTGGTACTTGGTCTATCTTTCTGCAAAGCGAAGTGCTGATTTTTTTCGTATATAAGTAAGCCAACAGTGGAGGCGCGTGGCTTAGTGGTTAGCGCAGTGGTTTTCAACCAGGGTTCTGCGGAACCTTAGGGGTTCCGTAAGAAGTTACAAAAATGCTAAAATCGACAGTAATTTTTAATTCTCCTGTGCAGATATGTGTGCATAAGACAATTAAATTATTGCACAGGGGTTCCTCGAGCCAGTGAAATGTTTTCTTGGGGGTTCCGCTCCAGCAAAAAGGTTGAAAAGCACTGGGTTAGCGTGTCAGTACCATGATCGTAAGATTGTGGTTTCGATTCCTGGACCGGGCGACGCGTTGTGTTCCTGAGCAGAACACTTCATTTCACGTTGCTCCAGTCCACTCAGCTGGCAAAAATGAGTAACGCTGCGATGGACTGGCGTCCCGTCCAGCTGGGGAACACATACGCCATAGAAACTGGGAAACCGAGCCCAAGAGACTGGCTAGCCTTTAAAAGGGCGCATTTATTTTCAAGCATGCCAACACTGATTGTCAAGTAGCGGGAGTAGGGGACAAAGTCAAACACCAAAACTCTATCTCCCTTTCGCTCTCCCTATCGCACACGCACTCACATACACACACGAAAACACACGCTCAGACACCTCAACCCCACCCCCAACCCAACCTCCACTCCCACACACAGGCACACGCATCCCACAACACGCCGCACTTCTGCTCCACTCTAACTCCTCCACAGACATACGCAGTCTCCTACAAACACCGACATACAGACACACACACACGCACACACGCACATACACGCACAGACACCCACCACAATCCACACTCCTATACACGGGCACACGCACCCCACACACACACCGTACACGCACAGACACGCCCACACACACCATCCCACACCACCTCAACTCTACCCCAACACCTCCACTCCCACACAGACACACGTGGTCAAATACACACACACGCACACACACATACACACACACACACACACACACATATAGCAGGCTTCCTTCAGGTTTCGACTTCCACATTCATACACAAGGCTTACGTCTGACCGGGGCTATAGTAGACGACACTTGTCCACGCTGCCGTGCAGTCGGCCTGAACACGAAACCACTTGATTACACTGCAAGCTTTTTAACTACACATCCATGCTTGCGCCAATAGGAAGGAATAAAATAAACTAAATATAAATTATAAAAATATATGTAACAGATAAATATATATGTTGGCAGTGTTAAATGATTGAAAGTCGATAGATGTAATATAATAGAAACAAAGAGGTGAATGAACCGAGAGAAGAAAATAAATATATAAAATGAGGAAATTATAGTTGGAAGAAAATTAAATATAAGGCAAGTATAATGAAGAGAAAAATATTTATTTCTTATTGCCCACAAGGGGCTAAACATAGAGGATACAAACAAGAACAGACAAAGGTTTTAAGTCGATTACATCAACCCCAGTGCGTAATGGTACTTGTTTAATCGACCACGGAAGGATTAAAAGCAAAGTCGACCTCGGCGGAATTTGAACTCAGAACGTAACGGCAGACGAAATACCTATTTCTATTTCTTTACTACCCACAAGGGGCTAAACACAGAGGATAAACAAGGACAGTGCGTAACTGGTATTTATTTTTAAAACCACCCCGAAAGAATGAAAGGCAAAGTCGACCTCGGCGGAATTTGAACTCAGAACGTAACGGCAGGCGAAATGCCGCGAAGCATTTCGCCCGGCGTGCTAACGTTTCTGCCAGCCCTAGAGTATAAAAGTATTAAATTTCAACAGTTAGTTGTTAACCTATTTCTTTATTACCCACAAGGGGCTAAACACAGAGAGGACAAACAAGGACAGACATAGGTATTAAGTCGATTACATCGACCCCAGTTCGTAACTGGTACTTAATTTATCGACCCCGAAAGGATGAAAGGTAAAGTCGACCTCGGCGGAATTTGAACTCAGAGAAAAATTCAGAGGAAGAACTCTCCTCAAGCAAGCATTTTATCTCGTTAGTTCCTGACGCTCTAAGAGGGGCCAGTTCGGCTACGTTTGTAAAATGATGCTTTTTTGGGGGTTTGAACCCGGAGCCTTGTGGTAATCTTATTTTCCTCAACTGTGGCGTATATCGTTCGGAAATGAAAACCACGGTAAGAAGTTACCTCGTGGAACTACTTTAATCTGGGATTCCCTCCTAGTGTGCTGTTTAACAGTTTGCAATATTGCTTTTCTGGTCTAGCATTCGCTTCCTTTGCCCGTATTCACACTGAGCTCTGTTCAGCTGTCCTTGACAGAAATAAATTCAAGAAAAAAATTAAGCACAAGAAGATAAAATAATACTGGAATAAAAGAAGAGTTTTAGAGATAAGAATACATATTAGATTTTTATTGTTTTTGTTTCTTAAAGACAGAATACATCCAACAAATTACAGACTGGAAATTTTGACAATTAATCAATGTCCGCGTATACAATGGTTTTGGGGAATTTGATATTTTCAAGTTGGAATTCTCTTGGAATAATGAATTGACGTTGACCAGCGAATATTCTTCACGTCTGATGCATTTCCAATCCTATTCAGAGCAGCAGACGACTAACTATGTACGAAGGACACGTTTGTAGGGGAAGAGGTTAAAGTAAAAACAGTGACATATATATATATATATTGGTTAGAGCGTCGAGCTTACAATCGTGAGGTTGTGAGCTCGAATCCCGGACCGGGCTGCGTGTTGTGTTCTTGAGCAAGACACTTTATTTCACGTTGCTCCAGTTCACTCAGCTGTAGAAATGAGTTGCGACGTCACTGGTGCTAAGCTGTATCGGCCCTTGCCTTTCCCTTGGACAACATCGGTGACGTGCAGAGGGGAGGCCGGTATGCATAGGCGACTGCTGGTCTTCCATAAAACAACCTTGCCCAGACTTGTGCCTCAGAGGGTAACTCTCTAGGTGCAAACCCATGGTCAGTGTCTGACCGAAGGGGGTCATTTTTTTATTTTCATTTATATATATATATATATATATATATATATAATATATATATATATATATATATATATATATTATATATATATATATATATATATGTATATATGTATATACATGTATGTATATATATCTATATGTATATATGTATATGTGTATATATATATATGTGTGTATGTATATATTTTCTCTCTCTCTTTATTTCTGTATTCCTTTCTATTGAAGATCGTTGGCTCGAAACGTAAAAGACATTTTCACTTCTCAAGCGTTAAATTAATACATCTGTTCTTTTTTTTTTGTAAATTCTCACTATACACACGAACACACACACACACACACACACACCACACACACACACACACACACACACACATACACACACATGTATATATATACACACACATATACATATATATATATATATATATATTATATATATAATATATATATATACGCGCGCATACATACACACATATATCCAGATAGATAGATAGAATGATAGACAGACAGACAGACAGACAGATAGATAGATAGATAGATAAATAGATAGATAGATAGATAGATAGATAGATAGATAGATAGATAGATAGATAGATAGATAGATAGATAGATAAATGTCATTTCTTATTCTGAAGAGAGTAACTATTAAAGTGTAACAGAAATTTAAAGAAGGGAGAATCAACATTTTCGATCCATTTTGAAGTTAACTTACTTCTTTTCAAGGAAGTATAGCTTAATATCTTTAAAGATCGTGTTGAGAAATATACGTGTGTGTTTGTGTACATACACATATATTTACCATGCATACATGCGTACATACATACATATATGCGTGCATACATGCATACATACATGCATAAATGCATACATACATACATAGCCCTTGAACTCCGACTATGAATTTCATTTGTACCTATCATCATTGGTGAATTAAGTTATGTACCAACAAATTTGGACAAAAACCTAGACATATTTGGTTTCAAAGAAAATGAGCAAAAGGGACTGACTCATATTCTCCAAATCCAATCTATTGTGGAGGCGCGTGGCCAAGTGGTTAAGGTGTCAGCAACCCGATCGTAAGATTGTGGTTTCGATTCCTGGACCGGACGATGCGTTGTGTTCTTGAGCAAAACACTTCATTTCACGTTGCTCCAGTCCACTCAGCTGGCAAAAATGGGTAACGTTGCGCTGGACTGGCGTCCCGTCCAGCTGGGGAACACATACGCCATTGAAACCGGGAAACCGGGCCCATGAGCCTGGCTAGGCTTTAAAAGGGTGCATGGTGGAGTTACATGGCCTAGTGGTTAGAGCAGCGGACTCGCGGTCGAGGGATCGCGGGGTTCGAATCTCAGACCGGACGATGTGTGTGTTTATGAGCGAAACACCTAAGCTCCACACGGCTCCGACAGAAGGTAATGGCGAACTTCTCCTGACTCTTTCGCCACAACTTTCTCTCACTCTTTCCTCCTGCATCTTGCAGCTCACCTGCGACGGACGGGTGTCCTGTCCAGGTGGGGAACCTATACGCCAAGGAAACCGGGAAACCGGCCCATATGAGCCAGGTGTGGCTCGAGAAGGAACAAACAACAAATCCAATCTATTAGTGGCACAGTCAAGGTTTGTAAGACTTTCCCAAATATTCTCCATCTGAGGTTCTTATGTGAATAGGTGCTAACATTTTGGTGTATACACCGACGATTCAGCCAACGCATGAACTCAACTACATATTTACAAACATCAGGAAATCTCTTAACTGAAAAAGTCTTGAACTCTCTCACGAAGTACTTAAATGAAGCTCAAAGAAAACTTATACATACATACATGCCTATACACACACACACATACATACATAAGGAAAGAGAGAGAGAGAGAGAGAGAGAGAGGTACATGGGGAGTTGTGTACTAAACTAGAAGTTATGTGAAAGAGGAACAGACGGGAAAAAAATTATTATGGCGATTACAACTACATTTACATCCAACACATATATTTATCATATATATTTTCATAAAACTTATCCAGTTTATTTTGATTCATTTCAGATTTGTTTTATATATGTACTTATCATTTTGTGATAATTTTTATCTATTCAAAATTTTTGTTCAGAATTCGATAAATATATTTACAACTGAGTGAAAAATATAATTTGTTAAAACGAAGAGAAGTTTGCGTGTTGATATAAATAAACTTCCCTATAAGGGTATGTTATACGTTTAAGATAAATGTAAGTCGTTAAGTATTCTATGATTGAAAGAAGATACCCTTGCGGAATGTTGATTAAGAGTAGGCCTTTTGTTAAGCAGTATTTCAAATCTCTAAGTGGTGCTAAGATTGCGTAGTCTTTTGTTTTCCATTGTTGTGCCGGATAACGTATTCCATTTTAAGTACGCGTGCATTCACACACACACACACACACACACACACACACACACACACACACCACACACACACACATATATATATATACATACATATGCGCATCCATACACACACACGTCTATAATTCCATAGAGTAAACACCATTGCATATATGTGTGTGTGTGTGTATTTATATGGCGCAAAATGGAGAGAGCCCATTATCTATCTATCTATCTATCTATCTATCTATCTATCTATCTATCTATCTATCTATCTATCTATCTATCTATCCATCCATCCATCCATCCATCCATCTATCTATCTATCTATCTATCTATCTATCTATCTATCTATCTATCTATCTATCAGTCTGTTGGTCTGTCTGTCTATTTGTCTGTCTGTCTTCTTATGTGTCTATCTATCTGTCTATCTATCTGTCTCTCTATCTATCTGTCCAACTATTTTGTGTCTGTGTGTCTGTCTATCCATCAATCTTCCTATCTATATCTATATATCTACATCTCTCTATATTTGTGTGTATGTGTGTGTGTTGCTATGTGCTTATGTGTGTATGTGTACTCGCGCGTGTATGCATGCGTGTGTGAATGGGTGTGCATGTACTTACATGTGCAATTCGTCGTTAGTACGTGTACAACACAATACATGCGTTGAGAGACAAAGAGACAAAAAGAGACAAAAAGAGAGAGCGCATGAGAGAGAGAGAAGAAGTAGGAGGGACACAGAGGGATGTGGGAGGATGTTTGAAATATATTTAAATCCAGAGGGGAAAGAGATAGAAACAAGATTGCGACACATCTATTAAGAATCTTGTTTTGTTACGTGCTAATTTTAGAACATTGTCAAGACGGGAATTGCAACATACGATTGGACGCATAAGAAAGATTTTAATGTTGATAAACGAGTAGCCTTCAGTGGAGGCGGTGGAGCGGGAGGAAATTTACGATGTCATCTGGGTGCTGTGTTGTCTTCATAGACACAACACTGACAATCTCCAGCAAAACAAAAGACGATCTTGTAAACAAACAGCTTGTCTTTAATAGACAGATCAGTACACATTCAAATTTTACTTCATCACGTTTCGCTTTTTATTCAAATATTTATCTTGCAATTAAGATGGTGCAATGCGTACACACACATGCACACACACATACGCACACACATGCAATACACACACACACACATATATAAACGTACATAATGCATAAATACATATATAAGTAAAAGCTACTTGCTTAAAATAACTTAGTGGTTAAAAGTTGTTTCCCCTCCACGACTGTATGGTCGTGATTTCGATTCCTGGATCGAGCAGTGCGTTGTATTTATTAGCAAAACGGGATCTTTTCAGTTTGAACAGCAGTTTTTTCTAGCGGTGTCATATGAAATTGTCACCCATAATTATGACCTTAGTATCGATCTATTGAATTTCAATCTGTTTTAGGGTTAGGGTTAGTTAGGGTTAGGGTTCGGGTTCGGGTTAGGGGTGGGGGAAGAGTATATTTTTTTTCTTCACAAATGTAAATAGACCCAATCTGTTTCTTAAACGAGGGACATATTCATACGGCACGGAATGTTTTCACCTCAATAGACGGTCATTGATTGGTTGAAATTGCAGAAATTGAAGAAAAAACTACGACAAATAGCTTACAAACTATAGAATTTTCTCAATAAAGCCAAGAGAAAAAGATGTTTTATAAACACATTCTACCAGTATACGAAGTTTAAAATTTTTTAGTTACCTAGAAATTATGTTAAAAACTGCCGTTCAAACAGAAAAGATCCGCAAAACGCTTTATCTAACGTTGCTGTGTGACCACTTCAACATCTGACATGTGGCACACCGTGTACCTGTAGAGCTAATGTGAATTTGATGGAAGGAGCGAGTTAATATATAGTACTAACATTTGATTACAGTAAACAAAATCATTGGTGCACATTATCCATCAATAAATTTCACAACACTTCTGCAATCTGCGACAGAAGAATCCACAGAAGAGTCCACGATTAGTAAAAAGTAAATGGATTTCTTTTGGTTTCGAGTATGATTGTTGAAGGTGGTCGATTAAGTGAACTACTTGGTCATTGAATCGTAGTGTAAGTAAATAAAAGTACTCAGTGTATTTGAAAGTTAAAATTTGTTTTTGTATTGGATTGTCCGGAAAGTTCGTGCCGATTTATAGTAGCTTACGTTTCAACTTATTTTAGAACATGGTTGAGTCCATAGAATAAGATTTGACTACACCTCCATTTAGAGCACAGTTTAAGCTATCTTTTCGTGGGAAGAAGGTTTATGTTCCTATAACCTGTGTTAATTCTGTAACCCTTTGAAATGGAAGATAAGAAAGTTCATTTCCGGCACTTGATGCTTTGGGAACCAGACAAAATTGCTGCAGCTCAGCTGGAATGTGTTACCCCACCCTCCATATTCATCAGATATTGCTCCTTCGGATTTCCACTTTTTCAGGTCTCTACAGAATAGTCTTAATGGTAAAAATTTCAATTCCTTGGATGACGTAAAAAGATACCTTGATAAATTTTTTGCCATGAAACCCCCTCAATTCCGGGAAGAGGGTATTTTCAAGTTAAAGGAAAGATAAAGACGCATTGTGCAAAAAAAAAAATGGTTCATATTTGGTTGATTAAAATGTAATAGCAAGTATTTATTTACCTTTTTCTTTCCTTTAAAAATCGGCACGAACTTTCCGGACAACCCAATATAAAGTAACTTAATAAATCAGCAAAGTAACTCAAGTTTCATGTTAGAAGCGTAAATACAGTGTGTCTAAGAAAGATTTACCCATTGATATTTCTTAATTATTCAAAATAAACTCAAGGTAGGCTAATGAAATTTTAGCACACGCGTTCTAATTTACATTGTCAATCCATTGCAGTAATTATACTTCAAAATGATCACCTTTCGCCTTGATCATAGCCTGCAAGCTTGTGATCACGGAGTTGTTTCTTGTATGCAGTTAGCTTTAAATTCTCTTTAAAAATCCTGCATATCTTGGTTCATTAGCTTCTTCACAGCTACTACAGTTTGTTTGGTACGAATTGACCATTTCCTACTACGAATTGGCTTGCAAGACGTAGTAACGGACTCCATGTATCTTTTCCAGATATTGAAGACTGTTTTCCGGCACACATTCAACTGTTTTGTTATGTCCTTGTTGCTCACACCAGCCGTTTTCAAAGAGATAATCTGGTCACGTATTGCTTTCGACGCCATATTTGTTTACAAACCTGTTGTAGACGAACGAAACCATAGATAGACGATCAAATGACATTTGCAAACCTTTATGTAAAATGTAGATAATATTACCTAAACCGATATTCTATAGGTAAATATTTCTGGGACACCGTGTATTTGACTTGGTAGGGTGTATAACCGGAGCTTATTCGTTTATTCGATCTTCAAACTATATCGCCGGAGATCACATAATAGTTAACATATGAATAAGCGTAAAATAACAGGATTGGGAATAAATAAAATTATGGCTGCGGGAACAATAAATCAGGCTTTTACAAACATAGATTATGGCTCTTGTATTGTCAAAACTTATCATACGAATCAAAACATTGAAACTCAAAGTGACAGCTTATATCTATAAAGACATAGATCGCGTTCTCTGAACTACCAATGCTTGCTTAAAATACTTGAGAATTATCTACGTTTTCCTTCTTTGTTAGATGGGTCATCGAAATGTTTATGCACTTTCATGCTGGAAGTGTGCTTATGAATTGATTGTTGTTGTTTGTTTTGTTGAGCGTGCGAGAAAGAAAGCTGCGATATGAAACACGAGATGTGAGAAGCTGATACATATATAGTCGTGATGGCGGTGAATGTGGATGTGTGGTGGATTTCAAATGCTGGACATGTTGGAAGAATAGTAGCTGACGCAAAATGTTACCAGTAAGATTCGTATGAGGTGTCGTTATAATCTGGAGTTGTTGCAATGTTCCAGTTGGACAGCGTTAATTTATTTCGTGCATACACATAGTAAATATTTCCTTTCTTTTATTTAGATAGCTGTCGTAGATCTTTACAACAAAGAGCTACGATAACTATCTAAACATAAGAACAGTGCACACCGGCATGCATTTATAGTGAGTAGTGCAACATAACAGTGTGTAAATGCCTGTTCCACTATCCATTCTGCTTTTGTATGCCTCCATGATGTCCTAACCAGAGCCGCT
>NC_043010.1:55717956-55722956 GCF_006345805.1 Octopus sinensis | reverse complement strand
AATGAACCTGGCTAGGTAGGGTGAGACCATGATTAATTTAGATCAATCGAAAGTTTTCGATCAGGTTGACCGTAAATACGTTGTGATTGTTCTTATGAAGGATGGTTTCAATCGCATCTTCAGAGTTTGGATTACTGCGTTGCAAAGGGACATCTGCCACGTGACCACAATTAATGTCCAACTTTCGGAACCGTTCAATATCATGCGGTAGGTCCATGAAGTCTGCCTCTTCTCGCTCCTTCTATACCTGCGGGCACACGAGCCACTATTACAGAAGTCAGAAGGTTTCGAGAAGTATCCTTTGTGAACTAGAATATCGCTATTATTGTTTGTGTTGCCATTGCTTTTTATCTTATGTGTGTGTGAGATTTAAAAAAAACTCCAGCTATGGCTAATCACCAAAGGCAAGAGCCCTCTCCAACTGTTGCTCCCCAATCTATAGGTGAATATTTAGAGTAGGAGCATTCAGTCTCACCATTTTGCCACCGGTCACCCGTTTATCACAAATTCACTGGGAACTAGTACTTCCTTCCCCACCCTCACCTTTCTTTCCAAGTGGAAAAGAAAAAAGTCGATTAGAGCTTGACCGAAGAGGAAGTTGTCTTTCCACAATCCTTTCAGCCTCATCCACCGCACAACCTCTTTCACTACAGCCACTAGACAGGGGAACATCGCCTGCCCTGCCTTGTTAAAAGGGGGTAGTGAGACGATCCTCACGATGGATTCAGCCTGTAGCCGGATAACTAGTAGGATAACTATGTGAGTTATCCTACGACTCCACTGTAACATTCTTAGTCTCCAAACGCATCGAGGTTTTCGGCAGCGCTCTGAGGAAAAAAACGAAGCGGCGATGGATGTAAAAATTAACTAGGAAATGTTGATAGACCTGCAGCTCGGCACCTGGAGAAGCAAATCCATGCTGTCAGACAGCATCGTGGAACTCTGGACGAACGTATGGGTTAAAACGCACGAGGTTTGGTTTGGTTTGCCACAGCCTTGTAAGTGGGCAAGAAAGGAGGTGAGTTGACAAGCAGTGTGACCGCTCACACTTAGAAATGGTCGAGAGGAAGCTATCACTGAAAGCGAACGAAGCAATGGCGAACACTTTTATTACTACTGTCATCTATTACTGTTTGACTATCGAGCCTATTCTTATTCATAGCTGATCAGACTGGAGCGATTGCTCTTCTTACTTTTTGTAAAGGTGACGGGTTTTCTGGTCAAAAGGCGAACTGCCGTTGCGTGGAGGGCCAGGCATGACGTAGCTAATGATGCACTGACATACACCTGACGCTATGATATCTTGATGCTGAGTGTGTGTGGTTGCCACTGGTCAGACTCACTTTCCGAAGGTGAATTATCCAAACCCCTAAGAATTCCTCTAAACTCATGACTATGATGCTCCCCTACTACTTCTACTCGTGATCAGAGATGCATATATCGTCAGCCACTTAGGGACATGGTCAACTGGTTATGGTCAAACAACTGACAAGCAAATCTGTGGTATTGAGTAGAATATTTGTTGTAACCCATCTTTTATACCAAGACAAAACAACGTACACGATAACACTTCCAATCAGTTAAGATCAGGTACTGCATCAGGGCATTAGCCACTGCTTGGTACTGCATTAGGACATTAGCCACTGCCTAGTACTGCATCAGGGCATTAGCCACTGCCTGGTACTGCATCAGGGCATTAGCCACTGCCTAGTACTGCATCCGGGCATTAGCCACTGCTTGGTACTACATCAGGGCATTAGCAACAGCTTGGTACTGCATCAGGGCATTAGCCACTGCCTGGTACTGCATCAGGGCATTAGCCACTGCTTGGTACTGCATCAGGGCATTAGCCACTGAATGGTACTGCATCAGGGCATTAGCCACTGCCTGGTACTGCATCAGGGCATTAGCCACTGCTTGGTACTGCATCAGGGCATTAGCCACTGCTTGGTACTGCATCAGGGCATTAGCCACTGCTTGGTACTGCATCAGGGCATTAGCCACTGAATGGTACTGCATCAGGGCATTAGCCACTGCCTGGTACTGCATCAGGGCATTAGCCACTGAATGGTACTGCATCAGGGCATTAGCCACTGCCTGGTACTGCATCAGGGCATTAGCCACAGCCTGGTACTGCATCAGGGCATTAGCCACTGCCTAGTACTGCATCAGGGCATTAGCCACTGCCTGGTACTGCATCAGGGCATTAGCCACTGCTTGGTACTGCATCAGGGCATTAGCCACTGCTTGGTACTGCATCAGGGCATTAGCCACTGCTTGGTACTACATCAGGGCATTAGCCACTGCCTGGTACTGCATCAGGGCATTAGCAACAGCTTGGTACTGCATCAGGGCATTAGCCACTGCTTGGTACTACATCAGGGCATTAGCCACTGCCTAGTACTGCATCAGGGCATTAGCCACCGCTTGGTACTGCATCAGGGCATTAGCCACTGCTTGGTACTACATCAGGGCATTAGCCACTGCCTAGTACTGCATCAGGGCATTAGCCACCGCTTGGTACTACATCAGGGCATTAGCCACCGCTTGGTACTGCATCAGGGCATTAGCCACTGCTTGGTACTACATCAGGGCATTAGCCACCGCTTGGTACTACATCAGGGCATTGGCCACTGCCTAGTACTGCATTATTATTATCATCATCATCATCATCATCATCATCATCAATAACTTTATATTCATTGTAAACTTTAACTACAGAATGCAACAAATAATTTAATTCCGACTGACAGAAATTACTTTCGTATTGCTATACACTATGAATACGATATATCTATATTTATTGCATGTATTTTACGTATAGATTTGTTGTAAAGTTGTTTGAAACATAATATCAGTTACTTGTCTATGAATACATAAAGCTTTCTATTTTTTTCTTTCTTTTTCCTCTTTTGCACAATTTTTCGTGATCTCAAGTTATATAATTCCAAGTTGACAACTTTGTCATAAATTTGCTTATGGCAAATAATTTTATAGGTACACCCTAGGCAATGAAACGTCAATTGCGAAGCATTCATCGATTTATTTGTCGACAATTTTATAGAAAATTTTTCTTCTCTTCTATAGTTGATTCATCTGTCAGCTGCGTTCAGTAACTGGTCAAGAAAATGCTGATGTGACTCACTTTGCAACAGGTTTCTGTAATTTCGTAATGTTGTTCATCAATTCATTTCAAATTTGGAACATACTTTTGGCATTTTGGCATTTATAATCCTTGCGCTTTAGGATTTTTACAACTAGTGATTATGGAATTCGTAATAATCCCTTTGGGAGGGGGGATTTATTCTATAAATTCTGATTAAATGGTCTATATATTTGCAAAGTCGACATATATTTCAGAGTCTTCGAGAATCTAAATGCATTTTTCTTAGAAGATATTGCTCTCGTTCTTAGGCAGCAAATAAAAGCTTGTTCAAGTACGTTTTGATCAACTTAATATCGATAAAATCACAATATGCAAATCACGAACAGGCTGGCTGGTTGCTTCAGACATTTGACATATGTCAAGAAGTGACTTCTTCATATTCTCCTCAGCAAACAATTCTGTTAATACTACAGCCGTAGCCGCGGTCGTCGTCATCGTCGTCATCGTTGTAGTTATTGTCACTTAGTCTCGGACCGTCCTTCATCATATAGACATACGGTGGAACAAATCCATGTATCTAAAGCTACACTATCCAATGTATACTACTGATGGTATAGTAAGTCATTTAATGGAATTTTGGTTGTTATTTCCAGCCAACGAAGATTGTCTCTCGTTTGTTAGTAGCTTCTAATATTTCGTCCCAGATGGGTCCTGTTATAACTAGCTGATCAAAAATGCCCCAGTAATGACCATATAATAAAAAAAATTTAGGATGTAGTATATCTGACGCCGTGGAGGTACATGGCCTAGTGGTTAGAGCAGCGGACTCGCGGTCGAGGGATCGCGGGTTCGAATCTCAGACCGGGCGATGTGTGTGTTTATGAGCGAAACACCTAAGCTCCACGCGGCTCCGGCAGAAGATAACGGCGAACTTCTGCTGACTCTTTCGCCACAACTTGCTCTCACTCTTTCCTCTTGCATCTTGCAGCTCCCCTACGACGGACCGGCGCCCCGTCCAGGTAGGGAACCTATACGCCAAGGAAACCGGGAAACCGTCCCTTATTAGCCAGACATGACTCGAGTAGGAACAAACAAACATATCTGTCGCCAAATTATGTAATGTGTCCCTTTAGATCTTTAAGACTTTTAAGAACTTTCTGAATCCCCATATGCCTAAATGTGAACTCAGATTAGGAATATATATTCCTAAAAGATATTGAACACTACAACATTCTAAACAGAGGTCACGGTTGTTTTAACTTGAGTAGTGGCTGCCTAAGCGACCTTCAAGAAGTAAAGACAAAGTTAATTTTGGAAGTATTTGAATTCAGAAGATAAAGCATGATAACCAAATACTGGTAGGCGTTTTATCTCTTGATCTATCGACGGAGGGGTCAGTAAAAGGCCAGACAGAATGACGATTTTCCCGTTCCCTGCTGGCAGACCCTTCATCTGGGATGCCACATACTGCAACACCTTCTCTAGCAGCATCTTGGTGGGGTCAACTATCGGCAAGCTGTCTAAGTATCGGTCGCTTTCGGACAGTTTTACGGTTGAGCCTGTGGCAGTGGAGACCACAGTTGTTCTTGGCCCGCGAGCCATATTCCCGCTCACCGCTAGTGCACTAGTGTCTGCAAGTGCGAGCCTTGTGAGTTAGAGTGGCTGTTTCAGTTTATCTCCCTCGCTATCCTTCGGAGCAACGCATTTTCCAATTTGTCTGTTGGGGCCAGGGCGGTAATTTATGCCAAAGTTTAACCGGAGATGTCATGGAAGAGCTTCGTAGAGTACAAATCTACACCCATCTGATATAGTTGTGTATTTATATGTAGATATATTTCTTTCTCTTCTCTCTCGTTAAGAGGAAGAGAGGCAAGAAAAAGGCAAACGACTTTTC
>NC_043010.1:55682956-55715456 GCF_006345805.1 Octopus sinensis | reverse complement strand
CTTCGAGATCCATCGACTATAGGACTCTTTATGATCCAAAATTATGTTCGTTTTATTTTTGGGTAATTATGAACACAGTTGGAATGGAATGTTTTTGATCATAAGCCTGCTCGATGATCAGGGCTGACCTTGTGCTAAACAATATAAAAAAAATATCGACGAACAAAATAATTTGTATTAATATCAATGGTCGATCTCTTTATTTATTTATTTATTTATTTATTTATTTATTAGTTTAATGCTTTTGTTTGTTGTAAATCTTTGATCATATGTTTTGATGTGAGGATGAGAGTTTCATGTAATATGCTTTTTACTATCGGATTATTTGCATTTCTTTAACATCTTCTTTTGTTTATGCGAGTAAGCTGAGCTGGAATGTGCTTTCAGAGTATAGTTCTCCGTTGTTTTACGCTAATTTAATTGATTCTGTTGGCCCTTTTCAATGCGGATTTAATTAATCATGTTTGTCGTAATACAATGCATTACAAATTTGCCTCACCATTACGAAGGATTGCATGAAAATTTAATCCCTCTTCTCAAAGATAACTCTTTCAAGTGAAGCCTTTTTATGAACTATATTACATTAAAGCTTTCCACATTAATATACTGCATTGTAAATGAGCAATTTTAATGCCTTTAGAAGACTTGTTTCTAAAGCAATACAAGTTACAAGGATTATATTAAGGGACTTGCACATTATTTTCAGGTTCGATAAAATAATTACTAGTCAAGAATTAGATTAGATCTGATCGTTTACTCTCCACTCTTCGACAAATTTGCTGGCATTGTGATTAAGCTAGAAATCATATTAGTGTCCTTATGCATTTATACTTCATAAAGACATCTGGGACCTTGCTGCTGTGTACACAGGCATCCTAGAGAGCATTTTGTAATTCCCAGGTCTGTAGAAATCGGTAGTGTTCGTTTTCTCTATAGGTTTTCTAAAATCGGAGGCGCAATGGCCCAGTGGTTAGGGCAGCGGACTCGCGGTCGGTGGATCGCGGTTTCGATTCCAAGACCGGGCGTTGTGTGTGTTTATTGGGCGAAAACACTTAAAGCTCCACGAGACTCCGGCAGGGGGTGGTGGTGACCCCTGTAGTACTCTTTCGCCCCAACCTTCTCTCACTCTTTCTTCCTGTTTCTTGAGTAACGCTGCGATGGACTGGCGTCCCGTCCAGCGGGGGGGGAACACATACACCATAGAATCCGGGAAACCGGGCTCATGAACCTGGCTAAGCTTGAAAAGGGCGCAAACAAACAAAACTTCTAAAATGATTGAGACTGATGTCAGTGATTTCCTTGCAAGAAACCTATTAGTTGAAAGACAATTTCTAGGGGTTCGATACTCTGTCGGGTTGAGAGAAAAGTACAAGCCACTCGACTACCTGATATAATGTCGCTTAAAAGACAATTTTTAGCTTCTAGCCCGCGAGTGTCCTCTCTTCTTTCTGTGACTTTATACTGTTGTTATAAAAAACTTTTTCTATTATAGGGCTCAAGGTCTGACATTTTGGGAAGGTAGCTAGTCGACCTCAGTGCTCTGTTAGTTCTTATGTTATCGACTTCGAAAGGACAAAAGGCAAAGTCAATCCCAGCAAAATTTGAACACAGAGAAAAACGCCGGAAGATATGGTGATAAGCAATTTGTCCAGGACTCTAATGATTCTGCTAGGTCATCCTGTCAGAACGCGAACAATTCATATCAACTCGTCTTTATGTATTATTTTCAGTGAACACACCCAAGTTGTTCTCGTATTAATTTATTCATCCAGCACATGATGAAAACATAGATTCAATATTAGATTATCTATATTACATAATGATTGATCACAATCTTGTTTTCTAAATTGTCAAGTGATATATTGAAACGATATGTTGAAACAGCTGTAACCAAAGACTAAATGTGAGGCAGTACTTTCATTCTTTTACTTATTTGTAGACTCGGCGACTGAAAGAAATTTCCCGGATTTTCAGTTTGAACGGAACATGCATTTTCTGATGCAGTGTTTCTTTGTATGCGTTCTCTAAGTCGCTATTCACACGAGCACCGACTGATGTATATGATGTATGTATGATTATATGCATATATATATATATATATATATATATATATATATATAATATATATATATACGCGCGTACGTAGGTAACCTAATGTCGATTGATTTTCGTTATTTTTTCCCTTTTGCCTGCGTGGATTGTGTTCAAGTACTTTGGTTTTTCTGGGTGTCCCTTTTAAAGTAGAAGGAATAGCTAAGATTTTTTGACTGCTATTTCTAAACTTCGGCATGTGGTGAAGCAAATCTTTGCTGAACCCTAATTATAAAGTATTACTTAAGCTTACCATGAATTGGTCTTTTTCATGCCGAATTCTACTTGGTGAAATTACTGATTACTTCTTAATTAATTAATTTTACCATTTGTTATTATATATATATATATAATATATATATATATATATACGTTTAATTATTTGTTGTGCAAAATTTTTTATGTGAAGTCGTGTGTTGAAACAGATATTGTTATATTTCGGAATGGTCATATTGCCAGTTTAGCCAATAACACTGAAGCAAAATAACACCAAATATATAGTGCGTGTGTTTTTATTGGCTAAACTGGCAATATGACCATTCCGAAATATAACTATATATATATATATATATATATATATATATATATATATATATATATATATATATATACTTATATACATCAAAGGCATTTAGTGGTGACAGCTTCGTATTTTGTTGCTAGACTAAATGTATATAGCATCAAAGCATCCCATGCGTCGTCGCGGTGATAGAGTACCTAGAAGTATAGTAATCTAATGCGTGGGTCATCCTTTTTAAATAGATGTTTATCTCCAATTATTCCTCGTTCAATTTCGCATATGTATATCACATTCTATTAAGAACTGTAATTATCTTTCTTTTTTATTTTGGTGCAAATCTAAGATATTTGAGAGGAGGGGTAGGTCGATTACATGGGCCTCAGTACTTAACTAGTACTTTGCTTTATCATCTCCCTGAATGTCACAAAGCAAAAGTCGACCTCCGCAGCATTTTGTCCAATTCGTTAAGGATTCTGTTGGCTCGTCTCATTATATGTAGGACTTTAATATAATCACATTATAACAGTGCACGAGAAAAACCAATGCCCGTGGGACCCTACATACACAACTGTAAAATGTAATATTAGAACCACTAGACTCATAGATTCTCTCGATACGTAAGCATCCAAGACTGATTGATCCCAACCTAACTTCACCGGGCAATTCTCCAGTATTGGTATTACATTTGGGCATAAGATCAGCAATTTGAGGTGAGGGGTAAGTCGATTAAATCGACCCCAGTGTTTAACTGGTACTTATTTTATCGACTTCGATAGGATGGAAGGCAAAATCGATCTTGGCGGAATTTGAACATCAGAACGTGCAGACGGACGAAATGCCGTTAAGCACTTTATCCGGCGTACAAACGCCATCTTGGCAACTGTCTAGTATTGTCCTTTGTATTAAGGAGGCGCTGATAATATTCTAGGTACAAGGCTCGAAATTTATGGGGAGGGGGACAGTCGAGTAGATCGACCCCAGCACGCAACTGGTACTTAATTTACCGACGCCGAAAGAACGAAAAGTAAAGTCGACCTCGGTGGAATTTGAACTCAGAACGTAAAGACAGACGAAGAACCGCTAAGCATTTCGCCCGGGGCGCTAAAGTTTCTGCCAGCTCGCCGCCTCGGCGGCGGTGATTATATTGTTTTGATTTAGCCACCATCAGTTTGGTACAATGCTAAAAATAAATATAAGTTGGGATAGAATAGTGAGGGTCCGTATCCTAGTGATTGGGTTGTTGCACACGTGATCGCAGGATCAGAGTTTCGATTTATGGACCAGGCAGTGCATTCTGTTCTTCAACAGACAGGCTTATTTCTCTTTGCTCCTGTCAAGTCAGCAGTGAATAACTGAAATGGCGGCGAACTGGCTTCTCGTTCAGAGGGAATGTTTTAATTTCGGTCATTCATATGTTATGGAAACAGGGTAAAAGGCTCGATGAGTGGAAGGACTCGAAACAATAAGGCCCAAGTAAAATGGGTGACAGTGGGTTCGAAGGGGCTTTGTTTGTGTGATTTGGCTTTACAAGGCCGTTAGACACTGCCTGGTTGTGACATCTCTGGGTTTACAGTCTTTTACTTATGATTTGGTACAGCGTATAAGCTGGGTTGTGGATGTAGTGTGTGTGTGTGTGTGTGTGTGTGGTGTGTGTGTATGTGTGTAATTAGCAGAAGACGTTCCATCTATGAGGTTCCATCCATTGAGGTATATTTTATATCTAGGCATATCTTCTTCAACGAGTCCTTCGTTTATGAAATACTAGGATATGATTTGATATGGATATTTGGTTGACATTTCTCGCAGGTTGAACGGTCACTTGAAGACTCTCATCATATATTCAAAGTTGATGATAACGTTGTTGTTGTTGTTGTTGATGATGATGATGATGATGATGATGATGATGATGACGACCGTGTTGACGGAACTGATTTTTCTGCTGTGAACCATAATGATGATGATGTTTAATTGCGAGTGGACTTGGTTGACGGAAACTGAAAGAAGTCCTATATTTATATATACATACATACACATTCGAAAATATGAAATGTATCAATTGGCGCGTTTGATGAAACATTTTGTAATTTCTGTATTCTATTTTTTCTGTATTTCTTCTGGAATTTTAATACGCCATTTTAATATGTCCGTTTTATGTTTCATTATCCCAAAGTTTTAATTTATCAATGTTTTATAACTTTAAGCGTAAATTCACTGTTTTGTATGTAACACCGATACTTATATATTTATATATATTATATGATTGGTATCTATTTATATATAATATTATATATATGTCGGATTTTATACCGTTCTGTAGATATAAATGAATATATGAATATATGAATGTATCTGATCTTTGTGTGTGGATCTTAGTAAATGTTTCTTTAGTCCCTACTCGCATTGGCTCTGCTCAGATTAAGAAGTGGAATATAGCTCATTTGGAGCACTACAACTCCAGTCCGTATTATATTTTGAGTATTGTTATTACTAGCTATCTCAAGATATAACTGTGTATTTTGTATTTTACACACGCACACACACACACACATACACACACATTTAATGTGTGTGAGTGTGAGTGAGTAAGAATATAAAGGGTTTAATTCACTGGTGATCTAAACCAATAGGTACGCTGCGTAGGGGCAATAATTGGTCATCCGTTAGATTCCAAGTCCAGAGCTGAGGTGGCAGCTAGGGATCCGTTGTAGACAACCGCGTCGGCAGGTGTATATTAAAGGTAAAGGAAAACAAAACCAAGACAGGACGATTATCTCAGGTCATTTAGAATATTTAATTAGAGTAAAGTGAATAAAAAATGGAGAAGTAGAAGTAATTAGTGTCATACAGCTGTTTCTGGGATTTCTACTTCTCCATTTTTTATTCACCTTATTTTAATTAAATATTGTGAACGACCTGAGATACTCGTCCTGCCTTCGTTTCGTTTCCTTTTTCTTTTATATATTTCTTATATAAAATCCGTTTTGTGTGTGTGTGTGTGTATGTGTCTTCTAGGATCTCGGGCATCCTCCATCAGGTTGCGCTCAAATTTGATATGTAGATACCGACGGTATCAGGGCGTGTATAAGTCTTCCAAAAATTACAAAAATCGATTCCAGGTGAGAAAGCGATCGATAAAGCCGTGGGAACGTGCATTTGTAAAATCGTTTTACTTGGAATAGAAAAAAGTCTATCTTTATTTCTTCTGCTGCTGGTGTCTCAAATTTAGGTTAAATCAGTGTTTATATATATTCTTTTATACTTTTAGTTGTTTCAGTCATTTGACTGCGGCCATGCTGGGGCACCGCCTTCAGTCGAGCAAATCAACCTCAGGACTTATTCTTTGTAAGCCTAGTACTTATTCTATCGTTCTCTTTTGCCGAACCGCGCTCTTACGACAGCGAGTTCACTGCTCTAACCACTGTATGTATGTGTGTGTGTGTGTGTTGTGTGTGTGTGTGTGTGTGTGTGTGTGTGTGTGTGTGTGTGTGTGTGTGTGCATGCTTTCTTTCATGCGTGTGTGTTTGGCTCTCACAACCGATTGACAGCCGTTGATGGTGTGTTCACACTCCCATAAATTGGCGGTTTGGCAAAAGAGCCTATAAAATAAGTATTAAACATTTAAATAAAATAAATATTGTGATATTATTTGACTAAAACCCTTCAAAGCGATGCCCCAGCTTGGCAATAGTTCAATGAGTAAAACGAGTAAAAGAAAAATATTCTAAAGCCTTATACATAATTTTCCCTATTATTTGTTTCAACCGGTATTATATATACCAGTAACTGATGTATTTGCTTCCCCACCACACACACACCAAGGGAGGGAAGTGATACTACATATTGCCTATTTTCTTAATGTGGTATTCTTGTTGAGGAGAGGAGGTCATCTCGTTTGTTTAACTCCCGTATACACAACTTAAGCTGTGTACTTTTGGAGAGTAAATATCTTACTTAGCTAAAAATCGTACTTCCTAAATTCATTTAAGTCTATCTATCTACTAACACACACACACACACACACACACACACGCAAATATTATCGAATTCATACACACAAGTTATGTATGTTCCATATTGTTTATTTCCCTCGAGCTGCTTTTAATTCATAAATGAATACATACATACAAACACATATATATATGTATATATATATATGCATATATATATAATTACATATATATATATGTATATATATACATATATATATACATATATATATATATATATATATATATATACATATTTATACATATATATACATATATATATGCAAATATATACATATATAAAAACATATATATACATATATATACACGCATATATATATACATATATATATATACATATATATATATATACATATAGATATATATTCATATATATACATATATATATACACATATATATGTATACATATATACATATATATATTTATACATATACACATATATATATATGCATATACACATACATACATTGTCGCACACACAAATATGTACATAAACAACAAACACACACTCTCTCTCTCACACACGCATATATATATATATATATATATGGATGTATGCATATAATCCTTATATAATGTAATCCTATTAGAAAGAACATGATATTCCTTAAAGAGATGCTACGAATCAGAACGCAGACAGAAGCTGGGGAGAAAGGCGGTCTCTTATCTATGTCTGGCGAAACTTTATGTCTCTGTTCACCTATATACAGTACACGAGGATTACTTGCCTTTCGTTATGGCATGTAGGAGTAAGACAAATTGATAATATACTAAATGTTCGTAATACGAAGAAATTACTTCTGTTCTGTATCGATGAAAACAAGATTTCTTTGATCGAAAACATATTTTCGTTTGTTGATTTACCGTGCGAAAGTAGAAAATTGAAGGTTTCAGGCGGTTTTTTTTCGTTTTTGAAGAAGGGAAGAGAGGAAGAGAGGAAGAGAGGGAGAAAGAATGGCAAAAATAAAGAACGAAGGACTGAGAGTGGCAGCGGGGTTGGTAGGGGACTATGACCACCTGTTACACTTAGTGCAAATTCTCGGATGAAAAGATTGAAAAGAGGAGTGGTGTAGATTGGTAGATGAGAAAAGAGAGGTGGTTACTGTGTGAGTAGAAAGGGAAGTGCACGATGTGGGAGGGAGTTGTATACGAAAGAGAAGTGGGAAACATTTGTAAGAAGACGAGTGTGAGTAGAAATGGGATTGATTTGGGGGAAGCCAAGGTACGTGATGAGTAAGAAAGTAAGAAAGCAGGACAAAGAGTCGAAGGGAAAAGATTCATATATGTTCGCACACACACACGCATATATATACATACATACATACATGCACACACACACACATATATATATATATGTGTGTGTGTGTCTATGTATGTGTGTATGTATATATACATATATATATACATATATAAATATATATATGTATACATATGCATATATACATACGTATATATATATACATAAATATATATACATATATATATACATATATATATATATATATATACATATACATATATATACATAAAGATATATACATATATATATATAATATATGTATATACATATATACATACACACACATATAGATATATACATATATACACACCCATATATATACATATATATATATATCCGTAATAATGAAGGGTGAAATTAATTAATTTGGAATAATTATCAGTTACACCAAGTAGTCTTCGGCATGTAAAAGCCTCATTCGAGGAAAATTTAAGTAATACTAAGCAATAAAGGGTTTAGCAACGAATTGCCTTACCACAGAGCGAATTTAGAAATAGCAGTCAAAGAGTTATAGCTATTTCTTCTATGCTCTTTGACTGCTATTTCTAAATTCGGTCTGTGGTAAGGCATTCGTTGCTAAACCCTTTATTGCCATATATATATATATAATATATTATATATATATATATATATATATATATATATATATATCTTATATATATATATATGCATATACATATATACATACATATAGAGAAACACATATATATTATATTATAGCGTTTACAAAGTGAGAAGGCTGAAGAGAGAGTGATACGAATTACAGCCGATCGTGATATTAAAAAAGAAATGAACGGTGAGAATAAAACATAATGTGTCTGAGAAATGTGAAGAATGCTCGGAATAGTGGGAACATAATATTCCCGAACGCGAAAAGTAAACTAGTTTACTCGCCATACTTCTGTGCACATCAGGCCAACCCATCTCTCTCGTCAAATTCCACGCTATTAGGCCATCTTATGATTTCTCTCTCCTCTCTCTCTCTCTCTCTCTCTCTCTCTCTCTCTCTCCAGTCGCATATTTTTTCTTTTTTCTTTCTCCAGCCTCATCTATATTCCTAGATCATTCCTTTTATTTCATTTTCTCATCCTCAGTTGTATTATTTCTATAAGATCTCTTTATTCTCTCATTTATTTTGAGTCTAAAATATTGGATTCGTTCACTCGATAGGACGAATGTTTTTCTTATGGAAGCACTCCGTCGGATACGACGACGAGGGTTCCGGTTGATCCGATCAACGGAACAGCCTGCTCGTGAAATTAACGTGTAAGTGGCTGAGCACTCCACAAACACGTGTACCCTTAACGTAGTTCTCGGGGATATTCAGCGTGACACAGAGAGTGCAACAGAAACAGGAAGTAAGAATGAGAGAAAGTTGTGGTGAAAGAGTACAGCCGAGATCACCACCATCCCCTGCCGGAGCATCATGGAGCTTTAGGTGTTTTCGCTCAATAAACACTCACAACGCCTACGACCGCGAGTCCGCTGCCCTAACCACTGGGCCATTGCGCCTCCACGTTTTTCTTATACGAACTTTAATAATGTGATAATAACTAAGCACAGTCACTTGTAATGATCATGGGTTTCACGGACCAAAACGAAGCCGAATTAATGAAGGAGACATTGATAAGGAAGCTCTCTGTGTATCTCTCAGAAATAGAAGCTATACATTCCTAAAATCTCAATGCTACTATCTTAACAGAGAGGAAACGAATAGATAACGTAATCCTAGATAATTCTATATGGGAATAAAAGACAAGTATGATCAGTGCCAGAATGCTTTCATCAAGGCTCTAGTCTCTCTATCAGAGCTGATACGAGGATAAAAAATGACAACAGCAGCAAAGAAATGGGGTAGAAGGGCAAACATTATTTCAGCACGTCGTCTAATAATCCTTTGGGAGAGCGGGGTTAGTCGATTACTTCATGGAGCCCGAAAGGATGAAAGGCAAAGTCGACAGACCTCGGTGGAATTTGGAAGCAGAGCTTAAAGACAGACGAAATGCGCAAGCATTTAGCCCGGCTTGCTAACGATTCTGCCACTCTCGCCGCTTTAAGTAAGTCGTCTAAGAATCCTTTCTACTAAAGGCAAAGACCAGAAATTTATTTTTGGGTGTGGAGGGAACTATTCGATTACAGTGACCATAGTGTTTCAATGGTATTTAATTTATCGACTCAGAAAGTCGACCTCGGCGGGACTTGAACTCAGAATAGTAATAATAATAACAACAACATAGAAAAATACCTTAGTAATGAGAACCCGTGTTCGAAATTTCCCCAAGACACCTGATGAAGGCTGGAGGGTATATCACCCGAAACGTGTTAGCAGCAAACAAGATGAGGACAAATATCCAGCAAATGTAAATAATGCAAATAATATATATATATATATATATATATATATATATAACATAGGGTTGGCCAGACAGTCACCCGACAGAAAATCAAAATTCCATAAATACTTATTCAATTATACTTATTTTATTTATTCATTCCAATTATGAATGCTTAATAATTGAATGCCGTGAGTTAAAAAGATCAAGGATTTTTTTCAACATTTGTCTATTTATTAGCAAATTCTGATATAAAACAATTGGAATTAAATAGTTTTCAAGTACTGTCAGGTGGCTTTTGGTCAACCCTGTATATATATATATACACACACATAGCGTTATACTTAGCTATAAATATCTGGATGAAAATTCATAAAAATAGGAGCTAGGTGGAAATTCCTAGTTGAGCGTTATTTGTTAGGTTTTTAAAGACGACATGAATCGGGAAAAAGGACGAGCCTTCAGCTGGAGCAGAATAAACGTATAATAATTCTTTTAATCAAAGCGATGAGCTGATAGTCTCACGAGAAACAGACAAGAAAAAAAATCGATTTGTGGTATTCGTTTTATTTTCTGGGTTCAAATCACGCTGAGGTCAGCTTTGCCTTTCATCTTTTCCTTCTCTATTAAATAAAGTATCGGCAAAGTACCGGAGAGATTATAATAGACTGCGCCCAATCTCATTAAAATTGAAAGTACCATTAAACACAGGAAGTCATATATTCGGCGAATGCTCTCTCAAAACTGCAGGTCTTGTACTTCAATGTAAAGTAATTACTATGTATGTACTTATTTCAGCATTTTACATACTGAATTTAAATCCTGGCAATATTTGACTTACTGCTTTTCAGAATCGTTAAGATAAACTAGCAGTCAAAATTTAAGGTATATATAAACGACTCACCTCTCCCTAAATTGTGGCCGTGTACCTAAATTAGAAATAGTTATTACATCGCCATTTATTTTGGATTTTTCGTTCTGAGTTCAAATACCGCCGAGGTCGTATTCGACTTTCATCCTTCTGGAGTAAGTATGTAACTTTATGATAAAGTAGCAGTCACATTGATGTTATTGAAAAATCCCTACACCCCAAATGTCAATATTTGAGCTTAAGCTACTAGCAAATATTTTTTGTATAATCTTCTACCTATTGCGTGGTATCACTACTCAATAAGTTGCACCTCTCTGTCCCTATTCTAAATGTAGTGATTTTTTTGGGGGAATTTTCTGTTATAGTGAGAGCACTCTACATAAATGTGTGTATAATGCCTAACAGAGCAAATTTCAGTACGCTGTGCATATATATATATATATATATAATATATATATATATATATATATAAATACTGGTGCTAGGTTCGATTCCTGACAGGGCTATGCGTACTGTCGTTGAGCAAGGCACCTCATGTACCAACTAAAATAAGTATCAGTTCAATTCTGGTGCAGTTTTCTCTTCAACAGCTGTCATATGCGTGTTATCCAGCCTGGTCAATAATAAGGTCGAGAGGGTGACTACGATTTCACGCGACAACATAAGCACCGAAAGCAATCAGTGAAATAAAGGCACAAGACACCGGGTCGCTTGCGAGTGACGGCGAAGGTTTTCACTTAAACTTATGATCAAATACATTTGTTACCATTTGCTTGTAAAAGTTTTATCCTTTTTTCCCCCTTTTTCCGTATAAATGGAAGATATTACCGTGAAGTATAGCCGTGTGGTGCCGAAAGAATTTTTCCAAGACATATTAGATCGATAATTGCATACTTTATCTGTAGACACACTCTTACATATACACATACGTATGTATTTACGTGTGTGTGTGTAAAAATATATACATGAACAGATATATGTCTGTATGCACACACACAGACATGTACGTACATATGCATATATGTTATGAAACACTGAAAAGTTTTAACAAACTAAAACTCTCTTCTACAGTTGTCGCAATTTAAATATAATCCACACGATAAAAAAAATAACTGCCGACAATCTGTCTACCGTTTTTTTTTAATCCGCGTGTATACACACACAAAAGTTGGTGCTCCAGCACGGCTACAATCAAATGACTGAAACGAGTAAAAGAATAAAAGAAATCTATCTATCTATCTATCTATCTATCTATCTATCTATCTATCTACCTATCTATCTATCTATAAATATATATCTTGTTTTCTTTTTTCCGATCCCTTTTGATGGAAAACCTACCCCTTTTTTATTTTCATTTTTTAATTTATTTTTCTCTCCAAATAGAAAAGCTCTACTTTGTAACTTGTCCCTTCTGTGTTCAGCACTGTGTGTCTAACAAAGTAACATATCTATCTATCTATCTATCTATCTATCTATCTATCTATCTATCTATCTATCTATCAATTTATTTATTTATTTATTTATCTACCTATTTGTGTGTGTGTGTGTGTGTGTGTGTTTTCGTGTGTTTATGTATACATACAGATGCGTACATATTCGCAGATAATTATGTATCGTTATACATAAAATGCAAATCCATTTCCAATTAAATGTATTCTTGCACATATCAGTCTTAACTCAGGATAATATGTTTAAATAATTCACGCTTACGCGTGATGGAGAGTGCAGTAGTATACAAACCGCGCAGTGGTAGACAAACATTCTTTATTTGTGGGATAACAAGGCAAGTAAAGATTTTAATTGGAGAGATTTTCACAATTGTTCATGTGTGGCACACGGAAGTGATGGTACACATCTCCATTTTGGATGAATTCTCAGCCACATGAAAAATAAAATATCATGACGTTGTTGATTGAAGATGTGTCCACCGGGGTTTTTAGTGTTTGTCAAGTCACAGCAAGGACTTGAGACAGACAGCATTTTACGCAATATGCATGCAGTTCCAAGTAATGCCAAGTATTATTATTATTATTAAAAAAATTTTTTTTCCTTCTTTCTTCAAATTTTCTTCCGTTTCTCGCCGAGTGTTTTCCGTACACCCAGGGCAGAGAAGCTCATTGTATGCATTCCCAGATTACACGCGCAAATTCACAGGTAAAATATGTATTTAAAAATTAATAAATAAATCAATTCATGGATGGATCCTTAGATCCTTAGAAATGTTTTAGCCCGAAGGCCGCAGCCATGCTGGGGCACCACCGCTAGTGTTTATTATTATTATTATTATTATTATTATTATTATTATTATTATTGTTATTGTTGTTGTTGTTGTTGTTGTTGTTATTATTATTATTATTATTTTTATTATTATTATTATTATTATTATTATTATTATTATTGTTATTGTTGTTATTGTTGTTGTTGTTATTATTATTATTATTATTATTATTATTATTATTATTATTGTTATTGTTGTTATTGTTGTTGTTGTTGTTATTATTATTATTATTATTATTATTATTATTATTATTGTTATTGTTATTGTTGTTATTGTTGTTGTTGTTGTTGTTATTATTATTATTAGTTTTATTGAGTTAGAGAGCAGTGCATGCCCTCAAAGTGACGCTGGGGTAAAATATACGAAGCCCAGTATACCCATCATGACTACCCGTCTGATAAAGGTACACCAGGCACATGATTCACAAACATATGTGCGCGACATATCAAGATAAACAGCGCATGACCTTGTAGGTGGAGACCAGTTAGAAGTTTCTTAGAATTGAGCAGCCCATCCTGCACAAAAATCCCTGAATAAGGGTTGTTTTAGGACGTTGAACAAAATACCGATGTTTCCAAAGGTGAATTATCCAAAATCCACAGAATTCCTCTCAACACATGGTTAAGATTCTTTCCCACAACTTCTGTTCGCGATCAGAAATGCACATATCGTCAGCCACTAAGGGACATGCTCAAGTGGTTAAGGTCAAGCAACTTACGAGCAAATCTGTGGCATGGTGAAGAATATTTACTGTAGCTCATCTTTTATACCAAGACAAAACAATGTACCTGATAACACTTCCAATCAGTTAAGATGAGAAACCATGAGAGCCACTGCCTGGTACTGCATCAGAACATTTTATTATCATTATTATTATTATTATTATTATTTTTATTATTATTATTATTATTATTATTATTATTATTATTATTATTATTATTATTATTATTGCCTTTCCACTGCTTCTAACACTGGAGATTTACTACAGTGTCAGCTGTTCACTACCAGTGAAGTAAGGTAAGACCTCTTATTTTCGAGCACCTTCCGGAGTATTCGAGCGGTTCCAAGCAGGGCTGTTTTCTGCAAGTGCTCCACACTTAATGTAGCCCCTATTGGTTCCACGTACTTCTCGAAATTTTTGCTCACTGTTCCCAGGGCTCCGACAATTATTGGTACTATTGCTACCTTTTTCATCAACCACAACTGCTTAAATTCCCAAGCTAACCTGTTATTTCTCTCAAGATTTCTTTCTTCCTTATCGCATACTTTGTTATTAGCTGGGCTTGCTATGTCTATGATCCAGCATAGTTTGTTTTCTTTCTCAATTAAGACTATGTCCGCCTTCCTATTCTCTATCTCATGGTCGTACTGAATCATAAAATCCCATAGGATCTTTGCATTTCTATTTTCGACATTACCTTAAGGTTTGTGGTCATACTAATTTTTTGCTCTGTCAAGTCCATACTTGATGCAAAGTGTCCAATTTACAAGCCTGGCTATATTGTCGTGGCGTCTCTTATATTCCTTCTGGGCTAGTGGCGTACATTATTATTATTATTATCATCATCATTATTATTATTATTATTATTATTATTATTATTATTATTATTATTATTATTATCATTATTATTATTATTATTATTATTATTATTATTATTATTATATTATTATTATTATTATATGAGTACAATAACTAAGACTATATCTTTAAAATAGTCTACAGCATTTCCAGTATTATTGTTGCGAACAAAACATCATCATCATCATCATCATCGCTTCTCTTCTAGAGTTCATTACGTTGATCAAAAGCAACATCATCACACAGAATAACATTTCCAGTGTGAATTCCATCCTAAACGTCACGATCAAAAATACCCTTTGTAATGAGCACCCACTTGGTCTTCCTTCTCCTACATTTCAACCTCCACCTCTTCTTCCTCCTCTTCCTTGTCATCGGCGTCGTCGTCGTCGTCATTATTACCAACACTTACCCGCCTCCTCCTCCTCCTCATCATCATCATCTTCCTCCTCCTCATCATCATCATCTTCCTCCTCCTCCTCCTTCTCCACATCATCATCATCGTCGTCATTATTACCAACACTTACCATAACCACCGATGGTCTCCATTCTGACCAAAATAGCATCATCTCTGCCCGCCTCCTTCTCCTCCTCCACCTCCTCCTCTTCCTCCTCCTCCTCTTCCTCCTCTTCCTCTTCCTCCTCCTCCACATCATCATCATCGTCGTCATTATTACCAACATTTACCATAACCATCGATGGTTTCCATTCTGACCAAAATAGTGTCATCTCTACCCGCCGCCTCCTCCTCCTCTTCCTCTTCCCCATCTTCCTCCTCCTCATCTTCCTCCTCCTCCTCCTCATCTTCCTTCTCCTCCTCCTCCTCCTCCTCCACATCATCATCATCGTCGTCATTATTACCAACACTTACCATAACCATCGATGGTTTCCATTCTGACCAAAATAGTGTCATCTCTACCCGCCGCCTCCTCCTCCTCTTCCTCTTCCCCATCTTCCTCGTCCTCATCTTCCTCCTCCTCCTCCTCATCTTCCTTCTCCTCCTCCTCCTACTCCACATCATCATCATCGTCGTCATTATTACCAACACTTACCATAACCACCGATGGTCTCCATTCTGACCAAAATAGTGTCATCTCTACCCGCCTCCTCCTCCTCCTCCTCCTCTTCCTCCTAATTCTCCTCCTCCTCCCCAACATCATCATCATCATCATCACCATCATAATCCTCATCATCATAATCGTTGTCGTCGTCGTCGCTGTGCTCCACACAATCCCAATCATAATTAAACTCACAAGCAAAAAGAAGGGTTACCGCCCCTCGTTTCATCTTCTTCCTATGACGACGATAGTCATTATCTTCTTCACTTGTACCTGAAACGGAATCATTCAAACTACCAACAGACTTAACGTTCATTATTACAATTAACCGCAACAATAAGCATTGTTATTATTATTATTATTCTTGTTATCGTTATTATTCTCACTCCATTAATTCATTTGTCAGGTTTTATTCAGCTAAATTTCATAATAATTTATTAACATACAAATAATCAGGAGATGCACCATGCAGCAAATAAACCAATTTCTTGTATATACATACATATATAAATGCATATATATAAACATATGCAGGTACATATATATATATATATATATGTATTTATATATATTTATGTATATTTATATATACATTTATACATGTATATATATATATATATATATATATAGATATATATATATATATATATATATATATATATATATTTATATATACACACATATATATATATGTTTATATATATATATATATTTATATACACATATTATATATATATATGTTTATAATATATATATATATTTATATATACACACAATATATATATATATAAATATTCATTTATGTATATATATTTATATACACATATATATATATATCTATATCGATATTATATTGATATATATGTATATATGTATGCATATATACACATATATATATATATATAATATATATATATATATATAAATATAGATATGTATATATATTTAAATATATACACATCAATATATATACAAATACAAATATATAATATATATATATACAGATATATAAATATTTATATATATAATATATATATATATATATATATATATATATATAAACATATACCTATGTATATATATATACTGAAATATATATACATAAATACATATGTGTGTATATATACATCTATACATGTGTTATATAGATACATGCACATATATATATGTATGTATATATATTTATATATATGTATATATATATATATTTATATATATATATGTATATACATATGAATATATATATATAAATTTATATATATATGTATATATATATATATATATATATATATAAATGTTGATGTATATAAATATATAAATAAATATATACAGAAATATATATATCAATATATATATATACAAATATGTATATAAATATATATATGTATACATGCATATAAATATATATATATTTCAATATATGTATATCTCAACCTTCTACATATATATATATATATATATATATATATATATATATATATATATATATATATATATATATAAATAGGTGAAAATAGACGTCAGAGATGGTTCCCCATATCCCGAAACATCTGATGAGTGGGGTGGCTACAGAGAGATTGTTCTAGCTCTTCTAAATCCATGACAATGCTGGATTTAGAGGAGATTGTAAAACATCGTTGAAACTCTGTAGCCTCTGTGTAGGCTGAAACATCTCCGCCGTTTATTTTATGTATTTATACATAAATATACGAATACACACATAAATACATGCATTATATATATATATATATATAATATATATATATATATATATATAATATATATATATATATATATATATATATATATATATATATATATGAAAGTGTCTATGTGTTTGTTCGCAAGAGTGGAAAACGTATTCATTGTTGCTGTTTAATATATTTTGGAGTTGAAAATGCCTTAGCATTATCTAAGTATGATGCATATGTAGAATTGATGGAAAACTTATACTTTGCACTATCGGCTAAGTCAATGTGACATTGAATTAATAAATGCCCGCGAGATTTATAAATGTCTTAAATTGAAGTTACGTACAATATTGCATAGCTAGAATGTTTTGTCATTGATTATTTAGGTGCTATTGGTATAAAACTGAAAACATTGCCTAGTACGTTTTATGATTAGAAACTTTGATAATTTTATTAGGGAAACTGATGACATTATTTATCTATAATATATTTATATTATACATTAATATATTATATATCCATATATTATAGTATATTTGTATGTCATATACGAGGGTGAGTGAAAAAGTAATGCCGTTTTGTTTAGGACAGGTATAATTACCAACACAAGAACAAGTATCATACGCCAAAATGAAGCTGGTTTTCTGGATCACATCTCTACTTCTCAACATAGTTACCGTTTCTCTCAATAGCAATACCGTTTCTCGAATGAGAGCACGTATCCCTGCTCCGTAAAATTCTGTTGACTGTTCTTTGAGCCACTTCTTCACTACAGGTTTCACTTCGTCGTCACTGGAATAATCTTCGGCCCCGTGAAAGAGGGCTTGAGAGGCAAACATTATTCCAGTGACGATGAAGTGAAAACTGTAGTTACGAAGTGGCTCAAAGAACAGTTAACAGAATTTTTCGGGCCAGGGATACATGCTCTCATTCGACGATGGAACATTGCCATCGAGAAAAACGGTGACTGTGTTGAGAAGTAGGGATGTAAACCCCAGAGGACCTGCTTCATTTTGATGTATGATACATGTTCCTGTGTTGATAATTATGCAAAATGGCATTACTCTTGGACTCACCCTCGTATTTATTATATAATTATCTAATTCAAACATATTTATGTTATACGTTTATAAAGTAATAATATAATATATTTATAATATATTTGAATATATTTTCATGATATAATTATATATTAAATTTCTATACTCTTATGTATTATATACATATAATATATTTATAATATATTTATGTTATAATATAGCTATGTGGAGGCGCAATGGGCCTGTAGTTAGGACAAGTCTCACGGTCGTAGGATAGCAGTTTCGATTGCAGATCGGGTGCTGTGATTGCTTATTGAGCGAAATCGTCTAAAGTTCTGCTCTTTCAACACAACCTTCTCTCACTCTTTCTTCTTGTTTCTGTTGTACCTGAATTTCAAAGGACCATTCTTGTCACATTCTGAGACATGCTGAATCTTCCAGAGAACTACGTTGAGTTACACGTGTTTGTGGAATGCTCAGCTACTTGCACGTTAATTTCACGAGCTAGCTGTTCTGTTGATCGGATCAGCTGGAACCCACGTCGTCGTAACCGACGGAGTGCCACAACGAATATAGCTATATATTATAGTTTTATAATATACTTATATAAGTATATAAGTATCAAACATTTCTAACATGTTAATGTATTTTATATCTATAATATATATAAAATATATTTATAATACCATATAGTTATATATTATACGTTGAAAAATATTTATATATTTAAAGTATATTTATAATATATATACATATGATATATAAGATAATGTAATTAAAAATATGAAGCAATGAACTCAGAGATGTTTATGAAAGATAATCACTTAACTAAGTTATAATGTAACCAGGGATACGTGGGCTTAAATCCATCGGAGCTGATGACATAAAAAATTCATTGTTTTGATGTTGGTTGTATGCTTAGCTTTTGTAAAGTAACCCGAGACTTGAACTTATAGCAGCTGGTGACACACCACACAGATACACAAGCACACAGTCACAGACAGACAAACATGCTCACGCACACACACACACATATAACCGCAGAGAAATCGTGTGTACGATATATAGTTCAAATTGATTGGATATTGAGTTCATTGATGCCGATGAAAAATATAAAAGTTTGAAGACTTAAGCTCAATGTTAATGCGATTAAGATAAAGTTATTTTTTCGAAATCACAAAAAAAAAACTCACGCAAACAGAACCTCATTATACGTACAAAAAAAATATATGACGTTAAGACTGTATCCAGCAACCACAAATACGTCGTATCCAGGACTAGACTCAATCTCTAGGAATTTTAACTCCAAATATTTGTTACAGCAAGATTAAATACGCTTTCCAATAGATACAAAATGGATTAAATTTCAATGACAATAAATAAAATGAATATGATTAATAATGTAAATAATAATAATAATAATAATAATAATAATAATAATTATACCAACAACGACAACAGTAATAAAATAATAATAATAACAATAATGAAACAATAATAACAATAATAATCATTAATAATAGCAAGTATAATGATAATCATAATATACATTTCTTTAACAGATGCAAGGATTCAAATGTACAAGGGGAGGGGTTAAAACAGTTATCAGAGTCCATCACAGTATATTACAGGTATTCTTATCAACTTTGGATGATACAAAGGCAAAATCGTTTATGACGAATAATATCTTTCGCTGGAACGATTCTAGCGGATGCTAACCTCCTAAAGTTGATTGAATATAAACAATGACAATAATTTCTATTATATGCGCAATGTCACAAAAACAAACTTGGAAGAAGAGAGGTTACAGTCGGTCAAATCGACCTTAGTACATAACGTACTTATTTTTATCGAGCCCGGAAGGATATGAGGAAAAAATTCGAACGTTTTAACCCGGTAGCATTAAAACGCAGAAACGTAAAGGGAGGTAATTATATACCTCCGCAGTGTCCCTCCTAATTCAGTTTTTTTTTGTTTCTGCTAAAATACCACCTTTGGCTGAACTTCGTAAAAGCATACTGGATCCGAACCCAGAGATACAAAGACTCAATATGTTACTGCCACTCGTGGGCGTAGAACCGCTTACATTTTCTCTAGTACTTTATTTGTAAGTACTTAATTTTTTTTTATCGACACCCGGAACATTAAAAGGCAAAGTTGACATTGGAGAAATTTGAACTCTGAACATAATGTAACTTAATTAAACACCGCAAAGTATTCTTGTCCGTTGCTCGACCGATTCTGTTGCCAATATACAGCTCTTTTTAGAAATAGAGACACCAAGGCAATATACTTTATATATATATTTACATATATATATATATATGAATATATATATATTTGTGTGTGTGTGTGTGCATAAATATGTATATGTATGTATGTGTGTGTATGCATATTATATATATATATATATATATATATATATGCACATATATATATATATATTATATATATATATATTATATATATATATTGACACACATAATACAAAGTGTTTTCGTCATCAAACAACCAAAAGCATAATCAAATAAAGATAACACAAAACGACAATAAAAGATAAATAAATGAAGGTAAAAACAAATAAAAAGAAACTTTAATGATAATTTCAACAGTTAAAATATTATTATTATTAATAATAAAGATAATCGTAATCATAATAAGAATTAAAAAAAAAAAATTAACACACATGTAGATCGTTCACCGATCAAACGATAACAGATCAAATCTGCAATGAATTTTCCGAACGGAAAACAAAAAAAAAAAAAAATCATTGCTTTCAACTTCTGTTTACAGCTTTGCATCTCTGTTACTTTTTTTTTTGTTTTTTTTTCCTTACTGTCAAATCTTGGTTTATAATCCTTTAGTTCCTCATCCTAAAAAAAAATTTTAAAAAAAACAAGACAAAAAATCTGAAGAATAAAAGAACAAAAGTAACTCACTGCATATTATACATCTTTGTGTAAATGTGCGCAAATTGACGCGGAAATTATGTATGTATAATATATATATATATATATTTATATACATATATATATATATATATATATTTCTATACATATATATATATATAATATATATATATATATATATATATATATATATGTACATACATACATAAGTATATGTACCTGTATACAAATATACATATCTATATATATATATATTAATATGTATATGTATATATATATATATTAATATATGTATATATTTATACGTATATATAAACTTTTATACACATCTCTATATATATAGACGTACGCGCACACATCTAGATATAATTACACACATATATATATATATCAATATATATTAGATAACCGTTTATACATACTCTCATACGCGCACACACACACAGACACACGCATATATATAATATACATATGCTGATCATAATGTTTGTCTTTTTCCAAATCTCGACATGCTTTTTTCAAAAGATTGGTCTGTTATATACATATATCTGTATATATATATATGTATATATATATATATATATATATATATATATATATATATATATACATACATATATATATATATATATATATATATATACATATATATATATATATATATATATATATATACACCTGTATACAATTTTATGCATTGATATATCAACAGCTTTACTGCTTTTGTAATGTTCCTCTTAGAATGTTTGTATTTTCATTTTATTTGTACATTCCTTAGACAACGTGATACGTGTAACGTTAGCTTTATATTTTTGTCTTTCATCGCCTTTTGAAATTCTTATTTCCGAATAGAATCTTAATAAAAGCATGTTTAAAGTCTCGATTGAACACTGTGTAAATAACTGGGTTTAATGCTGAATTGCAGTAACCGAACCAAAAGAAAATGTCAAATACCAGCATCGGTATGCAACCATCACAGAATGCCGAAATAACGTAGAGCGTGAAAAACGGACACCAACACAAGATAAATGCCGCCATTACTATGCCAAGTACAATGGTGGCTCGCCGTTCGCGCGCTTTTGCGACTCGACGTTTTTGTTTTTCCGCGTCGCGTGCCGAAGGAGCCTTCCAAGTCTGCTCCTTGCGGTTTTTGTCTATGTCCCCTTTATTTTTATGACCCTTTTTGAAATTTGTCATTAAGATATGCTCTTTTTTCTTTCTGTTTTTCTTTTTATCCTTGTGAGATTTATCATTAATTTCTTTGACATTTGGCGAAGGTAAACCTTCTGAATTGGCATTTGTGCTCGGTAAATCCTGCTCCTGCTCATGGTTCTCACCATGAAGTTCGTTTTCACTGTGATGAACCTGATTGGCTGGTTGAAGCTGATTGGTTTCCTTCCGGGTTACATTCGGAGTCTTCATTTCCGTACATGTTCCAGTATCGGTCATTTGAGTTTCCGGCGATAAATAAGGGGAATCATAATATGTCGTTGAATCAGTGTCACCAGCTAATAAGGGCTTCGCGTTTTCCTCCACCGTTTCTAACTCAGTGGAAACGTCTCCCTTGACGCAAGTTTTTTTAGGTGATTCCATAGAAGATTCCGTATCCGTGACTAATACTAAACGCTGATTTGGTGGTCGAATTTCACCCACTTCACTGTCACTTGTTGCCGTTTTATTATTCAGGATACTAACGGAATCTGAATCAGTATTTATGAGGTTGCGCTGCTCGTCTTCAATCTGCAAGGACGCACTATGTCCATTTTCCTGTCCCGGCACCGTTAATATTTTATTATCTGCTTTGACGGGCACCGTAGTCTCGTTGGGAATGGGGGTTTCTTTATCAACGGGCTTGACTTCTATGCAGTTTGTATTACCATTGGCATTAGCCGACTTTGTCTCTTTCAGGGAATTAGGTGCTGCGTGTGAGGAAGCATTGGTAGTAATGGATTTCTGATTATTGTTTTTGGGTGGTGTTGTGAAACTAGTTGCAGTAGAGGAAGTCGTTTTTTCTTTTGGTGTTTCTGGGCAAACCTCTTTTGGATTCTTTTTAAATGTGCCGCGTGCCCTTCTCAATGCAGCAAGATAAATTCGAAAATATACTATAACCATAATAACCATTGGAATGTAAAAAGAACCGCACGAAGAATATAGTACGTATCCAAGATCTTCGCTTAAGAAGCACATTGGATAGAGAGTCTCTACCTCTGGTCGTGGCTGTTTCCAGCCAATTAGGGGTGGTAAACATATAATGCCTGACAAAACCCATACAATAGCAATCATTATAGCGGCTCTCTTGGGAGTTCTTTGCTGAGGATAGTGGAGAGCTCTTGTGATTGACCAGTAACGGTCCAGACTAATTAAAACAAGATTTAAAATGGAAGCTGTGCACAGTAAAACATCAACTGATAACCACAAATCACATAAAACTGGACCGAAAAACCAATATCCTAAAATCTCGTTGCTCCATGATAATGGCATTACCAGAATGCCAAGCAACATGTCTGCAATAGCTAAAGAAGCTATGAAGGAATTTTGAGTAATTTTCAAATTTTTGTCCGTGTAAATTGCAATACAAACCAACAAGTTGCCCAATCCAACTAGGACGACGAGGACAACTACAAAACAAGTTGATATAATGATGGTTGGCCAGCTGTAACCACTTGGGAAACCAGCACCTGGGAAGACCGGGAGTTTGCTATTTTGTGCTGAATCATTGAAAGTTTCATTTTCAAGGGAGAAACGCCAGAAATCAAAGGTTACTTGCTCTGTGTAAGGGTCAAATCCAGACGGATAGGCCGTCGTATTGCCCAAGCCATTGTCTTCTGTAAAGTTGAAATCAAACGGAAATCTAAAGAATGCCATGATTCTACGCTTTAAATTGCAATGTGCCAAGAATCATTTATTATTATTATTATTATTATTATTATTACATTTTTCACAACGTATACGTATAGCAGCTTTTTCCAAGCACATCTTTATGTGTCTCTGATATATGCAGTCCATGCATATATGTTTGTTTATTTGTTGTTTTCTGTGTTTCTGCGCATGTGCGAGTGTGAGTGCATATCAATAAAACTGTATATGTATCCATATGGATTGCCTCTAAGAATTTATCATAATTGTTATTGTTGTTATTATTATTATTATTATTATTATTATTATTATTATTATTATTATTATTATTAATTTTATTATTATTATTATTATTATTATTAAGAAAACATCATGTGAGCATTACTCTATTATTTTGATTGGTTCGTCATTATTGTAAGTAATATAATTATCAACATTATAATATTTATTATTATTATTATTATTATTATTATTATTATTATTATGATTATTATTATTAAAGTTTTATTGCAGTAGCTGTAGTAGTTGCAATAGTATATAAAAAAAAGAATTGTTCTGTAACCAGCTTTTACGAAATCATAGTTTTTTCTTGATTTTATTTTTCTTAGAAATCCGAATAGACCTAAATCTTGAGTGTATTTTCATTCAATCTACAATAACTATTTTCCACAGCAAAAAGTAATACAGTAAAATAAATTAAGACTAAAACACCATCAAAATCTTAAACCATTAATAACCAACACTGAAGAATCCTCAAAGAAAATCCTTAAAGAAACAAGGCACACATTACTTATGTGAATCCTAAGTATGTAGTTTGATAATGAACTTCATAAAATAATACGTATTCTCGTATTCTTGTCTACGCAACTGCAAATGTTCTATATGAAGATAATTTGACGAACAATGTAGTAGTAGTAGTAGTATTAGTATTAGTATTAGTAGTAGTAGTAGTAGTAGTAGTAGTAGTAGTAGTAGTAGTAGTAGTAAAACTGCTTCTGTGCTTATTGAAAACTACGAAAAAAGCAAAACAGAATTCGGTCAATCTATTTTGATTTCATTTCAGATTTTTCGTATTACTTTTGTTTCTTTGAAATCTTTGCAATGAAATAGAAAAATAAATAAATGTGTAAATAACTAAATAAATAACCAAATGGATGTCTATTGGTTGATTTTTTTCTATTTTATGAGCTAGTTGATTTTTTAGAAAAAATATAAACGTATCAATAAAGAATATTTTTTTTTATTATGTGACTAGATTGATGTTCTGGTCATATAAGAAAATCACATCACAAACGAAGTGGTTTCTTCGCGAGACTTTTAAGAAATGTTTAGCAAACTGTGCTAATGATATTTTTAGTTTTTAAAGTTTGTTTCTGATCTTAATGATGAGACAATCGCAACTTCTCCAGCCAAAGCCACCGGTATTGTTTAAAAATGAATCTAAGAAAAACTGGAAAGAATTGCTATAGATAAAAAGACAGATTGGCTGCGAGACTGTTAGACAGACAGGCAATGAAATAAGATAATAGATGAATTTAGTGACATTCACTGTATATATATATATATCTTTTTCAACAGGAAGCTAAATTTCCGAGACTCGAGCCCCAAATTGAAGCTGCTGCTGCTACTACTACTCCTACTACTACTAGAACAACACAAGCTCCACCACAATAACAACAACAAATTCAAGTATAATGATTATAATAACGTGCTTAAGTATCGTTGGAAATGGTACTTTATATTTGTAAATAAATGTTGATTCTGTTATATTTGTATATTTTAATAACACAAAACTAGAATGTGGAATAGCTCATGTTTTCTTATGAGCCTCAGTGATATATGGGCAAAGAAAAACTAAGCGATGCTGTTTACACCAGAGAAGTGATGATTTCAGTTAAGACACAACCTCTGTATCATGGGACTATACGATGTAATAATGTGACGCTTATAATGAACTTAAGGAGTAATTGTTTACATTGCTATAACGTTTCTGTCTTGAGATAATAATTAACATAAACAAATTAATATGCAAAGGAATTCATAACTTTCCGGAAACCATTTCGAATTTTAAGTATATCGCTTGTATCTAGGATAGAAAACTGGGTTACGAAGTTCAGGATGTGTTCCAGCGGGTTTATAATCGCACGGAAGAACCCGTGGAATGCTTCAAATGAAGATGATAATAGTAATTATAATAAAGGTTTTTGACATAAACTGATGACCATAAAAGTTGCTGGAGTGCAAAATAATCGATTATATCGACTTGTTTTTATTGATATCTTAATCAACATTAAGAAAACTCACTAACCGTGAACAATCCTTGTTAACCTTTTAAGCACGTTCTCCAAAATGTACTTAATTCTTGCCAACTACTGATGTAGGATTCAAAAGGCAAACGATAAAGGTAATAACGATGTTGTTGTTGAGAATGATGATGTTGATGATAATAAGAAAATAATAAGAGCACAACAACAACAAAAAACGAAGAAATATATATATATATATTATATATATATAAAGACAAGTGAAAATTAATTTGCACCTGTTTTATACGCTACGACTTTGGAAAAGAAATGCCGAAATACGAAGAGAAAAATTATATAATATTCTAAAGAAAAGAAAATAAGATTTGAAGATTGCAAATCTCTCTGTGTGCATAGTATTCTCTATATTCACATACTTTCACTTCTACTAGTTTGTTTTCCTTTAAAAAAATTACAGTTTGTGATTACGATATTTTCCCGACCCAAAAAATAGAAAGAAAAAATAGCACAGCCCATATGTATATATTGTGTCTTTTCGTCGTTAAATTACCATTATTATTATTATTATTATTATTATATTATTATTATTATTATTATTATTATTGTTATTATTAGAAAATGTTTTCACATAAATCGTGAAAGTGAAGTTTTGTTTTTTTGTTTGTTTCTTTGTTTGTTATTATCTAACCTTAAAAAAAAACGGTATCACAACGCAGACTTAATAAAACGAAAGAAGATAGCAATTGTAAAACTGCGACAAAGATGAAGACAAAAACACAAACGATAACAACAGAGTTTTTTTATCTTCTCTCTCTATTTACCTTATGTAATATGAGTATTTCTGAAAATGTTCATATAGATTTAGAAAATACACAACTAATAAAATACTATTTATTACGCTTCCATTTTTATATTCTACTAAATCCGTTTTCCTTCTGATACTTCAGTAAATTTCTTGAAAACGTAAATCGTTTCAAAAACCTATTACTTGAATTTTATATTTTTCTCATCCTCCATTTTAATTTGATTATTAAAGTTGTTAATATTATTATTGTTACCGGATATTACATTATATTTCAATGATTATTGTTATTATTATTATTATTATTATTATTATTATTAGTAGTAGTAGTAGTAGTAGTAGTAGTAGTAGTAGTATTGTTATTGTTATAGAACTCGTTATTTAAAATTCATGGAATTATTTTTATTGCAACGAATGTTTAGAAAAAAAAAACCTATTATTACGTTTTATTCTTAAATAATATTACTATGATTATTATTAGCATCACTTTTATTATTGTTATTGTTGTTGTTGTTGTTGCTCTTCTTCTTCTTCTTCTTATTATTATTATTATTACTATTATTATTACCCAAGCAGTGTTCTATCGTTTTATAAGGTTAAATGTGTTTTTTTACTTTCTTTCAGATTTTATGTTGTCCAATTTTCTCATTTATACGATATAATGTTTTATTATATTATCATATTCGAACGATCACGATATCTTCTGTAATACTTCACGACTAAAACTATGACACATAATTGCATGTATTTATGTATATATATCAATATATATATATATATATATATATAAATGTATGTATAGGATTAGAAAATTTACAATTTGGTTTGTAATTATATGAATATCATCATATACAGCTTTGCATTTAGGATGTGCGTATGCGTGTGTTTGTGTATGTGTGCGTGAATGTATGTGTACGCACGCGCATGCGTGTGAGTAAGTTTGCTTGAACAAGTTTGTATGTCGCTGGTTTTTATTCGTTCCCGAGCTATGGACTACGTTGTTAACTCAAAAGTTTTCAATGCCGATGTTTCATCCGTTAACTTTGATATAACAATATCGGATACCACCTGCGTGATACCCATAGCGCCTTCAGTGTTGATATCGCGTCGAATTATCCAGTTATTGTGGCGGTTTTTACAGTACAGAACACATTGGTGTATAATTGCGTGTCTCGGAGATTCTGGAAAATATAGAAAGAAGAAATGAAATTAATGCGGTGATAGCATCTATGTTCCGTGTGTTAATATTTTCCAACCATTAAACATTGAGGAATAACAACAAAAACGACGACGACAACAACAACAACAATAATAATCATTTCTGTTACAAGTACAAGGGCCTGAAATTTTGGGGGGAGTGTGTTAGTTGATTACATCAAAACTAAGGGTTCAACTGGTACTTATTTCATCGACCCCGAAAGGATGAAAGTCAGAAGTCTGAACTTAGAACGGGAAGACGGACAAAATAGTGCTAAGCATTTTTGCCCGGATTGCTAATGACTCTGCCTGTTCGCCGCTTTAATAATAATAATAATAATGATAATAATAATGAAAAACAAGAAAGCATCATTCTCTATAACAAAATATGAAGATGATGATGATGATGATAATAATAATAATAATAATAATAATAACAACAATAATAATAATAATAATAATGATAATAATAATAATGATAATAATAATAATAATGATAAATTGATGTATCAATACCAGCAGATGACAACGTGTCTCTAAAAGAAATGGAGACACTTTCAAAATATAAAGACCTGGAAATAGAGGTAACTAGAATGTGGACTCTAAAAACAGAAACAATTCCCACCATAGTAGGTGCATTAGGCATGATAAAAAATATTCAGACAAATACATAACAAAAACACCAGGACTTACAAACACATATATCATACAGAAAATTGCACTACTAGGGACTGCACACATCCTACTCAGAACACTTTCAATACAATAACCATCAGAGCATCACAACAAATCACAGCACATACCCAAGGCACACATAGCTGCGCTCGGTAGTGAAGTGAAAGCACGCTATAAAAATAAAACTACTGAATAAAACTACTGAATAATAATAATAATAATAATAATAATAATAATAATATAATAATAATAATAATAATAATAATAACAATAATAAACAATAAAGCATCATACTCTGTAACAAAATAAACAAAGGAATATCTAAGTGAATTCCAAATACAACTTCAGGAATTATACATACTAGAAACAAGCGCAGAAAAAGCTAAGCGCATGAAAACCTGTGCCAAAACTTCTGCCTTAGATATTATTACTGATAAATGACAAGAAAAACTTTTCAATAGCAAATGCCCACAGACAGCAAATAATGCTGATGTTGACAAAGCCCTGACCCATCAATGGCTAGTGGCTTTTGGCTTGAAATCTGAAACAGAAGGGTTTATCATTGCATCCCAAGATCAATGCCTGCCTGCAAGGAACTACCAGGCCAACTTATTAAAGAAAGGTAGTAGACCAACATACCGTGTATGTAAACAAAATGAAACCATTGATCATGTCTCCATGTGCAGTCTTCTTGCACATACAGAGTATCTCAACAGCCATGATAGAGTTGCACAATATATTCACTGTGTAATTTGCAAAAACCTGGATTTGCTCCATGATAAAAACTGGTTGGAACACAAACCTTCTCCAGTGCTTGAAAATGATCGCATCTCACTCCTCTGGAACTTCCCCATTCAAACTGACAGAAAGATAGGTGCAAATAGGCCAGACATCATATTGAAAGACTTCAGACAAAAATCGTGCTTCTTCATTGATATGACTGTCCCAATCGATATAAACGTATCTGTCAAGACCTACCAAAAACTGAGCAAGTATAAAGATCTTGAAATAGAAATTAGCAAAATGTGGAACCTGAAGACTAAAACAAGCTCAGATACCAGGGAACCCCCAAATGGCAGAAATTCAAAAGATAGTGCTCATGGGAACTGCCCATATCCTACACAAAATACTTTCTATGTCGTCTTAAGTTTTAAAACAAGCATAATTTTCTTATGATTTCTTAAACATTCTCTAGAACAACACTATGTACAAAACCAAATATATGGCATCCTAGGCATAACACCAACATGAACTTCCAACTTATTGTCTCTTGTGGTCTCTGGGTGAGACTTGGAGCCAACTTGTACAAATGTAAAGCAAAAGCCAAACATAAAATAATAATAATAATAATAATAATAATAATAATAATAATAATGATGATGATGATGATGATGATGATGATGAGGGTGATGATGATGATACTCAGTAACAAAATAGTCAAAGAAATATCGAAATATCTCATTGAATTCCAAATACAGCAGAAAAATTCCAAATACAAGCACAGAAAAACCCATGCCAAAACTACTACTACTACTACTACTACTACTACTACTACTACTACTACTACTACTACTACTACTGCTGCTGCTGCTGCTGCTGCCACTGCTGCTGCCACTGCTGCTGCTACTCCTCCTTCTCCTCCTCCTACTACAACTACTACTACGACCACTACTACTACTACTACTACTACTACTACTACTACTACTACTACTACTACTGATGATGATGATAATAATAATAATAATATTCTTTTTCTTTCTATCCTTGCTAACGATTCTGCCAGCTCACCTCCCTAATAATAAGGATGACAGGGATGGTGGTGGTGGTGGTGGTGGTGGTGGTGATGGAACAAGGCCAGCCAGTATTTTTGAGGGGATGCAGTGAGCCAGTTACATTGACCACAGTACATGACTGGTATTTTCGACACCAAAGAGATATAGTCGGTCTCTGTGGAATTTGAACTCAGAATGAAGCTGCTTAGGCATTTTCTCCTTTACCAAAATCTCGACAGCTGTGATTTGAATACTTACAGTCCGAAAATTAGCAACATGGTTCTCCTTTATCTGGATTTTTTGGTCAGTAGCACTACCACACCTCTGGACTGAGAACTGTCCTGTTTTACTGTTGGTTGTGGCTGATATCTGTTTGCCAAGCATGTGTGGCATGAAACCTTAAGGCTCGTAGGATAAACCATTCAAACCCGTCCTTCGTGCAGCTTGCTCTCGTTTCCATTATTTCAGTGGTCATTACTGAATCATGGCATGCTCTCAAGTAAGGCATTGATGATCGTTTTACTTCTGGTCCGCTACTAGCAACAGCACTCGAAGTGCAGCTCAAAGGCCGTTTACATCTGCTTGGAGGTTATGTAATGTGCGATCCTTATGGTCAGTAGAAACTTTGTTGCCATGTTTTACCGCTGCCACTTGGGTCCATCGAACAGATTTCGTTCCTTCGTGTATCAGAGAATGTGTCATAATTCTAAAAACTTCGCCGCTCTACTTCATGTTGAAGAACTAGTTCAATGTCAATCTCACTGCAAGTACATTGGTGGGATGCCTTTCTCAAAAGCCTTCTAGCTCCTTATTCCGTCTCTTTCTAAACCTATTCTTCTTTATCGCTACTGTGGTATTAAAACTTATCGACTCCTTTCTAATCGCTCTTTTAAGGGAGAATCACCGATGTTAACGAAAGCCCCATCAATGCCCGCTGAATTAATTCACTAATCTAATGTCATGTATATTTGCTCGCAAGGAAAATAGCATTTAGGTTCCAGTAACGAGTTTCTTACCTTTCATTCCTCTGTTCGTCGATTGTATAAATTACAAATTTGTGGACTGTAAATCCCACCCGAGAAATCCACTCGGTATTTGATACGCAGTTGAAAAATCAGACCAAGTTTGTGACGCTAATCTATCGGCATCCAAATGCCGCTCCAATCTCCTACAAATACTAAAGAGCAGAGCGTTTCCTACATGAGATTCTAGGCGCCTAATAAAATCTGGTCGCAACACCTGTAGCAGGGTGTAG
>NC_043010.1:55642956-55677956 GCF_006345805.1 Octopus sinensis | reverse complement strand
CCGAATGCGCCAACGTGGACATGGAGCAACCGCATCGGGTCGTCGAGATCGTATCTAGATAGATACTGTGTAGGACAGTAGATATAGATAGCATAGGATGTCCACAATTCCACATAGTCAGCTACACGGATCACAAACTTGTGACATGTACGCTAGACTTAGGTAAGACACTTAGGCAGGGTCCCGGATACTGGAAACTAAACGCGTCTTTCCCATCGAGACAAGTTTTCAGAGACCGGATTAGCACACTAGTAAAGAGGGCTTTGACGGGAGCCATCATCAACAACAAATGGTGGTTTGCCCTCAAGAGAGCAGTAAAAGCAGAAGCGATTAGGTACAGCAAAGCACTATCCATAGATAGAAATAGAGTAGAGGGTGAGCTAGTTAAGAAGCTAGAAGAGGCAATTAGAAGCGGCATCGCATCCGACGTTTTGGCGGCGAGGTTGGCCCTCGACCAACACTTCAACGCCAAACACGAAGGATGTGCTGTCAGAGCTAGGATGCGTGCTCTAAGGAACGAAGGTGTTGGAGCCGCGAGAGAGGCCCGGGTGGCAGAGGCGCAACAGGGCAACAAAGCCACCATTCGGTCACTGGTAGATGAACAGGGGTGCGAATTGCTCGAGCCAAGTAAAATGTGTGAGGCCTTTCAGCAGCATTTTGCCCGACTGTTCGGAACGAGTGGAGGGCAAGAACGTAGGGTGGACTTCAGTGCCTACCTACATAGCCTACCACGACTCTCGACAAGAAAGGCAGGGCTGCGAAGGTGCCATCACGGCGGCGGAAGTGCGGGAAGCGATGGCAGAATGCTCGAGGGACAAATCACCGGGTTTGGATGGTCTACCCTACGAGCTTTACAATTGTATGCCAGACTTGTTTGGAGATCTCTTGGCGGCGGTGTACTGCAACTGGCAGCAAAACGGGAGCATTCCTGGTTTTGTGAGCCGAGGAGCCGTAACACTGCTGAAGAAAGATCTAAACAAGGGAAATGTATAGATAACTTTAGGCCCATCACTCTGCTTAATGCAGACTTGAAAATTTTGGCCAAGGTGCTAGCCAAGAGGTTGGCGCTTGTCATCGAAAACTGGTCGACAAGGCGCAAACATGCGCCGTGCCAGGCCGGACCATCCATGACAACCTCCATCTGATGCGCTACATCATAGACAGGGTAGTTAACGAACCTGGCATGGGTGGGGCCCTGATCAACTTGGATCAATCGAAAGCCTTTGATAGGGTAGACCATCGATACTTGGAGGCAGTCCTGAGAGCGGCTGGTTTCGGTCCCGTCTTCCGCGGCTGGATAGCTGCCTTGTACAGAGGCATCCGTTCGGTAATTCGCGTAAATGGACATCTATCGAGACCTTTCGACATTGCACGTTCGGTCCGTCAGGGATGCCCCCTCTCGGCGCTTCTATACGTATTGACTCTTGAGCCACTACTGCGGAAGCTGGCGACTCTAAGGGGCATCCCGCGAGAATTGGGATGCGGGACGAGCGTGTCTGCATACGCGGACGACGTCACCGTCATAGTGTCTAGCCACGAGCACATCGAGCTGGTCGGCGAGACACTGAAAAACTACGAAGCGGTGACAGGAGCGAAAATCAACCGGGAAAAGTCAGTGGGCTTGCGACTAGGCACCTGGAGAAGCAAGCCCATGCCGTCCACCAGCGCCTCCGTCGTGGGACGCTGGACCGACGGCCCGGTTGAGTTGCTCGGGGTCTGGTTCGGTCCGGACCTCCAAGTGGAGAAGAACTGGAACGAGATAACGAGTAGGGTGGTCACTCTCGCCCGGCAATGGGCCGAGAGGAAACTGTCCCTAAAAGGTCGAGCGGAGGTGGCGAACACGTACATCGCGTCCGTCATCTACTACCGCCTGACCGTCGTACCTTGTCCCGACCCTACCATCACCAAACTACAACGCATCCTCTTTCGCTTCTTGTGGAAAGGATGCGTCCCGATGGTCAGGCGATCCATTTGCTGTCAACACACCGTTAAAAGGAGGGCTGGGCATGCCGTGGTTGATGATGCGCAGACACGCGCTGAGACTGCGACATCTCTGGCTCTATGTAGACGACGGTGAACAGGTGTGGTCGCCGTTTGTGAGGCACGCTTTCCCGCAGCTCGTCTCCATGACCGAACTGCAGTCGTGGATCAAAAAAAGGCCGAGGAAGGGCGAATGGCACCGCGAGTGTCGCGTTGCTCTCAAGCAACTCTGCCGTCCTGGGTCGACCTTAAGTGACTTCAACACAACCAAAGCATTCTATAGGGGTTTAGTGGAGGGGAGGTACGACGACGAGCTCGGGGCGAACCTAGACGTCGACGAGGAGTACCTGACCCGCCTGTTCGGGACGACTTTCGGGCCAGGGCCCATGGACAACTTCCAGAGATCCCTGCCTGGCAGTGCTACCGAGAAGCGCTACCCGTTCGGGATAAGCTCTACAGACACGGCTCGAGAAACACGGGGGCCGACCTGCCCGAGATGCGGTCAGAGCGACGAAACCGTTCTGCACGCACTCGTTCAGTGTCCAACAATTTCCGACCTGTGGGCTTATGTCGAACAACTGCTGTCACGTGTGGGACGAGTCGGTTATCAGCTGAGTCTATCGTCAATATTGTCACGCCTCCTTCTTCAAACGGGAAGGAAGAGCTATTTTCATCATCCTTGTGGCTATGGCGAAAGAATGTATCTGGTGGACGCGTCTGAAAGGATTGGAGACAAACACTTTCCTCTCTGGTCAATCTCTCATCAACTTCTTCAAGTACCACTTGAAAAGGAAAGTGAGAGTAGAGAGGCAAGTTTTGTCTAGCGAATGTTTTAAAAAAAGATGGGTGAATGTAGCAAGAATGGCACGTATGAATGACGAAGCCACCTTGAGCATAGTCCTATGAACCCAGAAATCGAAAACAGAGAGTTGCTTATTTGCAAAAAAAAAAAAAAAAGAAATATAAAATGTGACTTCATTGACCGAGGTTACCGTGGTCTTTTCCGTAGGCTTTTCTTTCCACGGGTAAACCTCACCTGTCCTCCCCTTTACACTTCATATTGACATTTCTGTGATAACGATCCCTATTGATCAATTTTTTTTCCTCTCCCCCCTTTTTTTTTTTTTTAACCCCCCCTTTTTTTGTCCTCTTTCTCTCCTTTTACGATCCCTTTTGATCGAAACTCCCCCCCTTCCTTTTTTTTTTTTTTTTTTTTTTTAAAACCTTCAAAAGAAAAGCTCTACCTTGTAATTTGTTCTATATGTGTGCAGCCCTGTGTGGCTAATAAAGAAACATATCTATCTATCTATCTATCTATCTATCTATCTATCTATCTATCTATCTATCTATCTATCTATCAATCTATCTTTCTATCTATCTATCTATCTATCTATCTATATTGAGATCTATCTTGAGATCTGTCTGTCTATCTAAATCTCTGTCTGTCTGTCTGTCTGTCTCTCTGTCTCTCTCTCTTTCTCCACACATACACACACATGTATACGCATACATATGTACTTACTTATATATATGCTTACCTATTGAGGAATAGAACTCAATACATAAGAATATATACTTTAAACTTTTTCTTAATATACAGAAAAGTTTTATACTCACACACAGACACACACACACATTTATAAGAACTCTTAACACCATTTTCACTAGTTTGAAAAGTAATTACTTTTTCCCTCGACATGAACCTTACTTTCATATTTTACACGCATAGAATTTATGTGAAATATATTAAAGCGACATCGTTTCACATCAATCTTCATAAAAATTCCTTACGCCATTTCATCACTATTGATAGCCACAAATATCGCCATGGCCTTTTTTTCTTTCAATACACTCCTATTTTGAAATGTTCCATCATATTCAATCCTTACTTTAATTCTATATCTTTCTGCATTTCCATTAAGTTTTACACTTATGAATGCTATCGATTTCAAGTGGCTATTCTGTGTCTTTTATCTTTCAACTTAATGCTTGCTTCAGTCATTGGACCGCAGTCACATGCTGGGACACCGCTTGAACGGGTTTTAGTCGAACAGATCGATCCCAGTACTTACTGCTCGAAAGTTTTTGCTTTCTCCTCCTTTGGTTTGTCCTCGAGGAGATCCCAGTAAAGTTTCTTCGTGAGGTATTTTTGGCATTCACCGACCGCACTGGGGGAAAATGCCTTTTAGTGTGTGGTGCAGACATATATAGATAGATAGATTAGGCGAAAGAAATGAAGTCAGAAAACAGATGCTTTAACCTTGTAGTTATTCGATCAAGTTCTTATGCCGAACCGCTATTTTACGGGGACGTAAACAAACAAACATTTGTTGCCACGCAGCAATGGACGAAAAATAGAAGCAGAAAGATACATTCAGGCGAGTTCTTAGTGAAATGGAATCCAGTTGCTCGGATGCTGGGGCTTCAGTGACTAAACAGGTTACCAAACTAGGTTTGTCTGATGAAGAGCGTTGCTAGAAACCCAGCAGGACTAAAAACAAGACCCGTCAAAAAGACATATGAAGCTGACGTAGGTTCAACGACTATCTAGGAATAGCGTGGGTCCTCAGAAATTTCTGGTTGGTGTCCGATGCACTGGAGCAGATTGCAAGTGAGGCACTTCTTAGCTTTTCTCAAGGAATAGATCACCCTGAGACAAATCCAGATATGCAGGGAATGGCATTGAACATTTGTTGGAGTCTTTTGCTTACGCTTAAGATAATGGCGTGCCCACATCCTTCAGCCTGCGACCCATATTGCCACTAAATATCTTGCCTTGATTTGTCTCTGGATCATGTCAATAAGTAGGAGAGGGGTTGTGAGGTGTTGTTTAAGCCTTATTAGACCTAAAATTTTATGATGTGCAATCACCGACGAGGCGACAATCCAAATAAATGCCTTGGGAAATCTTGCAGGGCTCACATTATACTTCCCACCAAGTGCAGAGCTTTCAACATCTGTTTTCTTACTTTATTTCATTTGCCTAATCTCTCTCTCTCTCTCTCTCTCTCTCTATATATTATATTATATATATATATATATATATAATATATATTTCTCTATCTATCTATCTATCTATCTATCTATCTATCTATCTATCTATCTATCTATCTATCTATCTACCCATCCATCCATCCATCCATCCGTCCGTCCGTCCATCCGTCCGTCTGTCTATCTATCTATCTATCTATCTATCTATCTATCTATCTATCTATCTATCTATCTATCTATCTATCTATCTATCTATCTATCTATCTATCTATCTTTCTGTCTATCTGTCTGTCTATATATCTCTCTGTCTATCTATCTATCCATTCATCTGTGTGTGGTGTGTATGTGTGCGTGTTTGTGTTTGATGATGAACTTTAGAAAGCAACAACACCTTCACATTTCATAGAATAATGAATAATAATTGGCTTGACTGGGAGTTCGAATTTCGCTTTTTCTCTCTCGTTTATTCATCAAATCTAGAGGAAGCGCTTCAAACATTTCTTTTCGACTCTCTGTCATCGTCTGCTACTTTTTCTGTTTGAGTCCGATGGCAGCCAGTTTCAATTTCCTGAGTTGATCTTGAAGTAACCATCTCAGCAGACTTCCACTAAGAATATTTAAGACATCCATTACAATACATCCGACGGCTATCTATGATAGTAGAACTTTGAAAAATTCTTTGCATGACCCCAATTGCGTTATTATGGCATGGTCAATTCACTATCCATCAGTAACAAAGAAATAGTATTCATTTATTTATTTGTTAAAATGCCAATATCTGTTGGGAAAAGATATCTGTCAGAAGATTGTTATATACGACAAGGAATGGAGAGAAGTCATGTTGCTCCCAGCTTAATTTGTTAGAGAAAATATTATATACGACTGGATATTGTTTTATCGACAAAGAATGGATGGACGCCAATATCGCTCCCAGCTTACTTTGGGAGCGGAGAAGCGAAACTTTACTGTATATACCGAAAGGATTCCAACTCCAAGTTGCGTTAATAAACTCAAGTTACACTATCTTAAGAATAATTCAGTGATATTATATTGATAATAACCTTAATGAAGAAAGATTACAGCTTCAGTTGTGAGCCAAGCTACGTAAATAAAAAGCTTGTTTTCTTCAACTACTTCATTCCCTGTATAGAATAAACGTGGTATATTGATTTTCTCTTCATTTTACTAAACTGTTGAGTCGTGAAGAAGTTTATTTCGAAGCAACGGGATCAGTCCGACTGTGCAGCATTATAGCCGTGGGCCGAACAATGGATTCTAACTCAAACTGTGAAAAGCTGCTCAGAAATAAGTGTGTATTGAAAAATAAGTATCAAAGTATTTCTCGAAACGTAGGATCATAAGGTTGGTTTCTCGGATTCTGTGGTGTATAAACGAGTGGGTGCTGAAAAGTTTCTGGCTTTAGTATAAAAGAAAGTACAGGTGGATCAATGAATTATGATTTTATTCAAGATATTCCCCTTCTCAAATGCACACACTTATTGCAGCGGTCCTTCAGCTATTTTTTAAGCCGCGTAAAACAGCTCGGGACGGTTGGGCCTCTAACCAGGTATTTCGCGAAACATTTAAAGCCAGAGACATTTCAGCATCCCTCGTATAACATTGGATAGAAATACATGACTTTTTCGGATTTATCGAGAAATAGTGATATTTGTAACAGCTCACACAAAGCACGCACAATCTCATATGCAATTCATAATATGATAAAATATAACCAGCCCCACATATAGATATACACACACACATATATATATATACATGCATACATACACACATATACACATATATATATATACATACATACAAATATGTATATATATATATATATATATATATATATATATATATATATATATACATACATTCATGCGATATCACCCAAATCATAAGCTGTTCGAAAATGTCATCACAATTTATCTACTGATGAGACATGATGTTGTAGCTAGAACCATCTATAATGAACTATTAAAAAAGAAATTCTAATAGGTTTTATGAACTTGTAAATAATTTCTCAAAAATCTTTTTCTGTAAACTGTTTTTATCAAAGAATGTATATAAGTATTGCAACTTTTTGTGCTCAATATTTTAATGAACTTTTTTTATATTTTCCCAAGATTTTTCCTTGTAAAATGTTTTTAACATGTTCTTCTTATTATTATCAAAGAATGTATATATGTATTCTAATATTTTGTGACAACCAGTACCTAACACAACAAAGATTTTACATGTTACTTTTGACAATCTTTTCCTAAAAAAGTGAACCCGGTCAAGTAAATAAACATCTTTTAAAACTGCATTTTCAAGCCTTCTTTCATATATATATATATATTATATATAATATATATATATATATATTATATATATATATATATATATATATATATATATATAATATATATATATAATATATGTGTGAAACCAATTGATCCAGGATATTAGATGGTAAAATGTTTTTATTTTTTCATTTCGTTCCTGTCGAATTTTATCCCTAATTTTGTGGTTATAGAACCTAGCTGTTCTTTCTAGCGTGTTGAATCCCATGAGTGGATTCCATGTGTTTAAATGTACACCGTATTATATATATATATATATGTATATATGTGTGTGTGTGTGTGTTTGCACATGTATATATCAGTGTGTGAGTGTTCTCAAGGAACTCTTCATAAGAAAATTAATCTGCCCGCTTTACCCGAATTATTGAATTCTTTATCAGATAATGTTTACCCACAATTTATATTTTATATTCATATAAATTTAACAGATCTTACATTACATATATATTATACATACATACTCACACACACACACAAATTCATATATATATATATATTCATAAGTGTATGTTTATGCAAATATGAATGTATATATGTGTATGTATATCAATATCGATATTTCTTTGCATACCTGCATAGCTATGAATCAAAATGTATGTGGTGGTGTGTGTGTGTGTGTGTGGTGTGTGTGTGTGTGTGTGTGTGTATTTATGTATATTTATTATTTACTTAAATTAGAAACTTTCTTCAAAGTGTTATTTTCCTTTGACATCACCTATGATGTCAACATTATTCACTGCTGGAGATATCAACCACGAACCCAGTTCGTTTACAATAATAATAATAATAATAATAATAATAATAATAATAATAATAATTTATTATACAGAAGAAGAAAAATAATTGTGGTGGCTTAGGTAACAGTATAATAGTTAAATCTTATAAACTATCATGTTTTAAATTCTAGTTTCGATTCTTAACTCCAGTCGATTTTCCTAAATTTCTTTGCGAATAAACTTCAAAAAGATATGGATGTAATAACACGTCTTAAGTTGTGAGGTTGTTTCTAACAGAGAGAAAGAAGAGAATAGAGTAGAAATGGGATTAGAATCGATGAATTGCATCGATGAATTGCGTTCGAATTGATTGGTAACTATAACATCTTTAATCTTTAGAACATTTCATGGATTTCACACATACATCTACATACATACACATATAGAAATGTATAGACACACACACATATACATACATACATGCGTATATATATATGTACAGTTTTGGTGATGCAAATACAAAAACATAGAATTCAAAGCATGGGTATATATATATATACACACTCAGAAACTCTGAGTAACAGTTTTGTGATGTCTTTGTAGGTTATTAAAAAGTATATATATATATATATATATATATATATATATATATATATATATTCATTTAGAGATAGTAGGCTCCTTATAAAGTAGTAAGTATTTAAATTAAAATTCTTTTTATGCTGGGAGAAAGGGGCCTACTATCTCTAAGTGAAAAAATATATTTCCTCATTGAGAATAATTTGAACCCCTGTGATGCCGGAATTTTTGTTCCCTAACAAATAAAATTATATATATATATATATATATTATATATAATATATATATATATAATATATATATATAATAGGTGTGTGTGTGTGTGTGTGGTGTGTGTAAATGTAATATGTGACAATTATTCGGTAGCCATGATAAAACTCCGAGTTTCGGATGCCGAGGTGGAAATCCACGCCACCATCTCTTCTTGCTTGTGCTGTCCCCCTTGTTTGAAGGGGGAAGCGTATTACCTGTGTCATCATGATGTATGAACATTTGAATTCTTCAGACGGAACGACTCCTGGATATTGTAGACCAGAATATAGAAAAATGAAGGCGGAAAAATGAATTTTGTACCTGCGGCTGACGAAAAAGATGAAGAAATTAATTTTAATGAGGCAGACTTATAAAAAGTACAAGGAAATCCTGAGAAGGAAGGTGCACGAGGTAAAAGTGTCCCCTCCTAGTGAAGTTGCAAGGGACACACAAAGAAAGACAGTAATGCATAGAATGTATAGTCTGGAGGCAAGGAAAATGGAAATAGTGATAAAAATACAAGTAGAGAAAGCTCTGAGACCCATTTGGCAGGATGTCACCTACCTTACCAGAGGGAGAAAATACGCTACAGTGGAGGTGCGATTCGCATCCGAGGAGAAGGTCAGGAAACATTCTGCTACCTCTCTGAAAACGTATGGGGTAATACTTCTACCTATTTACCTTGGAAGACGTGCTTCCAGTGTAAGGGTGGAAGAAATCCACCCGCAGGTAGATGTCGCCTGGCTGGTGGCTGCAATACTATTGGATGTTGAAGAGAAGATAGAGGTCCTCCGAGTAAAGAGAACGCTACCGTAGAATTAGCAAGGGCAGACTCTGGAGATAATCATCCAGGCTGCACCATAACGAGGTAGTTTTCAAAGTCATAGTGGAGGGAAGGAAACCTCGCTGCTATAAATGTGGCCAGAAAGGCGACGTAAGAAAGAAGTGTTCTTCACCGACCACAGAGATACCAGCAGTGTTACAGGCTCGAGGGAAAGTCGCACAAGTGTACAGGAGAGAGTGCGGAGAAGCCTAACAAGAAGGCACAAGTGGAGGAAGAGAAAGCAGAAGAGTGAAAGGCAGTGAGCCAGAAGAGAAGAAAAAGAGAACTCAAGGTATTGATGTAAACCCCCATCCTACCCTCACTTGACCCCATCGCGCTCAACTTCACCCACCCTCCTCCTGCAGATATCAACCTTCACCCTACCACTCCAGACACTGACGCTATAGCTACAAACAAACAGGAACCCCAAATTTCCCAGCCTCCACACTGTGAAAAGAGTTGCAGGGTTTTCTAGAAGGGGTCATTCGTTGAGGTGTTCTGGAGAATATGCAGTCTGGACGAGTCGATAAAATTCGGTATTGAAGAGTGTTAGTGAGTGCTCTCGAATGTTAAATGTACATTAATGGACAGAAAAAAAGCGCAAAGATTAAGAGAGGATTTCAGAGCAAATGTCAGTATCACACAAATGGAAATAGATACCAGGGAAATGTAATCAACGGTAAGCTATTATGAGCTTTTAAAAGATTTCAACATGGAGATATTGAGTAATGATTAAATGATTAATTGTTTTAGAAAAAGTTTCAATGAAGTCACTTGTATTGTGGGGTTCGAGTGACATTCATTTCCTCCATTAAATTTTTATACCATCCTTGTCATTCGTTTTATTTTGTGTCTTTGTCCATTTTTGTACTGTCCCTCTGTGGGCAATAAAGCACTCGTTGTTACAATAATCTGAAATGGAACTATCAAAGCGAGATGTTCGAGAAATTTAGCTATTCAACTTCAATAAAGGACGTAAAGCAACTGAAATTGCTCGCGATATCGACGAAACGTTTGATGAGGAAATTACCAGAGAGCGGTCAGTGTGAAAATGGTTTAAACGATTTTGCAGTGGAGACCTGAGACTGAGACTTGAAGATCATGCGCGTAGTGGACGCCTATCTGTCATCAATGACGGTCAACTAATGACGGTCTTTAGTTGATCGTCACTCAGAAAGATCTACGCAAAACCACTCGAGAACTGAACTGGTGAGAGAACTTGAAGTTGGCCAGAAAATTGCCTGCAACCATTTGCATGTGATCGGAAAATCAAAAAAGCTCGACAAATGGGCACCACACAATTTGAATGAAAATAAGAAAACGCGCAAATATGAAATTTGCTCGTCGCTTCTTCTCAGCTACCAGACCTATTGTAACTGTCGATGAAAAGTGTATTCTGTACAAAAAAAAAACAAACTTCTTCGCAGTGGTTGGACCAGAATGAAACACCAAAAACTTTCCCTGAACTTGAGCTCTTCAAGAAGAACGTTATGGTGAGTGCTTGGTGGTGTACTGTTGCATGGACTCATCCACAATAACTTCTTAAAATCCAGAAGCACCATTACTGCAGAAACATATTGCCATGAAATTGCCAAAATGAACGAAAAATTGCTACTTCTCCGTCCCAGACTGCTCAACAGAAGAGGGCCAATAATTCTTCATGACAATGCTCGATCCCACGTTTCACTGATAACGCTCCAGAAATTGAGGGAAATTGGCTACAAAGTTCTTCCCCACCAGCGTATTCCCCAGACCTTTCCCCTACCGACTATCACTTTTCCAAGCACTTGGAGGATTTCTTGCGAGAGGAGTGCAAAAATCAAACCGATGCTAAAAGTGCACTCAGAGAATTCATCAGCTCCAGATCTCCCGATTTTTATGTTACCGGAATAAACAAACTTGTAACTCGTTGGCAAAAACGTGTTAATTGTAATGGTACTTAATTTGATGAAAATAATTTCCGTATAGTTCAAATATATTGTTATAATTTTCATGTTTCAAAACGTTGCTTACTTTTTACTCAGCCTGATCTATACAGTAATCCCTCGATTATCGCGGGTACTACGCTCCATAACCTCCCACACAAATAATTAAAATCTAAAAAAAATCTAAATAATTATCGGTCGCAGAAACCCACGATATACTGAGGAGTCCACAATATAAATGTGCATATATTAACCAGAAACATCCGAGATGTACTGAGGAGTCCACAATATAAATGTGCATATATTACCCCAGAACATCCGAGATGTACTGAGGAGTCCACAATATAAATTTGAATATATTAGCCAGAAAAATCCGCGATATTAGCCAGAAAAATCCGTGATAGATGAACCGCGATATGGCAAGGATTATTGTATGCATATATATATATATATATTTAATATATATATATATATATATATATATATATATATATATATATATATATATATATGTTTGTACATGAAGAGTGCGCTTATATTTGTGCTTGCCTGAATGCGTGTGTGTGTATTTGAATGCGTGTGTCTGTGTTTGAGTCCACACATAATCGCTTCTATTTCCACGCTTGTGTGTGCAAATATCAATTGCGTTGGCTTCCCTATATGCACATGTATGTGTTTGTATGTGTGTATGTGTATGTATGAAAGAGTGTGTGTGTGTGTGCGTGTTTGCGTGTGTCTCTGCCTAAGTTAACACGCGTTTGCGTCTATCTCTACGCAGTTCTGTGTGTCTGTGTCTGTGTATGTGTGTGCGTGTGCGTGTGTGTATGTATCTGTTGCTAGATATTTCTCTTTACACGCATGCATATGTCTGTACGTGTGTACGTGAGTGTGTGTGTGTGTGCATACGCGTCTATGTGTGTGCGTGTGTATGTGGTCAAGAGAACGGGATTATGAATAAATAATCTTGATTTTGCTGATACATGACGATACATCACTGATTGGCTCTGGAAGAAAAGAAACAATGATAACCTGATCTCTTAACACCAGAATACATTAGAAAATGATATGAAACCGAAGCGTTGCTTTCATCAGTGTCAACGAATCTATTCTGCAGAATTGTCAGAGAACGCGTAAGTGTTTGAGCGTTAGAAAAGTGAATGTTTGTGACAGATGAACAAGGTCAGAGTTCAGAAATTGTATAACGTATATTAATAACTAGCAGTATCGCCCGGCGTTGCTCAGGTTTGTAAGGGAAATAACTATAAAGCATTTTTAGAGAGTTATAGCCAAAAAATAGCAAAAAGATGGAAAAAAATGATGGTAAATATTTTTTTGATAGTTAAAAAAGGTGGAGTTGCGTCCCCTACACAGTTGTGGTTTGTGTTCTGATTCTCGACCCCATGTCGAATTATCGATTTTTTTCAGAACTGGGGAACTTTTCAAAATTTTCGCTGCGTTAGTTTTGAATTATGACATTGGGCTATGTGTGTGTCAAGTTCATCAGAATCGGTTGAAAGCCGTGGTCAGGGTGAGGGTACAACCAAACAGACACACAGAAACACGCACAGACAAACTGCCGTTTATATAGAGAGAGATAAGAAAAATAAAAAAAAAAACAGCAACAAAGAAAACAAAACAAAAAAACAAAACACGCATACAAGGTTCAAATACGTGGCTTCCAATTTCATACTTTTCACCTCTTGTCGATAGAAATCACGCCCTCTCCCAATAGGAACACACACACACACACGCACACGCACACACACATACAAACACACACAAACAAACACACACACACACACACACACACACACACAAGCAATCACATACACATACATATACATACACACACACACATATACACACACACACGCACGGACGCATATAGTGTATTGTATATTTATATAGTATGATTTGAAATTTAAATTTGCCAATGTGTAAATAATTATTTTATAAACATTCCGGTCTTGATTTGTTACACATACACACACAAACTCACACACAAACACACGCCCACGTACGCACACTTACACATATATGTGCGAAAAGACGATTAAATCCGAGTTTTGTCCTCATAAAGCCCCTCTACGAATCCCTGCTATCTATTGCATGTTTGTAAATGTTTTCCCATTTATGAAGAAAACTGTTCGTATGAGGTTAAATTTCTGGTTAAGTATATTCAAAATTGGATCAAGGGTCCTTACCTAGTCATAGGCTCGTAAGGCCGGTTTGCTGGATCTGTGGCGAATATACATCCTCCCCGGACAGGATTCCAGTCCGTCGCAGGTTAACTCATTATTACCAACTAAGTGAACTTGAACAACGTAAAATGAAGTGTTTTGCGCATGAGCACAACGCGTTTCCGGTCTAGGAATCGAAACCACCATCTTACGATGAGGAGAACAACAAGTAAGCCATGCATCTGCATAGCAAATTATTTTATATGACATATGGGTACTCAATAATGTATGTATAAATATTTATTATAAATATTTATTATATTATGAAATCATTACATTCATGTTACTATATATATATCTATGTGAGGGCGGTGAGATGTGTCAGAATCGCTAGCACGATGGAAAATATTTACAGCATTTTGTCCGTTTTTACGTTCTGATTTCAAATTTAACCGAGATAGACTTTGCCTTTCATTTTTCAGGGTCGATAAAATAAGTACCAGTTGAGCACTGGGGTCAGTGTATTCAATTATCTTCCTTCCCTCGAACTTGAAGGTCTTGTGCTAAAATTTGAAATCAGTAATTATTCTCATAAAATATATTTTCTATGTTAGTGAAACAATAAGTACAAAATTAAAAAATATCATAAATTCAAGTCTTTGTTTTAGCATATATACATATACACACACGCACACATACATATATACATACATACATCGCTAGCCACTGAACCTTTTTCGATTTTCTCTTTCTGTTTATTACTGTGTTCTTTTCTGTCGAAGAACGTAGGCTGGAAACGTAAAAGACTCTCTCACTTCCCGAACGTTAAACTAATACATCTGTTTTTTGCTTACACACCCGTCTTCGTCTTTTGTGTTTTTCTAAATTCTCACTATATATATATATATATGTATATAAGGGAAGCACTCCGTCGGTGACGACGATGAGGGTTCCGGTTGATCCGAATCAACGGAACAGCCTGCTCGTGAAATTAACGTGTAAGTGGCTGAGCACTCCACAGACACGTGTACCCTTAACGTAGTTCTCGGGGATATTCAGCGTGACACAGAGAGTGACAAGGCCGGCCCTTTCAAATACAGGTACAACAGAAACAGGAAGTAAGAGTGAGAGAAAGTTGTGATGAAAGAATACAGCAGGGTTCGCCACCACCCTTTATCGGAGCCTCGTGGAGCTTTAGGTGTTTTCGCTCAATAAACACTCACAACGCCCGGTCTGGGAATCGAAACCGCGATCCTATGACCGCGAGTCCGCTGCCCTAACCACTGGGCCATTGCGCCTCCACATATATATATATATATATATATATATAATATATATATATATATGTAATGTATATATATGTATATATATATATATATATATTAATATATAATATATATATGTATATATATATATATATTATGTATATATATATATTTGTATATATATATATATAATATATATATATATATATGTATATATATATATATGTATATTATATATATGTATATATATATGTAATATTTATGAACGAAATGAAACTTAATTTTGCAACAATTTAAGTCGGTGAGCTAGTAAAATCGTTAGGAGAAAATCGTTAGTAAAATCGTCTTCAATTTCTGAGTTCAAATTCCGCCAAGGTCGATTTTGCTTTTCATCTGCATGGGTCGGTAAAATAAGTACCAGTTGAGCATAGGAAGCGATGTAATCCACTTGATCACTTTACCCCAAAACTGCTGTCCTTGTGCCAAAATTTGAAATCAATATTACAACTATTTAACAGCCAAGAACACTAACACCCTCACTTACAAGGCCGTTCTCAGAACTTATTTCCCATTTATATTTCAAAATTCTAATAAAGTTTCCTCTTAATCTTTTGCGCACGAAATAAAGTAAAAATTAAACCACAAACCTTTGGCTTATTTTTGAGTTTTGGAGTGTTAGTTATTAGGGAGTTCTCGCTGGTACACAAAGAGAGGTAATCTTTTTAATTTTTTAAAGTATTATTATTTAAAAAAATTATTCCGTTACCTTGTTATATTTTTTGTGTCGCCCAAGTGTAACACAATAACACTGGACACATATCTAGAAAATACAAAAAGAGTGGAAAGCGGAAAAGAGAAAAGTTTTGACAGTGAATCATTAGCACTTGAACTGTCAGCTTTAACAGCCGTAATAAATCAATTGCTAATACAAAAGTTGTCATGAAAAATTCAAGTGAGCGTCATACTTTTCTAAACTAAAAGAGACAGACAATAAAATCAGGGAAATATGAAGAAAAAAAAATAGTGTCTGTGTGGGTGATATGTTTGCGTTACTGATAATTCTACCGTGCTAATGTCCAGTAAAGGGTTTGAATTTATTTTAACAATCTCAAGAAGTAGAAGCTGAGGAAATGAATGGAAGTCTTATTGCTTCAGGTGAATAGTTTAAAAAAGATCAAGAAATTCCATAGCATTTGCAGAAAAGGTAGTTGAATCAAATGCATGAATATGGCCAGCATATTTGAGGATATTAAAAGAGGTTAATATGAAATCGAATTAATTTTTTTTATCTAGAAGTATGTGGATAGTTCGATTGAAAATACCAAGTAAAACTTTTGCTTTTATCTCTTTGAAAGTAAGATAGGCATTGGGGGATACATAGAGAATACGCGCTAAAGGTTAGATCATTCAATCCACAAAAAGGACACATTAATCACTTCCCAATCTAGAAGAGCATACAATAACATTATGCACCACGTTGGTACTTTTCCGGAGAAATTTAGAGGTATGTGGAAACTATTTTGAGTAAGTAATTTTAAGGTTTCGAGTTTTGTTGTGCTGAAGAGTCCAGAAAGAGGACGAAATAGTGTTATCCACGGCTACCAGAGGCATTAAGGTATTTATCTCATGAAAAAATAAAATAAAAGAATAAAATATTCGTCATATGACGAATATTATTCTCAGACTTTTCAATGGCAACACCATAGAATATTGGAAGCAGAAACGGCTGTCAGATAGGCTAAGGTTTTTCTATAAAAAAGTTATAATCGATGTTAGACAATTGTTGTTGAATATATATATATATATATATATATATATATATATATATATATACACATACATATACACCGGGTGTTTCAAAAGATGTGATAACATTTCGCAATCTAATGTCATAGCACTTCATCGGAAGAGAGAGAGAGAGAGCGTGTGTGTGTTGTGTGTGCATGCAGCGTGTAAAGACTAAAATTGACAATTATCTTATGTCTCCTTTGTTTTTAAAAACAGCTTGATGTATACGTAAGCAGTCAACGGCTTCCAAGAGCATAAACATAGTTTTTTAAGAAAGCTAATTGATGTAAAAGACTGGAAGCCATCTGAATATTGGAAATGAATCAGCTTTTGTTGTTGTTGTTCTTCGCCTTCTTCTTCTTCCAATCAGGAATCACGCCATTAGCCACAAAGAATAATCTCTAATTCGAGCCAACTCTAAGCTACTAAGAATGCGTGTGGCATTTTGAAGATCCACCCACCACACGCGATAGACTGGCGGTTGCACGGGCCAAAAGCTACATTGTTATCCTCATTCCGTAAAAGGTGGCTTTTAACGGGTTCCTCTGCTTTGTGGAAGAAGTAGGAAGAAAGAGTGAGATAAGGTTGTGGTGAAAAGGTACAGCGGGGCTCACCACTCTCCCCCCCGCCGGAGCATCGTGGAGCTTAGGTGTTTTTGCTCAATAAACACTCACGATGCCCGAACCGGGAGTCGAAACCGCGTACTTACGACCGCAAGTCCGCTGTCCTAACCACTGGGCCTATTGTGCCTCCACTCAGCTGTTGTATGAAGATTCGCGCTAGGTATTAAACTACGCCCACCATGATTGCTGTTTAATGGTTGTAGGACATGACATGAACGTCATGAAAACCAAGTCGCCACAGGTAATAATGGTCTTTGGGTGTATTTCCAGTGAGGGTGACGCCATTTTGTCAACATCTGTGAACAGGAATCTCGGCTCAATACAAATGGGTAAATGAAACTACTGGAGACAGTGGTCAAACACTGGCTGGAGAGAGTTGCTGCTTGTGTGGCACCTGGATTATGCTTTTTAACCATACATCTGGAAAGAATTAGAAGTAGTCGTAAAATTTCAACCAACCTCAATTTCTGGTCTCCTAATTCTCACAATATTAATCTTGGGCGTCATCATATGCGGGGCGAAGTTGAGTATGACACCAACTGCTCTGCATGCAACACCAAAGTTGAGCTTGTGGCTAAGCCCAAAGAGGTATTCGAAGGTTTTCTCAAGAATACAGAACACATGAACTTGGAGAAAAAGTCATCTCCTAATATTGAATATACATTCATCCCAGAGCTTATGAGTAATTACGAGACACTTCAGGCTAATTTCGACAATGGTGAAGAGAAGATTACTGAATCAGTAGGATCGCGAGATGACATGAAATTTCTATCTCATTTGACCAGAACTTTCCATTTATTTCAAGAAACCGACAAATTTTATACAGTAAAGTTTCTGAAAATACCAAACTTAAGTAATGCAAGATGGAATTCTCGAGCAATACTGGCTCTTTTGGCATGTATTCTTCTACCAGAGAAAAGAGTTCTGCATCTCAATGTTTCATCTCTTACAGATGGGCGGAATTTTGGTTTAATGACCAAATGTTCATGATTATCATAGCCTGGCACAGTGCACATGCGCGAGGTTCCAGCGCCGTCTTGAAGTCGTGGTTGAAGCTACAGGCAGCCGCATTAAATAAACTGCTATCCCCCTGTCATAATCTAGCTGATTTTTCTTATTAGTTTCAAAGGTACTCTTTATTCTTTTCTAAACTAGGCACAAGGACCGAAATTTTGGGGGAGGAGGCCAGTCGATAAGATCGACCCCAGTACGCAACTGTCACTTAATTAATCGACCCCGACAGGATGAAAGGCAAAGCCGACCTCAGCGGAATTTGAACTCAGAGGGTAAAGACAGACGAAATACCGCTAAGCATTCCCCCCGGCGTGCTAAAGATTCTTATTTCTTTACTGTCCACATGGGGCCACACACAGAGGGAACAAACAAGGACAGACAAATGGATTAAGTCGATTATATCGTCCTCAGTGCGTAACTGGTGCGTAATTTATCAAACGATAGGATGAAAGGCAAAGTCTGTCTGTCTGTATGTATGTATTTATATACGTATATATGTATCTATACGCATATAAGTATGCAAGTACATACATATATATACATGAATATACATTTGTAAATCTATCTATCTATATATCTATCTATTTATCTTTCTAATTATACACACACACATATACATACACACATATACATATTTATGTGTGTATGTGTGTGTGTGTGTGTGTGTGTGGTGATACATTACACAGATGTGTAATGCAAATAAAATACATAATATAAATTTGTAATATAAACTAAATTTACATACATACATACCGTGCATACAGCCATTCCATCCATCCATCAAGCCACCCGTCCATACATACACACATACAGGCATATGTATATATATATAAAATATATTAATCATACATATATATTATATATATATATATATATATATATATATATATATATATATATATATATATATATATATATATATACATATATATATGTAATTACATACACACGTACAAAGGCAGAATCCAGTCACACGTACACAAAAAACACACGCACGCATACCTACTTACATTCAAACATAACACACACACACATACACACACACGCACATGCATAGCTACATGCGTATGCAGGAAATATAAGCAAAAATTCATAAATAATTACCAAACATTTTGCCTCACATGCTAATACAAAATATTGTTTTTTTTTTCTGTTGATTGAGAAGATTTAGAATCCATTACGTAAAATTGCCAAGCCTGAACATATTGAAATATATATGTTATTTGAAAGCCCTTCTGTTACCAGAATAAAATCTATACATACTTATATACTTAAACATATATATATATATATATATATATATATATATAATGTAAACATATATTATATAATGTAAACATATATATATAAATGTGTGCATATATGCATCTACACTATTTATATATAATTTGTATATATATATATATAATATATATATATAATATACATATTATATATATATATGTAAACATATAATGTGTGCATATACGCATCTACACTATTTATATATAATTTGTGTATATATATATATATATATATACATATATATATTATATAATGTAAACATATAAATGTGGGCATATACGCATCTACACTATTATATATAATTTGTATATATATATGTATATATATATGTATATATTATATATATATATTATATATATTATATATATATATATATATATATATATATATGGCAAAAATATATGTACATAGTTACGCATACGTGCACACATATATTCAGGCATAGATATGTGTATAGTAGGGATCAGATCAATAGCGAAACTAATTTGTTTCCAATAAGTAAAATTTCCATAAATGTTCCTATTATTTTCCCAAGTGTAAAAGAGTGTTTTATGGAGCTATTACCTTCGGGCCCGCCTACCTCAGCTTGTCTGTCTTTATGTATATGTGTCGACAAACAGACACACATGCACGACACACAACCATCTATGTATGTATGTATCTATGTATGTATCTATACATATATACATACATGCATACATACATACATACATACATACATACATACATACATACATACATACATACATACATAAGGAAAGCGAAACAGAGAGAGCGAGAGAGGAGGGAGCAATTCTAAACGATTCTCGAAGTTATGCATATATATATATATGTATATACACGTACACATACATATATTTAATAAATGTATACGTCTGTGTATTTATGTATATACAGATATTCATACATGTATCTATATCTATATATATATACATACATACATATATATATATATACACATATATATCTACTTATCTGTATATACAGATACATGCATACATACATATACACACACATTCACATATGTATATGTATATATATAATAATATAATATATATATATATATATATTATATATATATATATATATATATATATAGTATACATATATATGCATGTATGTGAGTATATATATATATATATATATACGATAATATATCATAATTTTACAACACCATTAGGAAATATCTAAACGTTTCTTAGTAAATCGGAAGCGTTGAAGGTTATAAATTGTATCATTATATATTTCATTATGAGATTAGTGGATTTCAGGAGCGTAAAATCAGGAATCTGAAGTATGTGGTGCTGGTCTGCAACTTCAGCATCTATTACTTTATAGGAAATTTTATAGAAAAAGTTTGATAATGGAAATTGCCATATGGATAATCTGACGTTTCTGACTATTATCGTTTGTCAATAATATTTGTCTGTCGTAAGCATGTGCACATATGCACGCACACACAAACACGTACACACACACATACGCACATACATCCCCCATATATATATATATAAAGGCGGCGAGATGGGAGAATCGTTAGCACGCCGGGCGAAATGCGTAGCCGTATTTCGTCTGCCGTTACGTTCTGAGTTCAAATTCCGCCGAGGTTGACTTTGCATTTCATTCTTTCGGTGTCGATTAAATAAGTACCAGTTACGCACTGGGGTCGATGTAATCGGCTTAATCCCTTTTTGTTTCATTGTTTGTTCCCTCTATGTTTATCCCCTTGTGGGAAATAAAGAAATATATATATATATGTATATATATATATATATATATATAATATATATTATATATATATATATATAATTATATACTATAGACACACACACACAGATATATATATATATATGACAGTTATTTGGTAGCCGCTATCTCTTCAGTTGTCGGGCCATCGAAAAAATCAATAACTGAAGAGATGGCGGCATAGGTTTCCGCCCCGAGGTCCGAAACTCGGAGTTTTATCATGGCTACCGAATAATTGTCACATATTATATTTACAGATAAATTCCTCTATTTACATAATATCGAGGTCTCTTTCTTTCTTTTGTTGTCTTGCCATTTCTATCATTATATATATAGGCTATAGTAGAAGACACTTGCCTAAGGTGCCACGCAGTGGGACTGAACCCAGAACCATGTGGTTGGTAAGCAAGCTACTTACCACACAGTCACTCCTATTGATTTTTAATTTTGGTACAAGGCAGGCAGTATCGAGGAAGGGGTAAGTCCAATACATAGACCCCATCGATCAACTGGTGCTTATTTTATCGAACCCGAAAGAATGAACGACAACGTGCAGCTCAGCAGAGCTTGAAATCAGACTGTAAAGATGGACGAAATACCTATTTCTTTACTACCCACAAGGGGCTAAACACAGAGAGGACAAACAAGGACAGACAAAGGGAAAAAGTCGATTATATCGACCCCAGTGCGTAACTGGTACTTATTTAATCGACCCCGAAAGGATGAAAGGCAAAGTCGACCGCGGCGGAATTTGAACTCAGAACATAACGGCAGACGAAATACGGCTACGCATTTCGCCCGGCGTGCTAACGTTTCTGCCAACTCACGAAATACCGTGAGGTATTTTCCCCGGCGTGCTGAGGATTCTGCCAGCGCACAATCTTAAGTCAACTAGAATATTGAAGTTGCAGTTACGTTAACAATCCAACAGCGGTTGTCCACCAGCACTGTTGGTGGACAAATTCAAAGATGCACACACAGATATATACAAATACACACGCACTAAGGCGGCGAGCTGGCAGAACCGTTAGCACGCCGGCGAAATGCGTAGCCGTACTTCGTCTGCCGTTCCGTTCTGAGTTCAAATTCCGCCGGGGTCGACTTTGCCTTTCATCCTTTCGGGGTCGATAAATTAAGTACCAGTTACGCACTGGGGTCGATGTAATCGACTTAATCCGTTTGTCTGTCCTTGATTGCAGGCTTCGATCTCATTTCGATCTCATTCCGTCTATCAGATCCACTCACAAGGCTTTCGTTCGTTCGTGGCTATAACAGAAGATACTTGCCCAAGGAATTCGCAGTGGAAATGAACCCAAGACCACATAATTGGGGAACAAGCTTCCCAACTATACTACCACATCTGCGCCTATATTCTTCTTTACTCTTTACTCTTTTACTCATTTACTTGTTTCAGTCATTTGACTGCGGCCATGCTGGAGCACCGCCTTTAGTCGAGCAAATCGATCCCAGCACTTATTCTTTGTAAGCCCAGTACTTATTCTATCGGTCCATTTTGCCGAACTGCTAAGTGACGGGGACGTAAACACACCAGCATCGGTTGTCAAGCAATGTTAGGGGGACAAACACAGACACAAACACACCCACGCATATATATATACATATATACGACGGGCTTCTTTCAGTTTCCGTCTACCAAATCCACTCACAAGGCTTTGGTCGGCCCGAGGCTATAGTAGAAGACACTTGCCCAAGGTGCCACGCAGTGGAACTGAACCTGGAACCATGTGGTTGATAAACAAGCTACTTACCACACAGCCACTCCTACGCCTAGGATGATTATTTTTTAATCAATGTATTTTCACATAAAAAAAGAAATAAACGAAAACCAAACAAACAAAACCCCTTGTAAATGCATTTCTGTTAAAGACATAATTTTGATAAACTCTTATTGTTTCGTTCCTTAAAATATTGGCTCTTTTCGAAATTTAACAAGAGTAAAATATCGGCAGAATATCACGAATTTTCTCAGATTTTCCTAATTTACTATACAGCAGAGATAACGTAATCTGTGATACGAATTCCTTATTCTGACATGCTTCATGCTTATAACCTGTCGCCACTTACGTAATTAATGATAAACTCGATACTTCTCACACGCTGGCGTCATCTTGATCCATGCAAATATCAGAATATATTATTAAGCAAAATCGGTTGAGTGGTGGAAATAATGATCTGCGTTATACAATTCCTTTAGGTTCTGCATTCAAACTGAAGCTTATCAGACTTGATAAATAATGTATTGATAAAATATAGGAGTTCGATAAATTTCATACTGACAATTTGTTTGTGTAGATTAAAGTGTTTTTTGCTCTCACCTAAAATGTTTGAGATTTTGTTTGTTTTTTTTTTACCTTGGATTCAGTGAATCGTTAGCTCGTTTGATAAAATGGTTTGCAGTATATCGTTACGGTCCTTCACCTTCTGAGTTCAAAATCCAGCCGATGTCAACGTTGTCATACATCCTAGAGAGTCGTTAAAACAGAGTAGCAATAAATATCTGTGTTGTGTTCTTGAGCAAGACACTTCATTCCACGTCCTTCCAGTTCCCCCAGCTGTAGAAATGAGTTACATCACTGGTGCCAAACTGTATCAGTCTTTGCCTTTCCCTTGGGTAACATCGGTGGCGTGGAGAAGGGAGGCTGGTGTGCATAATCGACTGCTGGCCTTCCATAAACAACCTTGTCCGAACTTTTGACTCGGGATGGGGAGTTTTCTAGATGCAATCCCACGGTCATTCATGACCGAAGGGAGTCGTTATCCTTTGTAATAATCATCCACTTCATCCCCAAAATATTTAACCTTTTTCGAGCTGGCAGAATTGTTAGCACTCCCATACAAAAGAGCGGCATTTCCTCCAGCTTCACGTTCCAAGTTCAAATTCTGCTGTGGTAGGTTCTGTCTTTAATCCTTTCGTGGTCGGTGGACGATAAAATAAGTACTAGACGAATATTGGATTCGATTTAATTGATTTGATTTCCCCCTCCGCTTAAAATTACTGGCCCTGTGCCAAAAGTTAGAAAGACTTTTTATTATCATCATCACTATTTGCGTTAATACAGCACTGGAAAAGTCAACGCAAGCAAAGATGGAGATGAATTTTGGGGAGGTGTATAGGCAGAGAAGGACTAGCCAGGAAATGACTGATAAAAGAACAATGAACAGAGAATCTTAGCAACTGCGGGCATCCGTCAGAAGAATTGAAATAAACAAGTTATTATAACAAAAAAGAAGAAAAAGCCTGATTGTAAGACACCTGTACATGATAAGATTCCCTACTTCTGGTTCAAATATTTAAAATGGGCCCATAAATTGTTAGTAGAGAATGTAAACGAGATGCTACTACTACTACTACTACTACTACTACTAATACTACTACTACTACTACTACTACTACTACTACCTACTACTACTACCACTACTACTACTACTACTACTACTACTACTACTACTACTACTACTACTACCAAAATCACCACCATCACCATCAACACCACCACCGTCACCACCACCACTACTACTACTACTACCACTACTACTACTGCTACTACTACTACTACGACTACTGCAACTACTGCTACCACTACTACTACTACTACTTCTACAACTACTACTACCACCACTAAAAGCACCACCATCATCACCACCACCAACACCAACACCACTACCACCAGCAATGCCACCACCACCACCACCACCACCACCACTACTACTACTACTACTACTACTACTACTACTACTACGATTTTTATGGTTATTGTTATCATTATGACAATTCTCTCACCAAAAAACTTTCTACTTTCACTTTTAATCCTTCAGTTTTTTTCTTCTGTCAGATTTACATTGCATCTTTTTTTTTATTTGTAATGACGTCGCACTTAAAACCGTAGCATTTCGATCTCAATCTATAAGCATTTACTCAGTGCTAATGTGGAACTAGGTCGGCAATAGCAGAGAGTGTTGGCTGTGCAAAGGAGAGCAACGCTGATATCAAGATACCAGACTGCCATCATCTTATATCTAGGTTGCCTGTCAGATACCTTATCAAAACCTCATTTAATTCTGAGATTTTTTTGTTATCTTATGGTTCAATACGAAGCATATATTACAAGTGAAAAATATCAACGAAAAATCAAGTAGCCTGTATCACTAATTATAGATATCTCGAATTACATGCCTAATATATATATATATATATATATATATATATATATATATATATATACACACATATATATATACATACACAATCATACATACATACATGCATACATTTATACATATGTATATGCATGTATATAAGCATATATATATATATATATATTATATATATATATATACATGCATACATTTATACATATGTATATGCATATATAGAAATATATATATATACATGCATACATTTATACATATGTATATGCATGTATATATATATATATATATATATATATATATATATATATATATATCTATATATATATATATATATATATATATTATATATATATATATATATATACACACATATATATATACATACACAATCATACATACATACATGCATACATTTATACATATGTATATGCATGTATATAAGCATATATATATATATATATATATACATACATGCATACATTTATACATATGTATATGCATATATAGAAATATATATATATATATACATGCATACATTTATACATATGTATATGCATGTATATATATATATATATATAATATATATATATATATATATATAATATATATATATATATATATATGGGAAGAAGAAATAATTCAGTATTCTTTATCGAAGTTTTGTATTATGGTTTCGCGATATCATTGTCTGCTCCATTATTCTCGTTCTTATCTGTCTGGTTTACAGAATGGCGTTTCTCACAATTCCGGTGGTTTTTCAGAAATATTGTTAAGACAGCGGAAAGTTTTGCGTTTAGATGTTCAAGTAAGAGCAGAGTTAACAATTCTATTGAGATATATTAACTTTATTAAGAATATTACAGAACTCTCTTTGGCGACAAGCAATCACTGATGCATCTAAACGATCATTGGTTCGTATCATGTTCCAAGTGCAGTGTGGTATGTTTTAGGTTTAGCTTCTCCTGATCAGCGTTGAGCATCGGTCATCGGGAGAAAATCTACTTAGTATGGTCTGAGACTTTATCATGAGCTTACTCTCGGACCAGGATCATAACTACTTTAATCTCCTTCACAATGATCAATCAATCATAGCCGGGAAGGACTGCTTCATCTCCAACGTTCCAGCTTTGACTTCCATTCGAGAAAGGGTCTCACTGATCGTGCCATATACATTCGTAACACATGTCCAAGTATATCTATTTAAGATGTCCAACCCGGTTAACGACGCTAGTATTTACGTTGAAAACATAAGAATAGGCTCAATTCATCTGTTTTGAAACTGATGCCGTTACAAGAAACCACCTCATTTCTGGGAAGAGGATATTCATCGAGGTATCTTTTTACGCCATCCAAGGAATTGAAATTTTTATCATTAATACTATTCTGCAGAGACCTGAATAAGTGGAAATCCGAAGGAGCAATATCTGGTGAATATGGAGGCTGGGGTAACACATCCCACCCGAGCTGCAGCAATTTTTGTCTGGTTCCCAAAGCATCAAGTGCCGAAAGTGAACTTTCTTATCTTCCATTTTAAAGGGTTACAGAATTAACACAGGTTATAGGAACATAAACCTTCTTCCACGAAAAGATAGTTTAAACTGTGCTCTAAATGGAGGTGTAGTCAAATCTTATTTTATGAACTCAACCATGTTCTAAAATAAGTCGAAAAGTAAGCTACTATAAATCGGCACGAACTTTCTGGACAACCCACTATATATAACATTTAGAAAGAAAATATAGCAGCGAATTGGCAGATTCATTAGAGTGTCAGGTTAAGTTTCGAAGTATTAGAAGTATTTATTCTAATTCTCTGATCAAGCCATACCGTGGTGGATTTACCTGCTATCATTTCAGGGTTCATAAAATTATACGTAACGAAGATGGAGGATTGGTGGAAATGTCGGACAGGATGCGTTGTTGTACATGTTCCAGCTTGCCGCGTTCCGAGTTAAATTCTGCTTAAGTACCTGAAACGTACCATAGCCAACCCGTAGACCCAGCGTGGTTAGTAAAGCGAACCTTCGAAACAAATTTCAGCACCAAATAGGAAATGCTGGCTGTGGTCATGAGAGCATTTCCTCCCGCAGGTGCGGTATGTACATCAATGATGAATTAATACAAGGCAAAATTACCGCCCCCCCCCAACACACACACACCAAAAAAAAAAATTATAAAAGAGAAAATAAAAAAAAAGGTATAGAAGATTTTAAAAAAGGACGTTCCCGGAATGAAAAACTATATCCAGAATTATATCATCTAGTTTCATCTTCTCTCTCCGAAAATAGTAATGCGTGAGATTTGAGGAAATTTTAGCTGGTATTTTTAATTGATCGTTGAAAATGCGCAGAGGCTCGCTAAGATTAAAGGAAGGCATTTTCTATAACAATTAATCACTTTTAAGCTTTTAAGAAAGGAAGTGTTGGACCAATTTCGAATGAGGGTTTCATTATCGGGGAGCTACGAAAGTGAAATATGATCAAAGACCAGAGAACGATCAAAGGTCAAAGACGCAGTAAATATTGGAATTAAATAGAAATCCAATCAAGACACCAAGCAAAAGCAGATTAAATATCACCCCCACCCCACATAATCTGATTTAATCATTTCATTTGTTGTGAAGCATAATGAATAAGGCTTCGAAAACTCGCCATCAGTGATAATTACTAAACGTATGGTTTGCAAATGTATGTATTGAGTTAAGGAACATGCACACGGAAATTCACTCTCGTTCGCTCAAAAATATCTATACGAGATATGTGCAAGTGTAGTTATGCGTGTGCAAGTGCGCATGTGCAAGTGTAACTCTTTGATGACTCCTTGTAAGGCGGCGAGCTGGCAGAAACGTTAGTACGCCGGGCGAAATGCTTAGCAGTATTTCGTCTGCCACTACGTTCGGAGTTCAAATTCCGCCGAGGTCGACTTTGTCCTTTCATCCCTTCGGGTCGATAAATTAAGTACCAGTTATGCACTGGGGTCGATGTAATCGACTTAATCCGTTTGTCTGTCCTTATTTGTCTCCTCTATGTTTAGCCCCCTGTGGGCAATAAAGAAAATAAGTGTAACTTTTTCTGTGGGTACAAAGCCTGAAATATTGTAGGAAGAGGAGCCGTGGATGAAAGTCAATGTCTGCGTAATTTGAACTCAGAACGCAGACCCGGAAGAAATGTTGTTAAGCCTACTTTCTTGTGCAGTAACTATTCGGCCGGTTCGCCGCCTTAAGTGTAGGTATAATAAAGATTCTTGTTTGCGGCAAATGTGGCCCCACCTCTTTCCATTATGTAATTGATGTAGCGTGAGAAAATGCTTCACAGCAGGTTTGGTCAGCAAGGGCCGCTAAGAAACACGAGGCCTCGCTGGAGTGAATTTCTCACATGGTGTTAACAATTTACTGTTTTAAAATACCAACTGGCGCATCACACACGCACACACACACGTGTGTTGGCGCATGTTGACATGATATGATGAATATATGATATGATTAACATATCCTATATGATTTATTCACATCATATCTGATATGATATTAATATGCTCCATAAAATGCGTATATGAATATTCTTTTGTATTCTAGGCATAAGGCCCGAAATTTTCGGAGGGGGCGGGGTAGTCGATTAGATCGATCCCAATATGCAACTAGTACTTAATTTATCGACCCCGAAATGATGAAAGGCAGAGTCGATCTCGGCGAAATTTGAACTCAGAACATAAAGACGGACGAAATACCGATAAGTATTTCGCCCGGCGTGCTAACGTTTCTTAATTCTTTATTGCGCACAAGGGGCTAAACATAGAGGGGGACAAACAAGGGCAGACAAAGGGATTAAGTCGATTACATTGACCCCAGTGCGTAACTGGCACTTAATTTATCGATCATGTACTTTAAGTTTCACCTTTAGTGTCAGCAAATTTCATGTGGTACATTTTGAACCGAGGAAGGCGCCAGGATTGTTTAGCATCATAAATTAGAAATAGCAGTCAAATTCTCTTAAATAACAGACGAACGAAAAACCTATTTCTTTACTACGCACAAGGGGCTAAACACAGAGAAGACAAACAAAGAGAGAGAAATGGATTAAGTCGATTAAATCGACTCCATTGCGCAACTGGTACTTATTTAATCGACCCCGAAAGGATGAAAGGCAAAGTCGACTTCGGCGGAATTTGAACTCAGAACGTAACGGCAGACAAAATACTGCTAAGCATTTCGCCCGGCGTGCTAACGTTTCTGCCAGCTCACCGCCTTGGCGTATATAAATATTAAGGAAGATAAAAGGCAGCGAGCTGGCAGAACCATTAGCACGGCGGGAAAAATGCCTAACGGCGTTTCATCTGGATTTTCAGTCTGAGTTCAAATGCTGCCGGAGTTGACTTTGCTTTTCATCATTCGGGATCGATAAAATAAATACAAATTGAACACTGTGATCGATATAAGCAACTTAGCACCTCCCTGAAAATGGCTGGCCTTGTGCCAAAATTTGAAACCAATCTTAAGAATAATATAGAACTCTGTACCAGAATGTACATCACGTTGCAGAAACTAGACGACGAGAATGTGCCAACACTAAAAGCCGGTAATTTGAGCAATTAACCGATACTTAATTACAGTTTGAGAACCTGGACATTTTATTGTGTGTCTTCAGTTGTTATTCAGTTGTAAAGCATTCTTTTTCTAACTTAATAAAACTATTGTAATAATATTGGCTTTGTAATCACATTAGCTGCATGTTTTTCCCTATCAGAAATGTATATAAGACGGACGTAATTAACTATCTATCTATCTCTGTCTGTTTATCTATCTATCTATCTATCTATCTATCTATCTATCTATCTATCTATCTATCTATCTATATTGAGATCTATCTATCTATCTATCTATCTATCTATCTATCTATCTATCTATCTATCTATCTATCCATCTGTCTGTCTGTCTGTCTGTCGTTTCTTTTATTTGTTTCAGTCATTCGACTGTGGCCATTAGTCGAACAAGTAGCCTATAGTTGAACAAATCGATCCCAAGACTTATTCTTTGTAAGCCTAGTTCTTATTCCATCGGTCTGCTTTGACGAACAGCTAATTTAAGGGACGTAAACACACCAAAATCAGTTGTCAAGCGATTGTGGGGGGACAAACACAGACACACAAGTACATATGTACATACACACACACATATATTTATATACATACATGCGACGGATGCGACGGGCTTGTTTCAGTTTTCATCTACCAAATCCACTCACAAGGCTTTGGTCGGCCTGAAGCTATAGTAGAAGACACTTACTCAAGGTGCCACGCTGTGGGACTGAACCCAGAACCATGTTTTTGGTAAGCAAACTACTTACCATACAGCTACTCGCTGCAATAACTGCGTGAACTTGAGAGGGAATATTTTGAATCAAATCATAACTGATATACCTGCATTTTCTTTTACCTAAGGTCAAGAACATTGCAGCATACTCTCGCGTGAATATATGTGTGTGGGGGTGGGTGGGAGAGTGTGTGTGTATGTGTATGTGACTGTAGCTTATGCACCTTAATACAACAATGAACAAAAATTCCAAGAGTCGCCGATGATGCTTGATGGGAACATACCAATTGTACTAAAGATTAAGAGTTCTTTATCTTTAGATGTATTAGGAACACTCCGTCGTGTACGTCGACAAGGGTTCCAGATGAAACGTTCAACCCAACAGCCTGCTCGTGAAATTAACGTGCAAGTGGGTGAGCAATCCACAGATATGTGTACTCTGAACGTAGTTTTCGGGGAGGTTCAGCGTGACCCAGGGTCTGACAAGGCCGGCCCTTTTGAAATACAGGAACTACTCGTCTTTGCCAGTTGAGTGGACTGGAGCAACGTGAAATAAAGTTTCTTGCTCAAGGACACAACTTATCGCCGGGAATTGATCTCACGTCCCCACAATCGTGAATCGAATGCCCTAACCACTAAGCTACGCGCCTTTACCAGGTATATTACTGTTCGGTGAAGCACAGGTGTGTGTGTGTGTCGAGAATTCCAATACACTTAAGCACACCCTTTACATGCAGCAACAATATGTGATTATTTATTAAGTTTATTAATTATCTTGCTGTCGACGGCGAGCTGGCGGAATCGTTATCACACCGGACAAAATACTTAACGACATTTTTCTCGTTTTGAGTTCAAATGACGCCGTGGTCGACTTTGCCTTTCATCCTTTTGAGGTCAAGAAAATTAGATATGAATTGACCTCTAAGGTTGATGTAAAGCACGATTCCTATCTCTAAAATCTCAGGCATTGTGTATATACGGTAAAGGATTAATTATTGTGCAGTGGCATTAACAATGATAATTAATTAATAATTGATTTATGCATTTATTGCTCCGATCAAAGTCAAAGCTAATCTAGAAGGTATTTGAACATTGATGAAATTATATTCCAGGAATGTCTGATTTTCCTTCACAGACATCGTGAGGAAACACCATTTATCAACAAACGGGAGAAGCTTGTTCACCGGTTCGAACGTGCCTTAGATATATTGGGACTGATAATAGCATTTACAATACTTGTTAAGGTTATCGCTACAGATTTTCTATAGAAAATTAACAAGTGATGTAATAGCACTGCTAACACAGTAGAACACAATATTGAATTAAACGTTTAATATTCTTTGTAGTATATTATGGTTGCATAACGAAATTCGGTGTCCCTACACCTCATCTGAGAACATAGTGCCAATGAAGACATTCTAAAGTGCGCCAGCACAAGCCCACTTAACGAAATCGTTACAGAGCTAAGATTTAAACCAGTAGGTCACATACTTTAGAGGAGTAGCAGAATTAAAACTGATCTTAGATCAAAGAATGTTCAAGAAAGCAATAAATACACCGCAGTTTTAATCAATAAATGCAGGGGGAAAAATCTAAATTAAATATCCATAATAGGCGTTGGAGTGGCTGTGTGGTATGTAGCTTGCTTACGAGCCACATGGTTCCGGGTTCAGTCCCACTGCGTGGCATCTTGAGCAAGTGTCTTCTACTATAGCCTCGGGCCATTCAAAGCCTTGTGAGTGGATTTGGTAGACGGAAACTGAAATAAGCCCGTCGTATATATGTATATGTATGTGTATGTGTATGTTTGCGTGTCTGTGTTTGTCCCCTCAACATCGCTTGAGAACCGATGCTGGTGTGTTTATGTCCCCGTAACTTAACGGTTCGGCAAAACAGACCGATAAAATAAGAACTAAGCTTACAAAGGATGTCTTGGGGTCGATTTGGTCGAGTAAAGGCGGTGCTCCAGCATGGCCGCAGTCAAATGACTGAAACAAGTAAAAGAGTAGTACTGTCTATGCAAACAAACGTAATCAGTAACCAAATACTTTTTAAGCATTAAAAAAAATATATATAATATGTTTGGTGAAACACGTTATTTTCTAAATTATTAATCTTAGTCAGACAAAAAAGCCGGCGAGACAGTTCTTCAAATTGAAGTTCATCGGATGATTCTCCGTTGATATAGACACAACACAGGCCATGCTTTCAAGCTTTATGGATAAAGTTTTCAGAAATAACCTAATGAATTTACCATTAATTTCGTGAATTATTCACGGGTCCCGCTAGTTAATGAATTAATCATACATCATTTGTGATGAGCAAAACCATTTATGAATGACTAATTCTGATTAATTATTAAATCGTATTCTACAGTTATACGCCGCAAGGAACAAGATTGTACAAAAGTGTGCTCAATGTCTAGATGGCACTAGTGGTTGGAAAGCAACTTCTTAAAGCACAGCCACGCCTGCGCCTTTGCTTTACATATGTATGTATTCGGCACAAGATGGCATAGCTACAGACATGCCTATACATGCAATAATACATATATATTCATAAACCGTATACATACAAGGACACACACACACACACACATTTATATCGTGTATCTATCAGTTCTTTCGGTCATTTGACTTCGGCCATGCTGGGACACCACCTTGAAGGGTTTTAGTCGAACAAATCGACTCAAGGAATTTAATTCTAAGCCTTGTACTGACTCTATTGGTTTCATCGAACCGCTAAATTGCGTGCACCTAAACACACCAGCGGAGCGGCAGATTTCAAGCGCGAAGGGTGGTGGTAGTAGTGCAAACAGAGCCTCAAGACACACACATATTCAAGCAAATACCTCAAAGGAGCTGCATCGGTATTATAATAAGGCTGCATTTGCAACGATTACTAATCGATGCAATAGAAACATATGTAGGTCTAAGTAAAGCTGTATATATATTAAAATGATTACAGAAAATTCTATGTAACTTTGTAATAAACATTGCTATTATTGTTTGTGAGATATATATATATATATATAAATATATATATAGGAAAAAAGCAACAAGAATGGATCAAAATATCGGTACAATTGTTTCGTACGAGGACATCTTTAATAAGCTACAAAAATTGCAGTAGATATAGGTGGCTCGTACTCATCAGCCGAAAAAAAACATCAGAGATTCCCAAACATCAAAAGGGGTAGATACAAATGAGGGTGTGAGTTTAACTGCATTTAAGAAAGTTCGATTCCTGGAGATCCGATGAAAGGTCTTGAACTTACAGAATATGTGCTTGTCCATATATAGTTCATAGTGAATTTTTTCCTATTTGTAATCACCCCACTTGTCGTATGGTTAACACCATATAGATTTCCGGTGCATCCTAGTTAAGGACCATATTCATGTGAATTCATTAGAACTTACTTGAATCTCAGTTACTTAAACCGTATATGTATATATATATCAACAATGATAACTATCATATATCATGATAATAATATCTATATTCTCTCATGAAGAGGGTGCAAGACGCAACGAGCAGGAAATCGAACCGGTGAGTGTGTAAAGTAAGAAGGCAGTGAAAGAGAATGACCCTCCCAGACAATAATATTATAAACACACACACACACACACACACACAAATACACACACACACACACAGACACAGACACACAGACATAAACATATATACATACATATATATTCTTTTATTCTTTTATTCTTTTATTCTTTTACTTGTTTTTAGTCATTTGACAGCGGCCATGCTGGAGCACCCTCTTTAGTCGAATAAATCGACACCAGGGCTTATTCTTTGTAAGTCTAGAACTTATTTTATGGGCTTCCTTTTGCAGAACCGCTAAATGACGGGGACGTAAACACATCAACATCGGTTGTCAAGCGATGGTGGGGGAACAAACACCGACACAAACAACAAACACATACACACACACACACACACACACACACACACACACACACACATATATTATATACGACGGGCTTCTTTCAG
>NC_043010.1:55635456-55640456 GCF_006345805.1 Octopus sinensis | reverse complement strand
TACATACATAGATAAAACACATACGTATATATATATATATATATATATATATATTTGCACATACGTATATACACAAACACTCACAGAGTGACAGAAAGAGTGGGTGAGGTGCAGAGAGAGAGATATGTACGTAATGATAGAGAAAGAGTAGGAGAGAAAAAATATTTACTTTATTTCATTTAAAGATAAATAAAAAATTATTGATTTTAATTTAATTTTATTTATTTCGGACTGAACGAATTTAAATGGCTTCAAAAGAAGTAAATAAAATGTGTTCTTATAAAAATATAAAAAATGCCAACTTAGATGATTGTATTTTAACTGTAAATGTAGTTGATGTTTACTATAAAATTCTATTACAACCAAAATAGATTCTTTTATATAAATTCTGTGAAGCTCAGGCGTGGCTGTGTGGTAAGAAGTTTGCTTCTCATTCACAGGGTTCTGCGTTCAGTTTTCAAGTATAGCCTCCACCCGAAGGAAACCACGAATCGAATCGGTTGATCGTATATATATATATATATGCATATTCTTGTTTGCGTGTGTGTCTGTGTTCCCTGGTGCTTGTGTTTGTCCTACACCATCGCTTGACAACCGTTAGAACAAGTACCTGGCTTTAAAAAAATTGCTGTGGTGGTTTTCTTCGATTGAAATACACCAAAGCGGTACCCCAGCATAGTCACAGACTAATGACGGAAACAAATAAAGAGTAAGCGATAAGCTGGTCTCGCTTTCATAATTGATAAGTTTGATCATCGTGCGTTAGATTCTCTCTTCGACGTGCCATGCGCGCAAGAGTTTGCTTTCTTGACTTTCATGCCAATGTTATAGCAATGATTGAAGCTACCTAATGTTCTTTGGGAATGAGCCATGGAAGTTTATTCACTGCTTATTCAACTGCATTTTTCTCTCCCGGCTTTACCCTTAGGAACTGGGCGTCTTTAAACCTTAGGCAAGGACACTAGTTCACACGACATCAAAGCAATTTACGGTAGCCTACGTGAGACATCCAGAAGCAAGCCTTCCTCCGAAGTCTCATAAGCAACAGCTACAGGACCATCTTGTCGTATTTAGCCCATATTTTTTGTTTTTTGATAGGATCTGCCAATCCATGGCAGAGTTGATTTTTGAGGGAACGAGAGGATTGGGTGCGGTTGTTTAAAAGCTGACGATTTGACACAGTTGACTGGATATTCAATCTGTTTTGGTGAAAGTTCCTTTTGGATCTGGAGGGGCAAACACAGACACAGACGGACATACACGTACACGCATGCGCAGAAATATACGCGAGCTGGCAGAAACGTTAGCACGCCGGGCGAAATGCTTAGCGGCATTTCGTCTGCCGTTACGTTCTGGGTTCAAATTCCGCTGAGGTCGACTTTGCCTTTCATCCTTTCGGGGTCGATTAAATAAGTACCATTAACGCACTGGGGTCGATGTAATCGACTTAATCCCTTTGTCTGCCCTTGTTTGTCTCCTCTATGTTTACCCCTTGTGGGCAATAAAGAAATAAGAAATATATGCGTATTGATAGGGGGAGAGAAGGAAATTCTATACGTACATACTCACACAGGCACATATTCACACACATAAACAGAGAGGGGGAAGAGATTGAGAGAGAGAGAGAGAGAGAGAGAGAGACAGACAGACAGAGACAGAGAAAGAAAAAGAGACAAAAAGAGGGAAATTGAGAGAGGGAATATTAGAGAGGTTGTGATGGAAAGAGACGGAGGGCGAAGGAGTCGAAGGGGGATGGACTATCAAAGAAAGACATTAAAATATCTTATACCAATAAGACATCATTGAATCAGCGACGCCAAACAGGCGGCGCCATAAGCAGCTAACCCGTAAAGGACTCACAACAATAGAATATCCCAAGAACACAGTGGGAACATGCTCGTATCCAGCCGAAGCTGACCCCAAAATGGTAGACAAACCAACAAAAAATTGGTGTTATAGGCATTCTACTGGATATTTAATGGACCATAGAAGCTCATCCCCGGTTTATCCAAACTACGTGGTGCATATTCTTTTACATACCTGATTCTACCAAGAATCCTTATATATATATAATATATATATATTATATATATTATTATATATATATATATATATATTATTATATATATATATATATATATATATTTATATTTATATATATATATACATAATACATACATACATACATACATATTCATATATATACATACATATGCATATATATATATATATTATGTGTATTATGTGGCCGTGTTTGTCCCCACCACTGCTTAACAACCGGTGTTGGAGTGTTTACGTCCCCCAACGTAGCAGTTCAGCATAATGGGTCGCTAGAATAAATATCTAGATAAAAGAAAAGAAAATTAGCACTGGTGTCGATTCGTTCAATTAAAATTCTTCGAGTCGGTGCCCCAGAATGGCCGAAGTTTAATAACTGAAAGCATTTAAAGATTAAGACTAACACTAATTATGACTTATCCTACGAGATACGTTTGAGTCTAGTTACCAAACATGTATGCGTCTAGGACATTAATTCCATGTTGAGCACTTTCACGTAGTTAATACAATTGTTATATATGATCATTTGGACGGATATGATACATACTAGCTTTTGTAGTGATCGCTGGTAGTGGTCGGTTTTGTGGAGGCGCAATGGCCCAGTGGTTAGGGCAGCGGACTCGCGGTCATAGGATCGCGGTTTCGATTCCCAGACCGGGCGTTGTGAGTGTTTATTGAGCGGAAACACCTAACGCGCCACGAGGCTCCGGCAGGGGATGGTGGTGATCCCTGCTTTACTCTTTCACCACAACTTTCTCTCACTCTTACTTCCTGTTTCTGTTGTACCTGTATTTCAAAGGGCCGGCCTTGTCACTCTCTGTGTCACGCTGAATATCCCCGAGAACTACGTTAAGGGTACACGTGTCTGTGGAGTGCTCAGCCACTTACACGTTAATTTCACGAGCAGGCTGTTCTGTTGATTCGGATCAACCGGAACCCTCATCGTCGTAACCGACGGAGTGCTTGCATCCAGTGGTCGGTTTTATATCTAATTTCTTATGAGTGATATTATTTATATAGAAACACGTCTATAGCACGACAAAATCATCAGTCGAGTTGAGTTTATTTTATTCCTGTTTTAATTATTTATATTTATTGATAGAGTTGCACTCAATATTGAAAAGTCCCGAAAAACGTTCTCCACAAATCTTCAGTGTTGCCACTGTTTATTGAAGTGTGTTAGATTCTAATAATCTTTTCTACTAAATGCACAAGGCCTGAAACTTTGTGGGAAGGAGACTAGTCGATTATATCGTCCCCAGTGTTTCACTCATACTAATTTATCGACCGCAAAAGGATAAAAGGCAAACTCGACCTTGGCGGAATTTGAACTCAGAACGTACTGACTGATGTAATGCCCCTGAGCATTTTGCCGGGCGTGCAAACGATTCGCCGAGCTCGCTCCTTTTTCTTTTATCTTTTATTTTATTAGCTTCAGTCATTAGACTGTGACCATGGTGGGGCACCACCTTCGAGTAATTTTGGTCGAATGAATAGACACCAGTACTTATTATTTTAGCCGGGTACTTATTTTATCGGTCTGTTTGGTCGAACTGTCGGGTTACAAGGACGTAAACACACCAGTTGTCAAGCAGTGGTGGGGGACACACAGACACAAAGACACACTCATCCATATATATCCTACTCTGAGCAATTATTGATGGCACATGCGTGTATATATATTATATATATATATAGATATATATATATATATATATATAAACACACACACGCCACACACACACACACACACGCACACACACACAACACACACACACACACGCACGCCACACACACACACACCCACACACACACATATATATATATATACATAGATATATATATATATATATATATATATATATCACGCATGTGTCTCAATAATTGCTCGGAGTAGGCAGTTGTGGACCTCCATGTAGTTACACAGCGGGGCTGAACCCCGAGCCATGTGGTTGTGAAAGAATCTTCTTACCACACAGTCACGTGCATAGTAATTATTTGTATTGCGATAGTCTGGGTCACGTCCCTATTTAATCATTGCGTCATTTGGGAGTCCCTGGAGGAAGTCTTTACATACTTTGATTAAATGAAAGTCTATATTACACCAAAGTGGAATCAATCATTCCTTTCCCGATCTGACTTGAAATATTCAACGCCGGAATACCAGAAAAGAAGCTTTACATCTACTGAGGTACCACATTTAATTATTGAAATGCAGTCCATCTGTAACACTAGCTACAAAGTTTTTTCACTAGATCATATCACCCCCAGTATTTATTCTGAAGCCTGGTACTTAACTTAACCCTTGCTATTTGTGACACACCTCAGTTACTGGATATAAAAATGAGATAAGATTGTTTAAGCGGTGTCAGTCTAAAGACAAATATAAGACCAACGGCTTGCAAACACAGGCATATGCGGAACACTCACTCACACACACATACATACACACACACACATCTACAGGGAGCATCCTCGAAGTTTTCATCAACCAGTTTTACTTACAATACATGATTATCCCGAGACTAACGTAAAAGACGGATGGCTCAAGACTCGAACTCTTGACTTTTTGGTTGTGAAGCAACAACTTCTTAGTCTCAAATAGCATGCAAGCGCCATGTCTGCGCTTACGTTTTGGGTGAACTTGTAAATTTACAGTTTCTGTGAAGAAGCAGTCAAGTTGTTGTAAATCCCATACACATATATACATATATACTTACATACGTATATATATATCTATATATATATAGATATATATATATATATATATATATATATATGTATATAGATACATACATCCATACAAACACCGCAACGCATACAAACCTAGATACACAAGCACATGTATATACTTACTACGTATATATATATATATATATATATCTGTATATATGTATATACATACATACCACCTATACAAACACCGCACGCATACAAACCTA
>NC_043010.1:55625456-55632956 GCF_006345805.1 Octopus sinensis | reverse complement strand
AGCTTACGATCGTGAGGTTGTGAGCTCGAATCCTGGACTGGGCTGGGTGTTGTGTTCTTGAGCAAGACACTTTATTTCACGTTGCTCCAGTTCACTCAGCTGTAGAAATGAGTTGCGACGCCACAGATGCCAAGCTGTATCGACCTTTGTCTTTCCCTTGGATAACACTGGTGGCGTGGAGAGGGGAGGCTGGTACGCATGGGTGACTGCTGGTCTTCCATAAACAACCTTGCCCGGACTTGTGTCTAGGGGGTAACTTTCTAGGTGCAATCCCATGGTCATTCAGACCGAGGGGGTCTTTAACCTGTATGATATGTATGTATCGTTATGGCTTGTATGTTTGTATGGTGTTTCTATGTATGTTATGTTGACTTGTATCTAGTAGGTATTTATATATATATATATCTTTCTCTATATATATGCAGATTCAACGACTGTCTAGCAATAGCACGGACACGCAGAAAATCCGGGATGGTGTCCAGCGTACTGGAAGACCACTGGGAATGAGGCATCCCTTAGCTCTTGTTGAAGTATGTCTCTAGGAGAAGGCTACTCTTCTGCTTGAGATCATGACACTCCTACATCCCTGAGCCTGCAACTCATATTGGCACCAGGCATTTTGTTCGGCTTGTGATAATGCCAATAGAGCGGAGACGGTCTATGAGGTGTCGTATAAGCTTCATCGAACCTTAAAATTTTGCACAGGCATTGCTGACGTTTTCCTTTAGCTGTGCATTGCCTCCCCTTCATATACTCTTTACTCTTTACTCTTTTACTTGTTTCAGTCATTTGACTGTGGCCATGCTGGAGCACCGCCTTTAGTCGACCAAATCGATCCCAGCACTTATTCTTTGTAAGCCCAGTACTTATTCTATCGGTCGTTTTGCCGAACCGCTAAGTAACGGGGACATAAACACACCAGCATCGTTTGTCAAGCAATGCTAGGGGAACAAACACAGACACACAAACACATACACATACATATAACATATATAAATTATACGACGGGCTTCTTTCAGTTTCCGTCTACCAAATCCACTCACAGGCTTTGGTCGGCCCGAGGCTGTTAGCAGAAGACACTTGCCAAGATGCCACGCAGTGGGACTGAGCCGGGGGAACCATGTGGTTGGTAAGCAAGCTACTTTACCACAACAGCCACTCCTATAATATATATATATATATATATATATATATATATATATATATATATTATATTATATTACGTAAAAGGTAGTTCTGAGCGCACAATGTTCCTAAAGGACAGTATGGTTTTCCTGTGTCACGATTGGACGGCCATCATGTATTTATGTACATACATAAGTGGCATTGAAAGGGGAACCTGATATGCATGAACGACTGCTGGATTTCTACAAACAACCTTGCCCAAACTTGTGCTTCGACGGGGAACATTCCAGGTGCAATCCCATGGTCATTCATGACCGAAGTGGGGTCTTTACATTTATCTATTTTCATTAAATAGTATAAGTTATCTCAGCTTCTTGTCAGCTTATGTAGAATGGATTGGTGCTTGAGTCAAAAGGGAATAATTCAGATTAATGCAGCGTGTCGCAAGCAAATCGACTTTCTTTAAGCTACTTCCTCAAGATGTTATACTGTCAGGAGAATTTGAAATTAACATGACAAACCTAATTACTTTCGGACAAAGTGGGCTGTTTGCAAGTAGAATGTTATAGTGACGATAATGAGAAATAAACTACCGATATTTTGCCTGGTAGGAACACATCTTCTATATTAGCCTATTAGCTTCTAAGATGACCAACAACTATTACACAGCCAATTATGTTTATAAGGAAACCACAGAAGACATCTTTTTCACAAATGCGCATAAGCACGTATTTCATACAAAAATATCTGAGAACTACTTGAATGATATAATAACATGAAAAATACGCTTTGCGTTGAATATCAGTTATTTAATATTCATTAGCATAAAGAGGACTAGCCCTGACGCTTGAAGCCATTCTCAGGTTTGTAACATTAATGCTATTTATGTTTAACTAAGACATCCCTAAGTCGACTACTGTAGGGAATGCGACAGTTGAAGGACATTACAAATGGCTGACTTTTTGGACAACTAAGCTAATGTGGGTGCTGACTGATAAAACAGCAGATGTTAACTAGAGTAATAGCAAAGATAACAACGGTATGCAGCGAGCTAATTATTGGGTTGTCCGGAAAGCTCGTGCTGATTTTTAAAGGAAAGAAAAAGCTCAATAAATACTTGCCATTTTTAATTAACCAAATATGAACCATTTTGTTGCACAATGCGTCTCCATCTTTCCTTTAACTTGAAAATACTCTCTTTCCAGAATTGAGGTGGTTTCATAGCAAAAAATTCATCAAGATATTTTTTTACGTCAGCCAAGGAATTGAAATTTTTACTATTAAGACTATTCTGCAGATACCTGAATAAGTAGAAATCCGAAGGAGCAATATCTGGGGAATATGGAGGGTGGGGGTAACACATCCCAGCCGATCTGCAGCAATTTTTGTCAGATTCCCAAAGCATCAAGTGCCAAAAATGAACTTTATTATCTTCCATTTTAAAAGGTTACAGAATTAACACAGGTTTTAGGAACATAAACCTTCTTCCACGAAAAGATAGCTTAAACTGTGCTCTAAATGTAGGTGTAGTCAAATCCTATTTCATGGTCTCAACCATGTTCTAAAATAAGTCGAAATATAAGCTACTATACATCGGCATGAACTTTCCGAACAACCCAATATATAATTACTTGTGCAAGTATACATTTTAGCTGGCTCTTTTGTAATTATGCATAGTCTGAAGACTACAAAGAACTTTTAAGTTTTGTATTAAGGTTGAACGATAAAAGAGAGTTAAAGAATAAATCTAGAAGGCGCTGCATAAATGAAATTGGACTTTTACATCTAGAGTTATTACAGCATAGAATTAGATGCCTTGCGGAATTTATTCCGCTCCTCAGAGTTCAAATCAAGTGGAGAGCAACATTGCTTTTCATCATTACGGGTAGGAGAAAAGCATTTACCACTACATCAGTTCAATATAACAACATTTTTTTGTCCCCGGATCTTTACCTTCTGCGTCCAGATCCGGTCATGACCTACATGCGTATAGAAACATATTTCGTTGCTAGGTTGAACAATGTAACTTCTCAATTTGGGGTCCCTTACCGGAATCCACTTCCTTTCAGTGTTTCCGATTGAGGGGGGCTTCCATTCCCACTCGTTTAGGATCTCCCATAAAGAACAATGGCCAATGACTTCCATTAAAACTATATTTTTAAGAGGGAATTGAACTAAAACACGCATGATTTGACATTACATTTCATTATTGTGAAAGTCAGAAAATAAATTTCTGACCAAAAGGAAAATTTAATAGAAGCACTGTAATCTTCTTCAAAAACTGAATAAAAAATAGAATATATTGTTTACGTCATAGTAATTATGAAAATTCAAGAGACATGAAATAATTTTTTTTAAAGAGTCGAACTCGAAATAAATAAAGCTATAAATGATAACGTGTAAATATTGGTTCTAGAAAAGATTCGCCATGATAGATAGGTAGCCACAAACTTTTTTTTATTTTCTCTTCATTTTATTTTCTCTCCTTGTTTATTTCTATGTTCTTTACTGTCGAAGAGCGTAGGCTGGAAACATAAAAGACTCTCTCAATTTCCAAGCGTTAAACTAATACATCTGTTTGTTGTCTACATACCCGTCTTCGTCTTTTTCTTTTTGTTTTTTCTAAATTCTCACTCTAATAAAAGAAATTGGATTGGATAAAAGGAACTTGGATTGGAAAAAAGTCAAAGGCTCATCGTATATATTTTTACACAAACTGGATGTGGAGTTTAATTACCAGAATCATTCAACTAAAAGATAAAAATATTTACCCGTTGGCTACAAAAAGGTGGGTGAGCTCTAGAAATAGCAACCAGCGCGACTTCATATCCCACTTTCATGTTTTAAAAACGAGAAAGTTATATATGAAAATATAGTGGCACGACTGAGAGCCGAACCAACGTTCAGGAGGGCTCTCCTCACAGACTGTGTATTAATACTTCCCAACATTGTTATGTATGATAGCTTATAACTTTTAATTATTATATATTACATCATATCAGACCTCTGCTCCTGTACATTAACCACATGCATCTTTTGCATTAATTCAATCTCAGAATGTGTTGTATATAGTGTGTATGCGTGTGTAAGTATAAATATATATATATATATATATATATATATATATATATATATATATATAAATGTTTTATATATATATATATATATATATATATATATATATTGTGTTGTGTGTGTTTAACATATATGTATATAAAATACACACAGAGATATATGTTGAGTATATATGTATACATATATACGCACGATACACACACTCACGCACACACATATATACATATATGGTGATGCGTATATATGCGTTTCTATACATATATTTATATACACATTCGTGCGTGTATGCATATACAGTGTGTGGAAATGTATGTATGTTGTATGTACGTATATATACGCCATATATATATATCTATATATATATATATATATATAATATATATATATATATAATATATACATACATATGTGTATATGCTATATATGTATGCATGTGCTTCTATACATATATATTTATATACACATTCGTGTGTATATGTATATATATGTGCGTGTACAAGTATGTATGTACGTATATATACAAACACACAAATGTCTGCATTTATACATACATAATATATAGACACACATACAAACGCATACGCACACACACACACACATATACACATAAACTCATCAGGATTAAGAAATCAATGGTTCCCACTATGTCGTCAATCAGCGATGTATCATCACGCACAATCAGTAAATCCGAATTATTTATTGATGATCACACACCAACATCACCGATCATACCAACCAACCATCCAACCAACCAACCAAACTAACGAAACAACCATCCTCACTCTCCTTATTACTCCCCGATTATATTATGCACGCGAAAGACGGTGTCTGCTTTCCTCTCTTGTAGGCACTCACACACAACCTCTCTTCCTATTTGACCAACAAAGTATCGTTATCTTAACCCCTGACCGTTACGTCAAGTTCTCCTCTAGATGCGTATTTTGCTTTGTCGACGATATTTATAATCCACTACCGAGTTTTCTGCTCTCATCTCCTCGCATATCTCCTTCTATGCGGCATCTCCTTTCATCCACTTCTTACTCTCTTATTCATTTTCATATTTTTTTTCTTTTTTAAACTCAGTCCGTCTTCTGTTTTTTTTCTTTTATTTTGTCCTTTTTCTTTCTTTCTGCTTCTTGCTATTGTTATTTCTCTTGTCGTGGTGAATGTTGCTGTTGTTGTTGTTGTTCTTCTTCTTCTTCTTGTTCTTCTTCTTCTTCTTCTTCTCCTTCTTCTTCTTCTTCTTCGTCTTCTTCTTCGTCTTCTTCTTCTTCTTCTTCTTCCACTTCTTCTCCTTCTTCTTCTTCTTCCTCTTCTCCTCCTTCTTCTTCTTCCTCTTCTTCTCCTTCTTCTTCTTCTTCTTCTTCAATTCAATTCAAACACCACTGAGTTCAACTTTGCCCTTATTCGTAACGGGCAGGATAACTTCAATACTAGTTGAGCACTGCGGACGACTTAATGGACTAGGTTATTTCCCAAAATTTCGGACCAGACATCACGACCAAACCACAGTAGTCTCCCGTAATCGTTCTATAAAACAGCCAATCAGCGTGAAACCGTCGTGTCATTTAATCTTCTACAATCTTCTTTTTGTACCTTTTAGAATGCCGCTTCTGGCGCCCAAAACTGTTCGCAGAATTTCGAGGCAGCTGTGCAACATATGCTCTATTCTTGCCAATCTACGGCTCCAGGCATTTACATACACATCCAAGTTCTAAGAAAGACTGGACTAAGTATTCACACAACATATAATAAGCAATATCAGCGAACTCTACGTGGTTTTATCTCTCTCAAAATCTGTAATTATCGCTGCTTTCAAAGGACAACTGCTTTCATTTTATATTGCTGCTTTCATTGCACAACGCAGTTTGTCTTTATGTGCGACAATAAATTCTTGTTAGATGTTAGCGTGTGTTGTTCAGTTACTCCTTCACGCAGTCAAGAACTATTTTCATTCATTAACACAATCAACTACTATAGGCGCAGGAGTGGCTGTGTGGTAAGTAGCTTGCTAACCAACCACATGGTTCCGGGTTCAGTCCCACTGCGTGGCATCTTGGGCAAGTGTCTTCTGCTATAGCCCCGAGCCGACCACTACCTTGTGAGTGGATTTGGTAGACGGAAACTGAAAGAAGCCTGTCATATATATGTATATATGTGTGTTTGTGTGCCTGTGTTTGTCCCCCTAGCATTGCTTGACAACCGATGCTGGTGTGTTTACGGCCCCCGTCACTTAGCGGTTCGGCAAAAAGAGACCGATAGAATAAGTACTGGGCTTACAAAGAATAAGTCCCGGGGTCGATTTGCTCGACTAAAGGCGGTGCTCCAGCATGGCCGCAGTCAAATGACTGAAACAAGTAAAAGAAAGAGAAAGAGTATAGCGGTATTGATGAACCTTCTAATATTATCCACGTCAGAAATATCCTGATAATGTTGGTGAAGAAGCACAACCAAGCTCTAAACTGAAATTGACTGCACATTCAGATCAAACTCCAGTTATTAATCATATTTCGAAGCCTGCGAGAGAAACTCGGTTGCATACGTCGGAAGAATATAGAGCAAGAAATAAAGTCATTACGGAAGGTTATGTGTTACACATGCAAGAGACAGCGACCGGAGACATAATGCTATTAAGAAAGGCAAGAATACACGTGAAGAAAGTATAGCATTTCTGTGCTCACATATATGTGCCTAGATGATAAATGAGCTGTGGCAATGTACGTATATGATAAATGGTCTTTAGCCGTATGTTTATATTATAAATGAAACTCTAATTTGTGACAATACAAGCACACACAAACGCACACACACACTAATTAGGAGTAGCTGAAAAGTTCCGGGCTTAATGGTGTCGTGAAAGGCCCAATTGGAGGTACATCCTCCCGAGTTCTTTTACAGGGCTGAGACAAACAGAAGGACTACTGCAATAAGTGCGAATCTGGGAGGGGAGCATGTTAAAAATCATAATTATGTGACCCTCATGTATTTCCTTTTACCCAAACCCAAAAGGCACCCCTCGCATCTATCTATCTATCTATCTATCTATCTATCTATCTATCTATCTATTATCTATCTATCTACCTACCTACCTACCAACCTTCCTACCTGCCTGCCTGCCTGCCTGTCTGTCTGTCTGTCTGTCTGTTTGTCTGTCTGTCTGTCTGTCTCTCTGTCTGTCTATCTGTCTATCTATCTATCTATCTATCTATCTATCTATCTATCTATCTATCTATCTATCTATCTATAGTGGACATCAGAAGGCAGCATTTTGTCCAATATCCTAACCAAGCTACCGATTCG
>NC_043010.1:55615456-55620456 GCF_006345805.1 Octopus sinensis | reverse complement strand
TAACAGTTGTCTGGAAAATAGAGGCATAAACCAGAAAATATTGTCCATTGCACAGCAATGCGATAATTCTGGTTCGCATATCTTTGATCTGATAAGGGAGACAGGCTTAACCATCGAGTGACCAAGGTCCGTAATCGAGTTTCCCAACAAGTAAATTCTTCCAGCTGGGTTATAATTTTTACCTGCAAAGGGGTTAATTTTGTGGATGCCGGTTGTGTAATACTTTTCGTATTTTATGTTTTATTAAAAGAAGAACATAAAGATGAGAAGAATATTTGAAGATCTATTTTTATATTATATTTCATGTTTAATGTTTTTTCTTCTCTACCTGTTTCAGGCATTTGACTGCGACCATGCTGGGGTACCGCCTTGAATCATTTTAGCTGAATGGATCGACACCAGTAGTAATTTTTTTTAAAGGTGTTTCTGTCAGTCTCTTTTGCCGGACTGTAAAGCAAAGTTACGAGGACGAAAACACACCAACGCCAGTTGTCAAGTGATTGTGGGAGACAGACACAGAAACAAAAATGCACATGCACACGCACACACACACACACACACACACACACACACACACACACACACACACAAACACACAAAGCTATATGTGTGTATACACAGTAGCGGCCATAATATAAGGGTCAGTAAGAACAGGTGTATTGAAATATTTATTATAGACGATTACAAAATGTTGAGGCTAGATATTTTATACATATTTATATATATATATATATATATAATATATATATATATATATATATATATATATGGATGTATATCTACATGTATGTATGTATATGTAATATATACATGCACTGGACGGGGTTCTTTTAATTTCCGTCTCACAAATCCTTTCACAAGGTAGAGTAGAAGGCTAGAGCAGAAGACACTCTCTCAACATGCCACGCAGTAGGACTGAACCCGGAACAACGTGGTTAGGAAGCTATGTATAAATACTTGCTTAATTGTCGTATTCTGACCACAGTGTATAGAAAGACCTGTATTGTAAAAGAAATCGTTATTTGCAGTGACTACAGCGAGATCTGGAACAATGATTTGCATATCTGTTCTTAATGCGTCCCAGAAGATTCTAATGCAAATATACTAATCGCTTTTGTATACGACACATGAGAAGAACTTTCGCTTTTAATGGTGACAATACATTCATAACAAACACGGCTGAAGGTTATTTACAGTGACTTCGAAATTTTGGCCAGTTGTGTACATAGATACATACATAGATACATATATACATACACACACACATATATATGTATATATGTATATATGTATATATGCTTTAAGTTCGTCTACGGTAAACGTTTTTGAATACGCATATAAAAGTTCCCATGTTATGTCGGCTACTGCCCTGTGACTCCAGCACGCAGCAGCTGTTTTATGAGATTGTACCGATGTGTGCCCATATAGTATAGGACAAATAATAATAATAATAATGATGATAATAATAATAATAATAATAATAATAATAATAATAATAATAATAATAATAATAAAATAATAATAATAACGTAATCCGGTTGGAGGTTTCTTGGCATCTAAGGCTACTTGTTGTAGCCAGATGTTAGGATTCTTTTATTATTCTTTAACGCTTGAGTATATGTGAAAATAAAAATAATAATCCACTGATAGAATTCATAAATACTTTAATTTTAATAGTTATTAAAATACCTATAAATTTCATCCATGGATTATCATTATTTTCAAGGGTTGGACAAAATAATGGAAACGCCTATCGTCATAGCATCATAATTTTGAAATATCTATAAAACCGTCAAAAGCTTGTTTATTTTTATGTTTTTTTATTTATTGTTATTGTTGCTTAATATGCTTTGCTAAAATCGCTGTTTCTTTTCAGTTACTATCAGAAAAAGGTAATTAAAATTCATTAAAATGACAGATCTATCGGACTTTTCAAAGAGGTCAAATTGTTGGTGCTTGTATGGCAGGCGCTAGCGTAACGAAAACAGTAAAAATGTTTGGTGTATCGAGAAGTACTGTCTCGAAAGTAATGACAGCCTTTGAGAAAGAGGGTAAATCTTTTCCACAAAAACAGTTCTCCGAGTGCTACACAAAGCCAGATTTGCGGGCTGCAATAGGAAAACTTCTACTTTCCAAAGCAAACGTTGCAAAGCGTTTAAATTTGAGTAAAAATCTACAGAATTGGTTCCTGGAGCAGTAGAAGAATGTTAATTTGTCGGACGAGTCATCCATTACCCTATATCCGACTACCGGCCGAGTATACGCATGGAGACAGCCAAATGAAACATTTGACCAACACTACCTTCTTCCAGCTGATAAACATGGAGGAAGATCTGTGATGACCTGCAGGGCTATATCTTGGAAATCCGCTGGCCTAATGGTTTCCCTTTACGGTAGAATTAATAGTCAAGACTATTTAAGAATTTTATCTGATTAGGTTCATCTTATGGTTGCGCAACTGTACCCGGAGGGAAACGCAATCTTTCAGGATGATAATTCACCAATTCACACAGCTAAAATTATTACTGAATGGCGCGAGGAACATTCTAGTGAAGTTGAACATCTTATCCTGCCATCACCGTCCCCAGATCTCAATATTTTTGAACATTTATGGTACATTTTAGAAAAACAAGTAAGGACTCGATATCCTCCACCATCATCACTACAAGATCTGGAGACTGTTTTTGCTGAAGAATGGACAAAAATTCCTTTGGAAAAAAATTCAAATTTTGTACGAGTCCATACCTCGTCGAATTCAAGTTGTAATCACTGTCAATGGCGGTCCTACCCCATATTAAAATAAATTTGCTTGAAATTTTAAGGCGTTTTCCATATTTATTATATCCACATATATTATATATATATTATATATATATATATATATATATATAGTCCAACCCCTGTATATATATATATATATATGACGGGTTTCTTTCAGGTTCTGTCTTCCAAATCAGTTCACCAAAATTAGGTCTGCCCGGGTCTGTGGTAGAAATCACTTGTTTAAGGACACACGGAGTGGGACTGAAGCCGAAACAACGTGGTTGGGAAGCAAACTTCTTACCACGCAGCCACATCTGTGCCTATGTTTTAAAAAAAAAATCAATAAGATAATCATTCATTATATTGTTTAAACTATCTTATATATACATCTGTTCTCTGACATCTCTACAGGCTCTTTCCATCATACATTACTTATGGATGACATAAGACGCTTTGACCTCTATAGAAGCTAATATTGTAGTCCGTCTATCTAAATAAACATCTTCAGACTATAGATTATCTATACAATATCTACAGGCTGTGCACTATCAACACAAACATCGGCAGCACGGTGTGTATTGCGAAAAAACATGTGTAAACAGAAGCCTATGAAGTATGTGGTCGATTTATTTGTTGTCTTTAAACTGAAGGCAGTTTCAAACAGTCAGCCATAGAACAGCCAGCCATAGAACGGCCAAACATACGTAGCCATTTACAGATAAACACATATACATACGCACGCGTAAATATTTTTATATATATATATATATAGATTATATATATATATATATATTATATATATACAACATACATTTACACTTATATATATGTATATATGCGTATATATATATATATATATATATATATTTATGGACAGATGCATGTGTCCATGTATGCATGTGTGTATGTATGTGTGCATTACTCTTTTTCTTGTTTCAGGCATTTGACTGTGGCCATGCTGGAGCACCGCTTTTAATCGAGCAAGTCGACCCCAGGACTTAGCCTTTGTAAGTGTAGTACTTAATTTATCGGTCTCTTTTGCCGAACTGCTAAGTTACGTGGACGTAAACACACCAGCATCGGTTCTCAAGCGATGTTGGGGGGTGGTACAAACACAGCAATACAAACATATACACACATACATATATTTATATATATGCATATATACTCCGGACTTCTTTCAGTTTCCGTCTACCAAATCCACTCACAAGGCTTTGGTCGACTCGAGGCTATAGTAGCCTAGATGCCACGCAGTGGGACTGAACCTGGAACCATGTGGTTTGTAAGCAAGCTACTTCCCACACAGCCACCCCTACGCCCGTACAGATCTATATATATATATATATATATATATATGTATATATATATATATATATATATCTATATATATTATATATATATATATATATATTATATATTATATATCTTTAACAATTAGGGATAACTTCTTAATAGGAATCTTAACAAGAAATTATCAGGTTTTAGCGTGAAAAACCTCATAAGAAATCACAGGTGATATAGAACTAAATTCATTTTTTAAATATCCTGCTTTGAAAACTGCATCAGGTATGATTAGTGATATTTTGGTAGTAATGACTTATGTCCCTCTTAGTGTGAGGCATTTATGTGTAATAATGCCCTCTATACAATATATATATATATATATATATATATATATATATGTGTGTGTGTGTGTGTGTGTGGTGTGTGGTGTGAGTGTGTGTGTATGCTTGTATATATATATAGAGAGAGAAACAGACAAATAGACACAGGGAGATGGAGAGAAAAAGAGAGAGTGAGAGAGAGAGTGAGACAGACAGACACATACAGACAGACAGACAGGCAGACAAAAAGTGATAGTTGGTGGTGTGGTTATAATAATATATAGAATCGGGCCGGGTTCGATTCTGTTGTTTAATCAGTATATTTTGCAAGTATCTTGTGGGATTGTCTTGTATTGACCAATGTCTTTTGTTTGGAATTTTCTGGAGAAAACTCTGCGAAAACCATGCACGCAACCGCGCCCGCGTTCTCATGTATGACGTTAATTAAATTCACTCATAAATCATTTGGCATCTACAGTGGGAGACGCGTTCTTCGCAATAGAACCGAAATCACGTCGTTGCAAAGCGATCTTCTTAACCACAAAGGGAAGTATTATAATATTTGAACATATTAAGGCGGCGAGCTGGCAGAAACGTTAGCATGCCGGGCGAAATGCTTAACAGTATTTCGTC
>NC_043010.1:55585456-55607956 GCF_006345805.1 Octopus sinensis | reverse complement strand
CAAGTTGCAACCATTTGATTAATCAAAATACCTAATATAGGTAACCCAGGTCTCCCTGTACATTGCTCTATGCTTTGTATGATCTGCTGTAAAAATTCAACGTGTTTTCAGGCTTTTAATTTACAGAAATATTTCCTTTGAAGTCTTCTATAAAAATATTTCCTTTGAATCTCTTCTGATTTCAGATATGTTTTAATTTTTTCTTTGCAAATGTTTTATTCACTGGATTTCGGCTGTGGTGAGATATCGCTTTAAAATATTGGGATGGTGCACAATAATAATTGCGGCGTTTTTTCAACAAATTTTATTCAACAAAAACAATAACAATATTTAACAAAACCATCTTTAAATGACGGTCGGTCTCACCGTCTGCCAAGCAAATGGGAAGCAGTAATTGAAGTAGATGGTGAATATGCTCCGGAATAATCATTTAAAGATATTTTTGTTACATGTTGTTATTGTTTTTGTTGAATAAAAGCCGCAATAATTATGCACCAACCCAATAGCTTAGTTGAAAAAATCTACCCTACTATTTATTCCTTGAAGTTTGTTATATTTCTTTTATCAGTCTTTTATGCTAAAACGCAATGTTATGGGGTCGTAAACATAAAAAAAAACGGAAACTAGCAATTGATGTCAACCTGTGTGAGAATATACTCAAGTATACTCGCAAACACACATATGTATATGTACGTACACACATTTTCTTTTATTTGTACCAGTCATTAGATTACGGCCAAGCAGAGCCTTGAAGCGTTTAATCGAACAAATCAAGCGTAGCACTTCATTTTTTTTTTATAAATCAGGTACTTATTTTGTCAGACTCTTTTTGCCATACCGCTACGTTACGAAAAAGTAAACAGACGAATACCGGTTGTCGAGCGGTGAGAGACAAACACAAAAGCAAAGGTACATTTAAACCACCTGATGAATGACTGTAACTCGAAAATTTAAAAAAATTAACAGCCATGGAACGATCGTAGTGATATATTAATTATATTTTTTTAATAATTTTGTTATATATTTAAATAATATAAATTAAATAATCTTATGTATTGGCTAAGTTTTTCATTGTATGATTTGCCTAATAGTGGTTTTGTCTCTAATTTAATATAATATAATATTTTACTATAAAATTGGATTCAATCCTAAATCTGATTTTTCCCTGTAAGTTTGGATTTATTCCGTAATATTTATTATTATTATTATTATTATTATTATTATTATATATATATATATGCGAAGGGCTTCTTCTTAGTTTCCTGCTCCACGTGTCATGCAGAGGAACTGAATCTAGGTCGACGTAATCTCTCACACGGTCTCTTCCATTTTCTCCCTTCCTCACTCAGACACACATACATACACACATACACACACACACAACACACACACTCTCTCTCTCTCTCTCTCTCTCTGCATTGCATATATATATATATATATATATATATATATATATATGCACACACGTCGGGGTTTCACAATTTTCGTCTACCAAATTCATTCGCAAGTTATTAGTCGGCCTAGAGCTATAACAATGTGACTGCATGTGAAAGCTCGTCGTTGCAAAGGAAGATATTTAATCATGCAGTCATGTCTAAGTCTAATTTATTTCGCAAAGCCTGACCCAGCCCGAGGGTAATACAATAAAAATTACTCGCTTAACAACGTGTCATGCTCTGACATATTTAACCCTGAAATCTCGTAAATCGAGAAGTGAACTTCTTGAAAAGTCCAATATTGACGGTAGAAAATAGCTGAATATTGACACATCATATTTTAGTTATTTCTCAAACATCGAATCTTTGAATTCATAAAATGAAAAAACAAAAAATACATACAAAAGAACAAAAAAAACAAAGTGAAGCAATATTAAATGCATTTAAGTTGAGTATGAAAAAGGAAGAAAGCAAAACAAACCAAAAAGAAACTAAGACAAAAGAAAAAACTAAAAGTAAACGGTGGAATGTTAAATTCCTCAGTATCAAATACAACTGCAACGCAACGGTTGGCATTCGCTTGATAAAGAAAGATTTGTGGTTAAAAACATTGGTTTCTCCCAAGAGTGTCACTGACGTCAGCGTCTGAACACTGTTTACAATGTGTGAAATGCAGACGTGGTCGATTGACTGACATCTCAGATTATTTTTCATGACACAGCAAATTTGTATAATGGAACCACATTTCTTCGATAAAATATTACATTTAATTATTAGAATCTAACATCTTCAGATGTTAGATTCGAATACCGTGTTTTTTCCTTGTTTCGGTTTTGCTTTAAATTTTTTTTTTTTTGCAGTTGTAACATACCACTCGTTATGTCAATACTTATCCAATAGAGCTAAGCTCAAATGTGCTTTAGTCATGGCTATTCTATTTATATGATGGTGTTATTGTAATTCGGATAATATTATCAAGGCTACACAATCTGTATATATCATCATGGATACCTACAAGGAAGCAATCACACGAATACTGGCTATTAAACCGAACGGAAACGAACACAAAAACAAAAGGAACACACATACTTATTGTACATATGCATGTATGTAGTATGTATGTATGTATGTATATATATATATATATATTATATATATATAATATATATATATATATATATATGAGTGTATATTTTTTCAATGTTTACAAATAACACGGTAAAAATATAAATAAATAGTTACCATGGTAGCAAAAATTCACACAAATATTAAGGATGTAACAGCCTACTTATAAAGGTAGAAACTGAAGGTTTTGGTGAAATGTTTTTGTACGACATAGATAGATAAATAAATGCAGTTAGACGCAGGTGTTATTCAAACCTTTATACTTCCGACATATGTTTGGTATTATTCCAAAACCACAATTTGCTTACTTGTAATGCGTGTTACCTATTTTCTTCAGCTGAAGTAGATATTTACACTGCTAGGACGAGCAATGAATCTACTTCACACCTGAAAAATACAATAGACTCATCCTAGTAAGAATGTACTCATCGTTTTTGGCCGAATCCATCTGTATAATATTAGGTTGGTGCATAATTATTGCGGCTTTTTTTTCAATCAATTTTATTCAACAAAATATTTAATCAAAACACCAATTTAAGCAAATCGCCAAGCAGATTATTGAAGTAGATGGTGAATACGTTTCGGAATAACCATTTAAAGATGTTTTTGTTAAATGTTGTTATTGTTTTTGTCGAATAAAATTTGTTTAAAAAAAAAACCCGCAATAATTAATTATGCACCAACTTTAATATAAATCATAAAATATCAACATTCTACCTTCATTGAGTACTCTGGTTTGAATGTGGCATTATATACTTTTTTTTACTTTACTTTTTTACTTGTTTCAGTCATTTGACTGCGGCCATGCTGGAGCACCGCCTTTAGTCGAGCAAATCGACCCGGGGACTTATTCTTTGTAAGCCCAGTACTTATTCTATCGGTCTCTTTTGCCGAACCGCTAAGTGACGGGGACGTAAGCATACCAGCATCGGTTGTCAAGCAATGCTAGGGGGGCAAACACAGACACACAGACACACACACACACACACATATATAAATATATACATATATACGACAGGCTTCTTTCAGTTTCCGTCTACCAAATCCATTCACAAGGCATTGGTCGGCCCGGGGCTATATAGGAGAAGACACTTGCCCAAGATGCCACGCAGTGGAACTGAACCCGGAACCATGTGGTTGGTTAGCAAGCTACTTACCACACAGCCACTCCTGCGCCTATTATATGTATATATATATATATATATATGCAAAATCTTTAAACTTATGTGCAATAGATATTTCACAAACAGCTGCCAAATTGATTAAAATAAAATAAAAAAAAAAAAAACGCTTCAAGCCCTCACTGCCGCCGCCACAAATGATGATCCGATGAATAAATATCTATAAGTAAGCATTATCTCCGTAAACAGACACAGACGCACACCCATATACACACACACACACTAATACCCACATATACATACACACTCGCATGCATACATAGATATACCTGTATATCTATGAATATATATATATATATTTATATATATGTATATTTATACATAAATAAATATATATATATATATAAATATACACGCCCTTCTCTCTTTATATGTATATAAATAGATAAAAATATACGTATATATATGTATATAAATATATATATATATATATAAATATACACGCCCTTCTCTCTTATATGTATATAAATATATATAATATACGTATATATATGTATATAAATATATATATATTATATATATATATATACTCTTTTACTCTTTTACTTGTTTCAGTCATTTGACTGCGGCCATGCTGGAGCACCGCCTTTATATATATATGTAAATAAATATATATATATATATAAATATACACACCCTTCTCTCTTTATATGTATATAAATATATATAAATATACGTATATATATGTATATAAATATATATATATATATGTATATATATACTCTTTTACTCTTTTACTTGTTTCAGTCATTTGACTGCGGCCATGCTGGAGCACCGCTTTTATATATATATATGTAAATAAATATATATATATGTATATATATATGTATATATGTGTATATATATAAATGCATATATATATATATGTATGTATATGTATATGTATATATGTATAATATACACAGAGACACACATACACACACATACTTCTGACGTCGGTCGCATTTCCTTTCAAACGTATTTGATATTCATGCCTTCGGGAACAAGCAATGCAAAACACATTACATACAATATATATTCGTTCTTCAAAGGATGTCTTCAAGAAATGCTAATTTCATCTAATCTAAAGAAGAATCACTCAGATAAGAAACTTTCCGAGTCGTTACTATTAAATTTTTAAACTGCTGAGCAGCCATTGTGTTATCTACCGCTTATGAATTGCATAAGTCGTTATGTCGCTCTCTTTAACTGTCTCTCTGTCTTCTTACTTACCTCTCCTTCTTTCACCCTATCTTTCTTCCGTTTCTTTTCTCTGTTTACCTTATATATATATATATATGTAACCGTACACACACACACACACTCACACACATATACATACATACATTTATATATATATATACATATATATATATATATTATCTCTTTCTCTTTCTCACTGGGCAATACATCTTGAATGCTTATCTTATACGTAACTACATACATACATATATATATATATAATATATATAATATATATATATATATATACTTCTATGAACATACGTTCACACATTCACATATTCACACATACATACACGCATACATACATTCATACATACATACATAAATAATACATACATACATACATACATACATACATGTAGGCAGATAAATTGATATATAGATATAGACAGAAATTTTATATACACATACACATAAATATATGTATGTAGAAAGAGAGAAGGAGAGAGAGAATGAGATGCGTGCATATATGTATAGAATTGTGTATATGTATGTTCGTATGTATGCGTATACGCATTTATGTACGCTTATACACATGTACACAGATACAGGCAAACACAAACACATATATAACTGTGTCTGCGCACATACATTTTTATATGCGTATATGTGTGTGCGTGTGTGTGTATAGGATATATGTATGATGTATATATGTATATATATACATACACAGATCTAGAGATAAACATATAAGAATATATAGTTGCGTATACATACACGAATAGGACGTAATTTTGTGAAGGAATTTATGGGAGATGCGTTAAATGGTGATCTTATTAGAGCATTTATTCCAAGATAAACATTTCCCCCAGATCAGTAGACAACTACAAAGTCCACGTTCTAACTTCTATCAAGATCAGCAATACCTTTGATTTCTCTCTATTTATACACGAAATATTGAACATCCCTTTTAAGAAACGTGCAACTTTGCTTAGAAAAATCTGTTTGTCAGTTTGCCAAGCCTTACTCTCTGTACTCAAACAGCATTTCTTGAACTTTAAATTTGCCGAACAAAGTGCTTCAGGGATCTGTTGTCTCGCTGATAATTTACAACCCCTGCCTACACATCCTTCTCCGTACACCCGTAATACATACACACATTTCCAAACAAAGATGACATCATATTCAATCACGCAGACGGCCAACATCAATCATGAAGGAACGTGACATAACGCTTAACATATTACTTGCTTTAAATTCTTTCTAAGAGCTATAAACAAAAATTAATATAAATAGAATAACTCCTCAAATAGGTGTAGGCGTTGTCGTGGGATCAGGAATTTGATTCTCAACCACTAAGTTCTGGATTCAGTCTCACGGTGTGACACCTCGAGTGAGTGTCTTTTACCAAGCCCCACGCCGACCAAAGCCTTCTCAGTGGATTAGATGGGCGGAAATATGTTGTAGTTTTTTAAATCCCCAACAAGTTTTTATAAATTTGTAGTGATAGGCGCAGGAGTGGCTGTGTGGTAAGTAGCTTGCTAACCAACCACATGGTTCCGGGTTCAGTCCCACTGCGTGGCATCTTGGGCAAGTGTCTTCTGCTTTAGCCCCGGGCCGACCAATGCCTTGTGAGTGGATTTGGTAGACGGAAACTGAAAGAAGCCTGTCGTACATATGTATATATATATATATATGCGTGTGTGTGTTTGTGTATCTGTGTTTGTCCCCCTAGCATTGCTTGATAACCGATGCTGGTGTGTTTACGTCCCCGTTACTTAGCGGTTCGGCAAAAGAGACCGATAGAATAAGTACTGGGCTTACAAAGAATAAGTCCCGGAGTCGATTTGCTCGACTAAAGGCGGTGCTCCAGCATGGCCGCAGTCAAATGACTGAAACAAGTAAAAGAGAAAAAGAGAAAATATAAGAAATATTTATATGGGAATAAAAAAAGTAAAAGATAAACTTAGAGCACCCACATTTAATGTGTAATGGAAAGCAACAGCGACTATAGTTCACCAACGAACGCCATGCATCCTTTTCCAACTAAGTTTTATCTTAATAATTACGATGCGCACACTTATTCTATCTTTTTTCTATCTATATCTCTCTCATGTTCTTCCTTTCTGTTTTTCTCTCCCACCTTTTCCTTATTCTTCCCTTCTCCCCTTCACCGGTCCCTCTCTCTCTCACTCTTCCTCCTTGACTCTCTCGTTGCTCACACGTGACCAACGGCCATTCTTTCTTCTACTGCCTTCCTAAAGACAAGACGTGCTTTTACCTGTCTCTTCTCAAAGCTCGTTTATCTAGCGTTCACCACTTCACATCGTCTTGGCTTAACAGGCCTCATCGTTGTGTTTTTACTGTTTTGTTCTCATTGTCCTATTTTTGTTACCATTTTCACTCTCCGCAAAAAAATATCAAATATTATTTAATTTGCTTTGCGGGAAGGACTGTTTTAACAATGTCGCTTCTTGTCCCTACCTTCGACACGCGGAGTAGATAAAAAAGGGGACAACTGATGAAGGGGAATATTCTTTATATTGTATTCTCGTTTCTCTGTTTGTTTCTTTCTTTCGTTGTTCGAAAAAATCTTCATCTTCTATGTTTTTGCTTTTTATGTTCTCGTTTCTTATTTGTCTGTTTTTGATGTCCTGTACTCATATATGCATGTATGTACAATATATGTATGTATATATATGCATGAAAGGCGCGTGGCTCAGTGGTTAGAGCGTCAAGCTTACGATCGTGAGGTTGTGAGCTCGAATCCCGGACCGGGCTGCGTGTTGTGTTCTTGAGCAAGACACTTTATTTCACGTTGCTCCAGTTCACTCAGCTGTAGAAATGAGTTGCGACGTCACAGGTGCCAAGCTGTATCGGTCCCTTTGCCTTTCCCTTGGGCAACATCGGTGACGTGGACAGGGGAGGCCGGTATGCATGGGCAACTGCTGGTCTTCCATGAAACAACCTTGCCCAGACTTGTGCTTCAGAGAGTAACTCTCTAGGTGCAAACCCATGGTCAGTGTCTGACCGAAGGGGGTCATCATCATATATGCATATATTTATATATTATTTATATACTATATATATATATATATATATAATATATATATATATATATATATATATATATATATATATATATAATATATAATATGTAATTATAATTAGGGTTCAGCTAACTGTTTCACCACATACCGAAATTAGAAAAGGGAGGTAAAAGTTCCTTTTCTACAAGTATAAGAATCTCCATGACGGTAAACATACTTTTTTACGATAGCACAGAGAAAAAACAATGAATCAAAACGACCAGGATTAACTATATACGCGTTTCGAGATTAAAGTAATTTAAGTTTTACTTACTTTTTTCTTCAGTATATTTCCAATTTTTATAAAATTTGAAAGTGAACACGACCGAATATGCACACATTTTAAGACTAACAAAATCACATGTGGTTGTATAAATGATAGGATATCTCTAAAAATTTAGACCCAACAGGAAATTATATATCTCAGATAATCTGGCAGCTTAGTAATGAAGGATGTATTTAATACTATACAGCTATATACATGATGTGTGAAAATTAAGCTGACACGTTTATGGTGGTAACGCTACTAAATATATATATGCTTCAATCAGACTTGATCTAGGATTAATCAATAGTAAAAACCCTGAACAGAACAGATAAGTTAGCACCAACTGTGTGGAAAATATATTTGACTTTTCGATATTCAATAATTCTTATCGATTTAACTTGGAAATAACGGAATGTAAATGAATCTTTTAACTGTTAGATTTAATTCCAGCAGTTTTGCAAAAGTGCACAAAAGTGCATGTCTCGTATATAAAAGGTAAAACAAGCGCCATTGAATGCATCTGTCTATCTATCAACTATCTATCTATCTATCTATCTATCTATCTATCTATCAACTATATCTCTCTCTCTCTATCTATCTATCTATCTATCTATCTATCTATCTATCTATCTATATCTATCTATCTATATATATATATATATATATATATATATATATATATATATATATATATATATATATATCTATCTATCTATCTATCTATCTATCTATCTAGCTAGCTAGCTAGCTAGCTAGCAAGTTATTTATCTATCTATGTTGCATATACATACATACATTCATACATACATATATATATATAATATATATATATATAATATATAATATCATGCAATTTAAAATCTGTGTTTTAATTAATCAATTTATTTCCGTCAATAATTTAAAATTGCCTAATTGAGTTTTCTAATTATGTATTCCGTATTATATACCAACATTATATTAATTTTATAAAGACTTGTACATATATTTTGGACTGAAATACATACATATGCACACACACACACACACACACACACACACACACACGCGCGCGCAATTATTTCACACAATTAAGACATCACATGTTTCTGTTATTGTATTTATTTTGCTTCTATAATTGCAGATATAAATTAATATTTGACTTGAATTCCATTCTAACTGATTTACACAATTTTAACACTTGCAGAACAGTTAATTAATTTTTAGTTACTGCAGTTAATTAACCTTACTCTCACCAGTATGTTTAATTAATCATGTACTTTAAGTTTCACCTTTAGTGTCAGCAAATTTCATGTGGTACATATTGAACCGAGGAAGGCGCCAGGATTGTTTAGCATCATAAATTAGAAATAGCAGTCAAATTCTCTTAAATAACAGACGGACGAAAAACCTATTTCTCTACTACCCACAAGGGGCTAAACACAGAGAAGACAAAGAAAGAGAGAGAAACGGATTAAGTCGATTAAATCGACCCCATTGCGCAACTGGTACTTATTTAATCGACCCCGAAAGGATGAAAGGCAAAGTCGACCTCGGCGGAATTTGAACTCAGAACGTGGCGGCAGACGAAATACCTATTTCTTTACTGCCCAGAAGGGGCTAAACACAGATGGAACAAACAAGGACAGACAAACGGATCAAGTCGATTACATCGACCCCAGTGCGTAAACTGGTACTTAATTTATCGACCCCGAAAGGATGAAAGGCAAAGTCGATTTCGGCGGAATTTGAACTCAGAACGTAACGGCAGACGAAATACGGCTACGTATTTCGCCCGGCGTGCTAACGTTTCTGCCAACTCGCCGCCTCACGATAATTAATATTAGAGAGAGTTCTTCATCCTTCAACGTTGTTTATGGATTGAAATCTTGCTTCTACTACTGTTTCGAATCTCACATCAACAATAGGATATATTTTCCTACATCGTACGGTGTGGATTTCGTGTTGTCAGATGTGCCAAAGGCACTTTTTGTATTTGGGCCTCATTTACACATTCCACCCGACACGATTTTGTTCCGATGATACAGCATTTTGTTTAATTTTTGTTATGCCGGCTTTACCCAGTTAGAGTTACATATCACCATTTTCTTACAATTTGGCCAACATTTAAATCATCTTTTTAAACGCGTTAAATCGTTTTGCAGTGTTTGCAAGAGAAATACCTTTTCAGGTTGTAGGTAACACCTTCGCTACATTGATATGTTTGCTTTTGCGTTAGTTTTGGTGGTTACATTTTCTCATACCTGGTTGATAAATCCCACCTGTTAAGGTGGTGGTGGTACTGGTGGTGGTAGTGGCAGTGGCCCAGGGAGAGGAATCGTGTTTTTTGTCCAATAGAGTTTCTTTTTCTTTCCTTTCTTCCTTGCAATAGATTTTTTTGCTTTAATAATGTTACTGTTGTCTTCTTCTTCTTCTTCTTCTTCTTCTTCTTCTTCTTCTTCTTCTTCTTCTTCTTCTTCTTCTTCTTCTTCTTCTTCTTCTTCTTCTTCCTCCTCTTCTTCCAATCAGGATTCACGCCATTAGCCACAAAGAATAATCCGTAATTCGAGCCTACTCTAAGCTACTAAGAATGCGTGTGGCAACTTGAAGATCCACCCACCACACGCGATAGACTGGCGGATGCACGGGTGCGAAAGGTACGTTGTTATCCTCATTCCGTCAACGGTGGCTTGTAACGGGTGAACCATCCTGGGGTACAGACGATTCACAATCTAGACTAGAATCTGAAAGTTTACCACACCATAGTGGATTACACCATGGTTCCTCTGCTTTGTGACAGAAATAGGAAGAAAGAGCGAGAGAAAGTTGTGGTGAAAGAGTACAGCGGGATTCACCATCCCTCCCCAACGGAGCCTCCTGGAGCTTAGGTGCTTTTGATCAATAAACACTCACAATGCCCGGTCTGGGAATCGGAACCGCGTTCTTATGACCGCGAGTCCGCTGACCTAACCACTAGGCCATTGCGCCTCCACGTGTTGCTGCCGTTGTCTCGATCGGCATTTGTCGTGGAAATTAGAACGAATAGCGGGAACGAATAGCGGGACTCTATTTCTATCTTTTATTTCATACTCCTAGCCTTTCTGTAGCGACGGAATTTTTGGAATATTTTTTAATGTGTATATAACAAGTTCGGCACCGAACGTCGAAGATACAGCGGTGCTTTGCAGCTCCTGATCACCTCTGTGACATTATGTAACACATGGCCGAAACGACAGTTACACATAGATCAAATTCATGAGCGATTGAAAGTGGACTAAAACAGCAAAAAAATGATAACAACGGTTTCGAATATTTGCACAAGGCCAGTACTTTTTGAAGGTGTACAGTCGATTACTTCGACCCTGGTATCCAGCTTATAATAATTTTATCGAATGAGGTTGTGAGTTCGATTACCGAACTGGGCTGCGTGTTGTGTTCTTGAGCAAGACACTGTATTTCACATTGCTCCAGTTCACTCGGCTGTAAAAATGAGTTGCGACGTCACAGGTGCCAAGCTGCATCAGCCCCTTTTGCCTTTCCCTTGGATAACATCAGTGGCTTGGAGAGGGGAGGCCGGTATGCATGGGCGACTGCTGGTCTTCCATAAACGACCTAGCCCGGACTTGTGCCTTGGAAGGTAACTTTCTAGGTGCAATCCCATGGACATTCTTGACCGAAAGGTGTCACCTATATAACCTAATTAAAAATGATGCCAGTAAATAAGCATAACATTTGACAGAGTAGTCTGAATGCTAAACGATTATGAGAAAAAAATTCCATTGGACTTTAGAGAAAGAGGAATTGTATTTCTCAAAGAGGCCAAAGGTCGTTTTAACACGAACCAACGCTGCTTAACTGCTAAAACCTATCCATATTAAAAGAAACAATGCAAAATAAATAAATAAGTAAATAAAATACGGAAGTATCAAAGGGAGAGTTGTAAAAAACTATTGTATGTTATATAAATAACATACTATAAATGTTCAAATCGGTTGGCAATAAGACACCGCATGTAAAATGACGGTTTGAGCATGGTTTATATCAATATCAGTTTATATCAATGCTTGGCACATTAAATGATAAATAATATCTATAAAGATCGTTCCTTCTAGTTGTAGGTTATGTGGTTTGAACATTATGCTTAAAAGTTACTTGTATAGAGCGTATAAAAACATGGTATTGCAGCAACTGATACCCCCAAAATATGATGACAGTTTATATAGGATGGATATATACTGTTCAAATATTACAAATATCAGAGGAATGGCAAAGATGGATACGAGGGTTACATATTTCTCTTCAACATGCATATAACTGCATACAGCCTGCCTATAAACAAGACATTTTACCACAACAGATAAGATAACTTATGCAGATACAATCACAGCGCAAATATGATAACAGTTGATATATAGGATGGATATACTCTATTCGAATATCACAAATATCAGAGGAATGGCAAAGATGGATACGAGGGTTATATATTTCTCTTCAACATACATATAACTGCTTATATCCTGCCTATAAACAAGAAATTTTGCCACGAACTTATGCAGATACAATCACAGTGCAAAATAAAACACATCACATTGAAATTACTTCACTTATATGATGTAATGGAGGCGCAATGGCCCAGTGGTTAGGGCAGCGGACTCGCGGTCATAAGATCGCGGTTTCGATTCCCAGACCGGGTGTTGTGAATGTTTATTGAGCGAAAACACCTAAAAAGCTCCACGAGGCTCCGGCAGGGGATGGTGGTGATCCCTGCTGTACTCTTTCACCACAACTTTCTCTCACTCTTACTTCCTGTTTCTGTTGTACCTGTATTTCAAAGGGCCGGCCTTGTCACTCTCTGTGTCACGCTGAATATCCCCGAGAACTACGTTAAGGGTGCACGTGTCTGTGGAGTGCTCAGCCACATACACGTTAATTTCACGAGCAGGCTGTTCCGTTGATCGGATCAACCGGAACCCTCGTCGTCGTAACCGACGGAGTGCTTCCACATATGAGGTAATGCTTAAGAAAAACACAAAAGAAACAACAATATATAGATTGGGAATGTACATTTTGAAGATAGGATAAACGAGCTTTAGAGTAAGTGAATAAGAAAACGACACCAAAGTGGGAAGACAACAATATATAAATTTAAGATCATGCGAAAAAGATTTAAGATCAAGAAAGTCTAGCATTAGAAATCACGAACATGAAAATCTAAAGGAGGAAATAATTACAGAATGAAAGACAGAAAATTTAAGTGAACCACAAAGGAGAAAAATAGCAATAACAATGTAAAACGCGGACCTGGCTGTCATCGATTTAATGAAAACAGTCACAAACATCAATATTACCAGGTTAATGTAGACTATTGATAATCCATTAGATTTATTCGTAAAGACGTATCAAGGCCGTCTTGAAAAACAAAGATGGAGAAAGTGGTAGAATATAAGCACAGAAAAGTCTGTAAATCCTAAAGGAAATCAACTACAAAACAAGACTGCTGGAAAATAAAGCACAGACGGATACTACAAAAAAAAATAATAAAGAAGGAAATATAAAAAAAAAATGTCTGAAACAAGTGATGTCGAAATTATCAAGGATTAGTTGTTATCGAAAACAGCTACGATTCTTTGAACAAAAAGTATTTGATTCTAATCAAAAACGGTTTTATCAGGAACCAAGAAAAAAGATAGAAATCAATGTAGTGCCAAACACAAATGCGAAATAGAATATTGTGAAAGAATATGGACAGCGAAAGAATCACCACAGTTGCGATTATTCACTGGAGTGAACGCAAAATATGAACAATTTTAAGAGGCTGTAACAATCCAAAAAGTACATCAGACGTGAAAAATATATCCATACAAGAAAAAATTGGAAGGGTCTAGAAGGCGGCAACATCTCAAATTTGGGGTTAAATGATTTATCATGGATAAATAAGGTACTATCGGAGATGTTTCATAAGATACAAATGAACTGGAGACTTTATCTAGATGAACCAGTGAGGTGAAATATGGGAGTATTAAACCCGAGAAACTAGACCAATAATCACTTTTCCTACAGCTTATAGAGCCTTAATTGTGATAATATTGCCGAGAATAAATATACATCTATAAAGGTAATAACCCCTTCGGCCATGGATGACCATGGGATTACACCTAGAATGTTCCCCTCCGAGACACAAGTCCGGGCAAGTTTATTTATGGAAGACCAACAGTCGCCTCTGCATACCAGCTCCATTCTCCACGCCACCGATGTTATCCTATGGAAAGGCAAAGGCTGATACAGCTTGGCACCATTTCTACAGCTGAGTGAACTGGAGCAACGTGAAATAAAGTACATTATTTACATTATTTACATTTGACGGATATCTGTCCTCATCTCGTTTATTGTTAACACAACGTTTCGGCCAATGTACCCTCCAGATTTCATCAGGTGTCTTGGGGAAACTTCGAACCAGCGTTCTCATTCCTAAGGTATTTTTCGATGTTATTATTATTATTATTATTATTATTATTATTATTATTATTATTATTATTATTATTAATGTTGTTATTATTCAGGTCACTGCCTGGAATCGAACTCGGAATTCCAGGCAGTAACCTGAATAATAATAATAATAATCCTAACATCGAAAAATACTTTAGGAATGAGAACCCAGGTTCAAAATTTTCCCAAGATACCCCATGAAGGCTGGAGGGTGTATCAGCCGAAACGTTGTGTTAACAATAAACAAGATGTGGACAAATATCCGTCAAATGTAAACGATGTAAATAATGTACATAATTCCTCATCCCTTAAATATAGATCTGTGATGAAAAGTGTCTTTCTCAAGAACACAATACACAACTCAATCTGGGAATCGAACTCACATATGACTGTGAGCTCGACGCTTTAACCACTGAGTCATTCGCAAAGGAAATGAATAAGGAATCAAGCCCTTACCAGAAGGAAGATTGCTTTCATACAGAATTAAAGATCAACAATTGATATTTAACCAAGGATTATAGAAGAGTCTTGACACGACATGGATTAATTAACAGAAGATATTTGGCATTATTCCGAAATATCAGCCAAGAATATGATAGCAACAATAATGAAGTGATACTTTAACAAAAGAGCAATTCCCAAGCAATTCTGCAATGATTGACGGCAGTGAAAATTATAAAAATTTGTTCAACTCAAGTAAAAAACAAAAGACAATGAATATTTCATGGGGACATCTTCTCCTTACTTTTTTCTTTTCCGCATGACACTAATACAATTTTTACGTGTAATTATACTTAATTATAGTTAAATTCATCTGGGAGTAGGAGCAACTGTCTTTGATGAGCATAGGTTGTAAGGTGGCATATGATAAAAATGCAAAATAAAACTTATAGGCGTTGGAGTGGCTGTGTGGTAAGTAGCTTGCTTACGAACCAATTTGTTCCGGGTCAGTCCTACTGCGTGGCACCTTGGGCAAGTGTCGTCTACTACAGCCTCGGGCCGACCAAACCCTTGTGAGTGGATTTGGTAGACGGAAACTGTAAGAAGCCCGTCGTATATATATATATATATATATATGTGTGTGTGTGTGTGTGTGTGTGTGTGTGTGTATGTCTGTGTTTGTCCCCCCAACATCGCTTGACAACCGATGCTGCTGTGTTTACGTCCCCGTAACTTAGCGGTTCGGCAAAAGAGACCGAGAGAATAAGTACTAGGCTTACAAAGAATAAGTCCTAGGGTCGATTTGCTCGACTAAAAGGCGGTGCTCCAGCATGGCCACAGTCACATGACTGAAACGAGTAAAAGAGTAAAAAAAGTAAAAGTGTAGATATTCTGTCGCAGCCCAGTACACAGATAGATGGATTTTTTCCTCAAGGAATGTGATGCAAGATATAGATTAGAAAATATGCTTTCAAAGCTATATTACATACAGAAAAAATAGATTGAGAAGAAGAAAAAATATAAAAGCTATCGTGCTATATAAAGAAATAGAGATGTGAGAATTTGAAGAAGCTCAGACATGCAATTAGTTAGGAATCAACAAACAAGTCGTAGTGCAATACCCACGAGAAAAAGAAAGGATTGGGAAAGAATATAGCAGACGCAATAAATTAATAGTTAAAACATTGAAATGCAAAACAGATGGTAATAAGCAAGCCGTAACAGATAACTTATATTCGCCGGTGGATGCTGAAGGAATTTCATCTCTCTTATCTGTTATCTTTTGCTTGTTTCAGTCATTTGACTGCGGCCATGCTGGGGCGCCACCTTGAAATTTTAGTCGAATGTATCGACTTTATATACTTGGTTTTGTTTTAAGCTTGGTACTTATTCCATCGGGGTTTTTTGCCGAACCGCTAGGTTACGGGAGTCGTACACACCTGCACCGGTTGTTATACGGCGGTGGAGGACAAACACAGACACAAACACACACACTCACACTGACATACATACACACAAACACGCAGACAGACAGACACACACACACAAACACAAACATATATATATATATATATGCTGAGACACCCTTCGGTTATGACTGACCATGGGATTGCACCTAGAAAGTTACTCTCCTAGGCACAAATCCGGGCAAGGTTGTTTATGGATGACCAGCAGTCGTCCATGCGTACCGGCCTCCCCACTCCACGTCACCAGTGTTATCAAAAGAAAAGGCAAAGGCCGATACAGCTTGGCACCTGGGACGCCGCAACTCATTTCTACAGCTGAGTGAACTGGAGCAACGTGAAATAAAGTGTCTTGCTCAAGAACACAACAGGCAGCCTGGTCCGGTTTTCGAGCTCCCAAACTCAGGATCGTAAGCTCGACGCCCTAAGCACTGAGCCATACGCCTTCACTCTCTCTCTCTCTCTCTCTCTCTCTCTCCTCTCTCTCTCTCTCTCTCTCTCACACCACACACACACACACACATACGGTCATCCTTCAGTTTCTACCAAACTCATTCACAAGGCTTTGGCCGGCCCATGGCTATAGTAGAAGACACTTGCCCAAGATGCCACACAGTGAGACAGAACCAGGAACCATATGGCTGGGAAGCAAGCCTCTTGCCACACATCCATGCCTGCATTTATTAGCATAGCTTAATAGAAGTACACCACCATTAGAATACATTGCACAAATTCCGCTTAAACATTGACATGCACACAATTGAAACGGAGCTTTTAACAATATTCAACTTGAAAGTATAAAGTTCAAAATTCCACCATTACTTCTATGTAACACTTAGGAGAGTTTTGTCGGTTTTATTTATATACGAGGCCGGCCATTATTTAGAGACTCATGAACAAAGGCGTCTAGGTATGATCATAGTGATGCTTTATGCACTTACATTATGCTATATATCCTTTCTTGTTTAAAGCTGTTAGGAAGCATTTTAGGGAAAAGTTCAGCTGTTGTATAAAGTGGAACTATGACGATGCAACGCACAGCATTCATTTTGCTTTTCTCGTCGTTTTACTATCCGCCATGGTTTCTTTCTACCGCCACTTATTCAAGTAGAAAATGCATCAAGTCGATTACTTTGACGTCTGAGAACCTACGAAGGTCATAGAACCAGCTCCTTTCTTCCGAACACAGATAAGAAAAAAGTTTTTAAACAATACCATGAATACTACATTTGCCATTAACACATTTAAACTAGTATTTGAAAATACATGGACTTGATGTACTTGACTGGAATATATCAGAGAGATTCCATTAACTGGAATAAGAGGAGTTTACTAAAAATGCACAACTTGTATATGAGGTTTGACACCAAATGATCCTACAATGACGGTACATAGATAGTAAGTAATTAAAGGGCATCAGGGCGCCAGATGAAAAGGTAGCTATTAACGCTGTCCTTCATCTTTCCTAATCAAAAGAAATTCTACATACCTGTTCTTGTTTATTATGATCGTACAGAAGGTATTGTATCTATTATCAATGCAACACCACAATATCGGCATAGTGATCGATGCTACTTTCAAACCAATACGGTAGTGTAACGAGGCGGCGAACAAAGCCAGAAGGAATCTTTTCCTCATCCGCCTGTCCTTTGCCAACCTTTCAATGGACGTCTTTCGGCCTTTATATGTCACTCAAGTTCGACCCATCCTCGAATAATCGAATCCAGGTATTAAACCTATATCTCCAGAAAGACATTCAGCACTTGGAACGGGTTCAATACTAAGCCATCCGAATGGTCGCGGGATTGTCTAAGCTTAGATATGAGGAATGTCCCCAACGGCTGGCATTACCTTTACACGAACGACGGAGAATGCGGGGTGGGGGATCTCATCTTGGCTTTCAACATTTTCAAGGGGAATGTAAACCTACCGTTTGCGGAGTTTTTCACCCTTACGCAGGGTAGAGATCTTCGTGGGCATGATCGCAAACTCTATCCCCGGCACTTTCGACTCAACAGGCGGAAGGCTGCATTCTCCGTCCGTATCACAGCCCCGTTGAACAAGTTACCACAATATGTCATTCAACTGCCTACCACTCCCCTGTTCAAAGAGGCTCTGGACAACTGTGGCATATATGTATAGAACTGTATATAACAATACTTGTTTTTCTTTTTTTACATGGCTTAAGAGCATTGTGCTCCTCTCCTACCAATAAATTAAAAATAAAAAGATAAAATAAATAAAATAAAAACAGGAGTGGCTGTGTGGTAAGTAGCTTGCTTACAAACCACATGGTCCCGGGTTCAGTCCCACTGCATGGCACCTTGGGCAAGTGTCTTCTACTATAGCCTCGGGCCAACCAAAGCTTTGTGAGTGGATTTGGTAGATGGAAACTGAAAGAAGCCCGTCGTATATATGCAAGTATATATATGTCTGTGTATATGTTTGTGTGTCTGTGTTTGTCCCCCCCAACATCGCTTGACAACCGATGCTGGTGTGCTTACGTCCGCCGTAACTTAGTGGTTCCACAAAGGAGACCGATAGAATAAGTACTAGGCTTACAAGGAATAAGTCCTGGGGTCGATTTGCGTTCGACTAAAGGCGGTGCTCTAGCATGGCCGCAGTCAAATGACTAAAACAAGTAACAAAAGAGTAAAAGAGTAATTCCAACAAAAATGAAGATTACAATTCAGCTACTGTCTAAACATAGATTTCAGAAACTGATGTAATGATTCTATGACTGAAATGCGTATCCGTAAATATATAATAGTTCAGCAACCTTGAAACATGTAAGTAAAGGGTAAAGACCCCCTTCGGTCATGAATGACCATGGGATTGCACCTAGAAAGTTATCCTCCTAGACACAAGTCCGGGCAAGGTTGTTTATGGAAGACCAGCAGTCGCCCATGCATACCAGCCTCCCCTCTCCACGCCATCAGTGTTATCCAAGGGAAAGACAAAGGTCGATACAGCTTGGAACCAGTGACGTCGCAACTCATTTCTACAGCTGAGTGAACTGGAGCAACGTGAAATAAGGTGCCTTGCTCAAGAACACAACACGCAGCCCGGTCCGGGATTCGAGCTCACAACCTCACGATCGTAAGCTCGACGCTCTAACCACTGAGCCGTAGAAAATAAATAAATACATACATGTCTACCGGTGTATAAGATGCACTCTCTCATGAGAAACCCATATTAATTTTGGGAAAATGGATATTTTGTGGAAAAGAATATACGTTTCATAATGCACTCCCACACATAACGTCACATTAGACGTATGGCAATATTTTGTGACACTTAAGCAACCAAAAACGTGCTTTTTATGTACCGGAATATATGGTGAACAAATAAATAGAGAGATAAATAAATATATAAATATAACACAAGATTAACTTAACAAATCCTGACTTGATAGGGTAACATAATTCGCAATATTTATTTTTATTTATGTGCCCTTTCCAAGTCTAGCCAGGTTCATGGGCCCGGTTTCCCGGTTTCTATGGCGTATGTGTTCCCCCCAGCCGGACGGGACGCCAGTCCATCGCAGCGTTACTCAAGAAACAGGAAGAAAGAGTGAGAGAAAGCTGGGACGAAAGAGTACAACAGGGGTCGCCACCAGCCCCTGCCGGATCCTCGTGGAGCTTTAGGTGTTTTCGCTCAATAAACACACACAACGCCCGGTCTGGGAATCGAAACCGTGATCCTCCGACCGCGCGTCCACTGCCCTAACCACCGGGCCATTGCGCCTCCACAATCCACAACATGCGATACGAGAACAGGTGACAGAAGACGGGCGATATGCCACAAGTTACCGGATATATTTTGATGATAAAATGATAAATATTGTGATATATTTTCTGAAACCATATTGTATCCGTCTGTTACATCTCATCAGGCTGAATATTTTCCAGCTTTATAGAGATGTTCTTCAGCTTCCCTTCTCAGTTGACAGTGGAGTGTAGACGAAGAAAAAGAGATAGAAAATGTTTTGGGCCAGTGTAATTTATGCACTTTTGCCATTGTTAGAGCAGCTGCTGTTCTCGTTGGAGCTGTCTGTACAGAGGCTTGTGTTTTTAGTCTTAATGTCATTTGCAGTAATGTCCGTGTTTAAATTGTTAATGTCATTGTTCGTTCGGTTCTTCGTTCAGTTTCCGTTTTATTCAATCAAATCGTTTTTCTTCTTTTTTTTTTTTTTTTTACAAACCATAAAGAATGAGGCAGCCGTCAAGATCTTTTTCTCTCTGCGTGAGATTGCTAGTAACATGCTAGAAATCTCCAAACACCACCGCAGGGGACATCATATCAATAATATAAACAAAATGGAAACACTGGTGACATTAAAAATAATAATAATAATAAAATAATAATAATAATAATAATAATAATAATAATGAATAATAATAATAATAATGATAATAATAATAATAATAATAAAATTAATAATAATAATAATAATAATAATATAATAATAAAATAATAATAATAATAATAATAATAATAATAACAAAATTAATAATAATAATAATAATAATAACAAAATTAATAATAATATAATAATAATAATAATAATAATAATAAAATTATTATTATTAATAATAATAATAATAATAATAATAATAAAATTAATAATAATAATAATAATAATAATAATAATAATAATAAAATTAATAATAATAATAATATTAATAATATTAATAATAATAATAATAATAATAATAATAATAATAACAATAATAATAATAATAATAATAAAAAATAATGTTAAAATAAAAATGTTTTTTCCATAAACGAGGGAATCAAAAACGTTGCTTCACGTGGTCTCTGAAAAATTAGTACAAAATGGAGAAAATACATCCACTTTAATATAAAAGTGATAATACTGGCAGAACTATTAGTCCACCGGACGAAGTGCTTAGCGGTATTTAGTCCGTCTCAACGCTTTGAGTACAAATTTCGCCGAAAAGGACTTCACCTTCAATTCTTTCGGTGTCGATAAAATAAATACCTGTTGAACACTCAGTTCAATGTAATCGACTAAACTCCACCTAAAGATTTGAGCAGCAGCAGCAGCAGCAGCAGCAGCAGCAGGCGCAATGGCCCAATGGTTAGGGCAGCGGACTCGCGGTCGGAGGATCGCAGTTTCGATTCCCAGACCGGGCGTTGTGTGTGTTTATTGAGCGAAAACACCTAAAGCTCCACGATTCTCTCCAAATCGCTCCAAATTTCTCTCACTCTTTCTTCCTGTTTCTTGTCCCCGACTTCCTACGCAACCGCTGAGCCTGGATGCGCATTCATCCATCCGTCGATGCTCTCGGTGTGGGGGGTTGACCTGCTTTCTCTTCTGCGGGTCTTACGAATAGCAAAGGTCCACGTTTCGGACTTCTCCCATCTTGCGAGCTCTGGGACGAAGACCGTTCGCTCAACAGCAGCAGCAGCAGCAGTAGCAACAGTAATAGTAGTAGTAGTAGTAGTATAAATTTGAAGGTGGGGTGCTGGAAAATGGTTACAATGTCCGACAAAATGCTTAGCGGCATCTGTTCTAATTTTACGTTCTGAGTTCAAATTCCATTGATGTCGATTTTGCCTTTCTATCCTTTCGGGACCTTACAATATTTGAGGTCTCGTGCCGTGTGTACAAACAATAACAATGGCATTTTTGTATTTTCAAATCCATTGGTTATTTCTCATCGCAATAATGGGGACAGATCCATGTTTCTGACATATAATTGGCGTTGTCTTTTGTTGGCCGAAAATTGCACCTTATGTGCTACAACCGGTTTGCTTTGCTGGAGTAGGGTAATGTATTTTATTTCTTTATGTTATTTTAGTTTATTGCATTGCCCTATAAAGAATGGTGCGATAAAACTTGTC